>NC_066315.1:105193655-105514072 GCF_022539315.1 Serinus canaria | reverse complement strand
TGACTGCCTTGGTAGGAGTTCCGGTCAAGTGATTCAATCCATGATGCTAATGTAACAAAATATGACTGTGCTTTGCATTCCAAAGGCTGTGACTTTGGAATATTAGTGCTGTGCCCCATGTTATACTAGGAAGGTACTGAACCCTCAAGGATTTTTTTCTTTGTTGGAGGTTGCAAAACCAACAGTTTTCAACTTCTTTGGTGTTTTTAAATCCTTTAGAAAGAGTTTGCTAGTTTGTTGTAAACAGCAGCGTAATGGTTCATGGTCTGCTGAGATAAGATTAGTATGTTATTGTGGATACTTTAATGTCATGGATGTCTAGATTTTCACCACAGTGTGCCCTGTCTTTAATTTTGAAAGTAAGCTCTTTCTTGTTAGCATCCATTGTAGTTTTTAATGGACAGTCATCTGCACAGCACAGTTTCATGCTGAGCAGAAATTGAAAACTGTGTATTTGTGTATGTGCACACTCGTAGTAATCCCAGATGAACAGTGTGATGGCATGGCAAGGCTGTGGCAGAAGCAGATCACAGAAAGACTGGAGGGTGCCTCTGGGTGTGATCCAGTCCAGCTCCTGTTTGCAGAGCAGAATGAACTAGAGCAGATTGCTCAGGACCAAATCCAGCTAGGTTTTGAAGCAGAGTCACAGTGCTTGAGCTCACACTTTTGAAAGTCCTGAATGAAGTTCTTGGAAATAAGACATGCAGTATGGAACAGTTTTTACCTACTTAGCACCTTTAGTAATGCCTTTTCAGGCACCAAAATTCACAAATGTGAGATTTGTATATTGAGATATTTGGTGTTCTTTATTTTTCTGCCTGGAAGCCAGAAGTGAACACCTGTTTGCAATTTACTTCCCCCTCTTAAATTTTTTTCTCATAGCCCACAGTGCCTTTGTCTTTCTAACTCCTTGCATGGAAACTCTTGTTAAATCTTTGGTCATCCGTGTAATTCTTATTTGGAGATTTTGTACTGTCCTCTTTGCAACTGAGAGAGAACCAGCTCTGTACACAGCACCTAAGATGTAGAAAAATATGCATTAAAAACAATGCATTAATATGCTGCACAATTGTACTAATTGTAATTAATACACTGCCATAAGTGATCTGTTCTTGATTCTGATAATTTTAATACTTGTTACATGTCTGCTGGCTAATCCTTAACCTCATGTGAAAATAAAATCAGGAAAAAAATGGCTCCTTGTAGAAATCTGTCATTAAAAACCTCTGCTTTCTTTCATGTGGCATGTAACTATGCATGAGCCTGTAATTCTCCCTGTGAACATTGTAATTTCTAAGTGATTTTCTTTTTAAAAAATATTTTAATAATTTTAATATTTATTTTATTTCTGTTTTAATTTTTTTTATATTTGCTATTTTTGAGCTCTGCATATGTAAAGAAAGCTATATATTGACTTCTAAAACTTTTCATAGTATTGTCATGTTTTTGACCTGGAGTCAGTTTTAAGTCAATCCTTTACAGGTGTTCCTTGGAATACACTTATAGCTCTACAGTTTCCTACCCTTTGACTTTCCTACCCTTAGGTTAATACCTCTGTAAAGAATTTGTGTAGTTCTCTCAGAACTGCCCTTTAGCTCCAAAATTCATGATACTTTACCTACTGATTGTTCAGGCATTTCTGCTCCTACTTAAATTTTTTTATTAGAAGACTATAATGCTCATGGAACTTTAGCTGCTTATATCTACTTTTATTGTGACACTTAATACCAGAACATGTTATTTACTAGAAGTTAGATTTTCAGCAGCTGAATCTTAACACAGGCTCCTTAGTCTAGTTGAAACAAAGCCAGTGTGTTCTTCCTGGGAGTTCTCAAAAATGTACTGTACATTTCCTGAAATGACTGGAGAGATTTTTATCTGAATGAGTTGATGCATGAAGCTTCCTTCCAACTATTCCCTTGTAACGTGGCATGAGGTGCTGAAAGCACAGGCATGTGGCTTAAAAGGTATGGAGGCAAGAAGTCAGAAGAGGAAGTAAATGTAAAACAGCTGGTTGGAAAGAGCTAAAGCTTAGGAATCCTCAGAAATGCAAGTATTTGACTACAGTGTTAATGGGGGTATGCTTCCACAAACTCCTTTTTTTGGACTTTTGTTCTCTTACCAGTTGTTCTGTAAACAACAGCTTGTATAAAGGATAAGTAGTTTATCCCTTACAGGACTACTTCTGAGGTTGGTATAAAGTGATTGCTGTTGGTGTTAAGTTGTGGCCATGGGAATTCTATTATTATTTTGTAATTTTGACTAAAAATAGCATATGCCTAATGTGAGTACTTAAACTCAGTTTCTCAAAAGTTGTTGTCATGCACTTGTGACTGGTCTCCTAAGGCTGCTTATCAGTAACTTAGCCTTTCTAGTAAGGCACTCCCATCTGGCTTGTGAGTTGAAGTGGCTGGTAGTGTGTGAAATGGTTTGGGCTGGAAGAGACCTCTGCAGATCATTCAGTCAAACTCCCATGTATGCATCCAGTAGCCACATATTTGAGTAGAAGTGTAGTGGTGTTTTAGGGTAGTTAGTAGTGTCATGCTTCATGACCCTTCTTTTAAGGGGTCAGTTTTTCAAAGTGTTTATGTTGTGTGCAAGTAAAACTCAGCTTTGGGTTGGTTGTTTTTTTTTTCCTTGGTTACGTAGCTACTTTTATTTTAATAGACTTAAGAATGCAGCAAAACTGTTTGTGTAACAGATTGCCTATCCTAGAAGCTCTAAATGGCCTAGGATATCTGGCATTGAGACTGGCAGGTCTGCCACCCTTCAGTACAAAGTTCTTATTCTCTGAAACAGGGTGGCTGCACAACTTTTTTCTGGGTTTGCACTGGCCTGTGCTAACTTCTGCACCATGCCTGGGAGTCTTCTATGAAGAACAGCAGACAAACAGCAGATTTTTGATAGTAGAGCTGGATAGGGCCATTCTAGCATATAAATGACTGAACTGCAGTGCTGTGCAACTTTCCCTGGCACTGTGCGGTTGAGCAGAAAAATGTGTCCATATTGTGCAGCAGAGGTGGAAGGGGTGTAGCAAGCAAAACACTGAAGTTCCTTACTCTAGCTGAATGTCTTATTTGATTGTTGCACTCCTTGCCCTTGTCATAACACTTGCTAAATGCCCTCTGTTTTGCCAGGTCTACCCTGAAGCATCCTAGTTAGGAACAACTAATTTTCAAAAGACAGATTATGGCATCTGGAGAGGGGGGAAAACTGATAAGTAAGCAGAACTTTGTTTTTTTTCCAGTTAAACAAGCGCAAGCCACCTGATATCAACTGTACAGATCAGATGGGGAACACGCCCTTGCACTGTGCAGCATACCGCGCTCATAAGCACTGTGCATTGAAACTTCTAAAAAATGGAGCAGATCCTAAAATAAAAAATAAAAATGGTGAGTACCAAATGAAAAGTATGTTTAATGGTAAGTGGAGACACAAATTCAACATCTTCTGCAAGCTGTGTAACTTATTACACAGTGTTCAGGGAAAATCTTACAGTACTTTACCAGCTTTGTGTCCCTTATAAAGGAAGGCCAACAATGACTAAATTGCAGGAGGCTGGAGAACTGTAGCAAAATGGTTATTGTATGTGCTTTGATTTTCCAAGCCTACCCGTTTCTGGAAAATTTACTGACTGTCTTAACAGTAAATTGTGCCTGGCTTTTGTTTTCTTGATGCTAAACATTGAACACAGGTAACAAAAAAAAAAGCAAGATTGAAAATATGCCCAAGACAAAGTGACTCCTCAGAAGAAGATTTCTAATAAAACCAAAAAGAAGAAAACTTGATGCAGATGTTCTGCAAACTGTGTTCTTGTCCTCTATTTAGAGATGCCTCTGTCTTGATATTTGTGAGTGTCCTAAACTGTTTTATATAGCTGGAAGCTAAAAACAAATTAAAATCAGTAAGGGCAAAGGTTTCTCTGTGGTTAGTAGAACTCTGATGAGCAGTACAGTGCCCTAAAGTTCAATACCTTTTTCCGTCTTCTGCCCTTAAGGAGTTGATGTTCCCTAATTATAAGTAAGTGTAGATGCTTTAAAGCCAAAATGATGGATGATGAGTGTCAAATTATTTTAAAGTACATCTAAGTTTATTTGCATCAAATTCTTATGCCTTGTTTTGTTACAAAACAGATCAGACACCCCTTGATCTAGCCCAAGGTGCAGAAATGAAACTGATACTGGCAGGTAAAACTGGAAAGGTAGGAACTTTTGTTTCAATTTAAAATGCCAAGGCTGTGTAGTTGAAGCTATTCCTATATGAGCTTTAATTTCTGTGCAGGTTATCAACAAACCCCTGAGGCGATATGAAGGTCTCCTATGGAAGGTATGGCTTATTTCCCTTTCTCAAATAGCTTGTAAGATTTCAAATTATGTCCTTTTTCTGTATTTCAGTGATAACTGATGAATGAAAGGATTTTTGAATAGTACTTAATAGTAATTTTGTCTAATATGTATAGATGGGCTGGCTGAGTGGAGCAGCTACCAGAGTCATGGTACCCTGATCTTAACCTCAGTCACTAAAATCTTTATTTCTTGGTAATTTTTGTGGCAAAGCTGCACTATGATAAGGCTTTGTTCCTTTCGTGTGGGCAAAATGCTTTTTCTTTCCTCAATGGATTACTTTGATAATCTCTGACTGATACATTGTCTTTAAGAAACTGTGACTAATATTTTGCCATCATCTTCTGAAAATTTTAAAACTTAGTGGGAAGATGGCATTTAAAGAGTTTAAAGCTCATTTTACTGTGTTGCTGAAGTGAATCTAAGGTCTACATGAATGTTTAATTATGTTGCTTAAAGAAATCTTTACAGTTTTCTTCAGTGTAAATTTTCCTATATCACAATTGTAATATAAGGAACTGTTCTTAAAAAAGAACTGTGTGCTAAAGCTTGAGAAAGATAAAATGTTATAGCTGGAGGTGTCAATGTATTTTGTTTCTCATTTGATTTTATAAAATAGAATTCTGTGGTGACAACAATTCCTGTAAAATTAAAAAATGCAACATTTTAATATTTCGGTTCTTACTGAATAGCAGGCTCAACTTTTATCTTTAGGTGGTTCCAAAAACAAGAGTAGTGCTTCACTTGTAAAATGCTCTCAGGTTGCTGTGATCATCAGGATATGCAGAACTTAAAAGGTTTTTGTAATGTTTACTAGTTTTAAGTGTTAAGCAAACTTCTCTGCCTGACCATGCAGAAGTCACTCTGTCCATCACACTTCTTCCACCAGAGACTTTTAACCGCTGGGACTGAAGCCCCTTTGCAGTTGGTGGCTCCAGAGAGTTGATGAGTGCCTGGCTTGGCTCCCTCAACTCACCACACTCAGTCAGACGAGGTTTCCTTACCAGCTTGACCCTTGGTTTCCCTTAGCTGAGTTTCAGATGTCTGGATCCTTGCTTTAATCATTGTACGATAACAAAATAGCAGCTTGAGCTGGTGCCTCTGAGGAGGTACCCAAATGAAGGAACCCCTGAGTTTTTCAGCCCTTGCCGTCTAAGTGTGTGAAAGTCTGGAGTCTTCCTGCTGAGTCCTCAGCTCCTGAGACCACAAAGTCCCTGTGGCCTTGGCTAAGCAAAGGGTCATTGCCACTTCAAGGTCTCTTGCCTCAGGCTCCTACCACCCAGAGCTGAGTTCTGCAGCTCACACTGCAGCTGACACTGAGCTCTCTGTACTAAAAGTATTCTGTTGAGCTTATGTAGCCTTTTTTTTTTCCCCTTTTAGAGCTCACGATTTTTTGGTTGGAAACTCTACTGGATAGTTCTAGAACATGGAGTGCTTTCCTGGTATCGCAGACAGTAAGTTCTGTGTTTAAATTTCTGAAAAGCAGTTTGAAAAATTCCTGTCTTCACTTCACTAAATCTCTTCTTCTTTCAAAGAGCTGATGCAGTGAATAATGATCATCGTCAGGGGTGCAAGCATCTAACACAGGCTGTCTGCACGGTAGGAATGTGTTGTAACTACTGAGTTGTTTTTTTATGTTCCATTGTATTCCCGTCCTGGTTAATGAAAACTTCCGCTGGATTGGTAACCTGATCTTTGTTATAAAATAGGGAGAAAGCTTGTGCTATTGAAAGAAACACTTGTTCCTGTCCAGCAAAGTGTTCTTTTATGCAAAGTGGCCATAAAGCTCCCTCACTGCTTTCTAAAGCGTTGAAGATTTAGGCACACAAGGTGTCCTGAAAGCACACTGGGTCGGATTGAAGCACGTGATTTGGAATAGCCAAAGCTCCAGTTCCTCCTTAGCTGTCCCTGACTGCTTGTGACCAGTTGCATAACTCAAGCTGATCTCTAAATTGAAAGACTAATCAATTTTGAAGGTGATGTTTGGAAAACTTCCCTGATTTATGTTATGCTTGTGGGAATCTGTTTTGGAAGGGGTGAAGAGAGAAAACAAGGGCCAGGTGTCATTTATAATGCCCAGCAAGATGAAGTGTTTAAGATAAATGCATTTAAGATAATTTCCATGTTTCTATAACTGCCCTATCCTAGTTTGGCACCACAAGTTCTGTTAAACTGCACTTATATATGCACTCATATTGTATGGAAAAGTGACTTTCTTTTCAGTATCTACAAATTCCTTAATATTGACAATTTTGAACTGCTGCTGAGGTTTTGTCTGAATCAAGTGGTGTAAATAAATACAAATATAATATTTAACCATAAGAACCTCTATATTGCTATTAATAACATAATGATACACTTTGGAAAACTGTTCTAAGATTTTTATAAATTACAATTACTGGATCAAAACTGAGGCAAAAACTACTGAGTTAAGCATAATTTATACTTTGCATACGCTTAATTTTTTTTCTGACTGATTCATTATACTAATTTTGTTTTTTCTCCACTTTGCTCTAGGTAAAATCAACAGACAGTTGCTTCTTTTCTGTCAGATGTTTTGATGACACTGTTCATCGTTTCAAGATTCCTAAAAATAACCTTCCTTCTCAAACAAGAGAGGTAATAATGACTCTTTATCAAAGGCATTAAAATACAGTAACTTCTGTAATGAATAATTTGCATACTAATTGGATGCATTAGTAGCAGCTTATTTTATATTTTGATCATCAGGGCTTGGTAGCATAAGTGCAGATATTTAATCTTTTAGCATGGTTATGGATTAAACAGCAAAAAATTGGCCCATTGTAATTATCTCTTCTTTAAAATAAGTGCTACCTTGTTTTTCCATCTCTGTTCCTGTATTATCCCCTGTTATCTAACTTTCTGTTTTTCATTCACTTCTCCATGTGGTAAATTTCTATTGCAACCTTCTACTGTTGCACTTTCATAGTTCATTATCACAAACAAAAGAATGCTTAATGGTACAGTCTACTCTTAAACATACTCCCAGATGACTTAATAAATTGTATTTCCTCAAAAGGTGGCTCTGAAACATTTTTAGGGCTATTTGTAGTATATTTTGTTGTGCTTCTGCAGGTATACTAACTAGAATTGGAGTTGGGGTGGAGGCAACTGGAGTGCTGGAGTGCTGTGTCCAGTTTTGGACTTCTCACAGTGAGAGAGATACTAACTTACTAAAGAGAACCTAACAAAGGGCCATGGAGGTGATTGAAGGGATCAGAGCATCACTTTTACTGGGAAAAGCTGAGAGATCTGGAACTGCTCAGTCTGGAGAAGGGAGGCACAGGGAAGCTTGCCTGTGTTTGTAAATGCCTGAGGAGAGGTGACAAGAGGGACAGAGCCAGGCTCTTTTCAGTGGTGCCTGGTGACAGGACCAGAGGCAATGGGCACAAACTGAAGCACAGGGATTTCTCTCTGGACATAAGAAAAAGGTGTGTGGGTGGCCATGCCCTGGCACAGGGGGCCCACAGCAGTTGTTGAATCTCCATCTTTGAAGATTTTCAAAAGCCATTTAGATGTCCTGGCCAACGAGCTCTAGGTGGGCCTTCTTGAGCAGAGGGACTGGACTAGATAACCTTCAGAGGTCCCTGCCAGCCTTAGCCACTCTGTGATCTAATTAATAGGAAAAGAATCTGCCTTTTAATTGTGATAGTGCTAGACGTTTTGTGCATGGAGTTTATCATGTATAAGAAGGCAGACTTTGTCACAGGGACCTTGCTGTCTGAACAGAAACCCAAAGATGCAAAATATATTCCCTACACTCTTTTAATTAAAAAAGATTTTTTAATGTGACCTTGGATAGACTGAGGGATGGGTTATATTTGTGCTAAAGGGTTAATAATAATTTGAGTCTGTGGTACTCTGCCAATCGAGTATTTCATCTTCAATACCCATTACATTTTCTAGCAATCTATTTCTTGCCTATTGAGATGTCTCATTTTACTAATGACTATCTTATTTATATTAACAGAAAATTTTGTTTTTCTGCTTACATGATCCTTTGTTTTGGGGATGACCTTTGAAATGTTTATTAACTCTTTTTTTTCCTTTCCAGAGCTGGCTAGAAGCAATAGAGGACCACTCTGCATATAGCACTCACTACTGCACACAGGAACAGCTGAGTAGTGACGATGAAGATGATGCAATATCTGTTACAGACCTACAGGACACTCTAAAAGTATGTACTGAATACTTACTTGGCTCGTGCATCTGGGCAGTTGCAGAATAGCCTTGTTTTGTGTTAAAATACTTCAATATACCTTTGACTAAAAGTGATGATTCCTCACATGGATGCATAAATGCTGCTTGTGTTTGCATTGCTTGCTGTCATGTATTCCTGCTCAGACTGTGTGGCTAAAATGACATGTTTATCACAGCTACATGTCTGTGATTTCACTTCTGCCAGCACTGCTATGAGATTAGAAAGCTGCTTGAGAGTTTCAGCCAGGAGAGGGAGCCTTGTGTACTCTACTTGTTATCCTCCAGTCTCAGTGTCACCAAAGCTAACCTACATCGAGTTCTGCCTCTACAGAACAGGCAATGAAGTGTTTTAGAAACGATCTTTTATCACCTCAGTTCACATCAGATGCATTGTACAGTGACTGTTCATACCTGCAATGGAATTGAGTAGTCTTTGGTAATTCTAGCATTCAGCCTGTGATTTTTGCTTTTTGCTATACATGTACTGCTAAAACCTTCTATTTTAAGGGAAAGTTGATGCTGCAGTGCAAAAATCTTCATGTGGCTAAACTCCAAGCAGCTTGTACCGTTCCTTTTAGTACAAGAACATAAAGTAGCTAATGGCACAGCAGAGGTGGGAGGATAACTGGCATTGGCAGTCCCCAGCAACCTATAGAAGATGGTATTATTTAATAGATAACAGTGCACTTGAAGCCCAGAAGACCAACTGCATCCTGGGCCACATCAAAAGCGGAGTTGCCAGCAGGGCAAGGGAGGCAATTCTGCCTTCATGAGATCCCTACCTGAAGTGCTACATCCAGCTCTGGGTCCTCAGCACAAGAAAGATGTGAACATGTTAGAGGGCCACAGAGGTGATCACTGGGAATGAATAAGCACCTCTCCTTTGAAGACAGGCTGAGAGAGCTGGAGAAGCAAAGGCTTTAGAGAGACCTTACTGTGGCCTTAAGGGTGGCTTTTGAAAAAGAAGGGGAGTGACTTTTTACACAGGCCAACTGTGTAGCAGTGATTACATAGTAGATGTAGTTGTGATAGGATAAATGGGAAGAGGAGAGATTTTGTTTAGATATTGGGAAGAAATTCTTTACTCAGAGGATGGTGAGGCGCTGGAACAGCTTGCCCAGAGAAGCTGTGGATGCCCCATCCCTGGAAGTGGTCAAGGCCAGGTGGGATGGGGCTCTGAGCAACCTGGGCTAGTGAAAGGTGTGGTTGGCCAGGGGCTGGAACTAGACGATCTTTAAGGTCCTTTCCAACCCAAGCCATTCTATGGTTTTATGATAACTGTCTCCAGGTTTGAATGCAGGCTTGAAATATGATCTTGGGGCTGGTTTCTGCATGTCACTATACTTGCCATTTATCAGTTAACCTATGAATGTGCTTATTTTGTCCTTAAGTTTCTCAAAGAACAAGCACTTGCTCTTCCCACATTTTTAAACTGCTCAATAATAAATGAGATGAAGAGCAAAAGTGGCACATACAACAAATTTGACTGGGGTTGCTTTGCTACATGAAATTAAACAAAATCTAGTCAGTGATAAAATGTTCATCAATACTGTTTGCTTTTGTGTCTTTGAAGGTATATAAGTAATTTGTTTCAGTTTTAATATATCAGTCTCTGGGCTGCGAATCTTTGTTAAGATTTAATGCTGTCTGAATTTTAAAATTTCACTATAGTAAAGAAAGTAAACTTACACTTTCCTTAGAACAAGGTACTTCTGAACTAGCTATCCTTGTTTTTTCAGAAAGCACAAGCGTGCCAACAAAGACTCAGTAAAGAGGTTTCAGACTTCCTTGCAATGGTTAAATCTTTGGATGCTACAAAAGGTAAAGCTTATTAATTTAAAATGTAGTTTGTTACCAAGCAACCAATTTTTTCTTTTTAACAGGATGCTTTTATTTCCCCAAAATCAAATTTTTGGGAGCTTGAAAAAGGAGGACAATTTTCCCTATGAGAAAAATTCAACTAAAGTAGCATTACAGTAATTGCCAACAATTAAGATTTCAGATTTGGAGAAACAACTTAGAAGTATGCTGATTGAAAGAAATTTTATTAGCAGCTGCAAATGCAGTGAAACTGCTTCTAGCTATAGTCCTTATTGAGTAGTATCATAAAAATATAACACAGGGGTCTGCTTTCAAGGTTTTTTCAAAAAAATCTGTGGTTAGTAGCTTGTTGTAGTACATAAGTGTCTCTTCACAGTACAAAGAGCAGTGAAATCGCAAAACTATACAGAGAACTGGAGGCATGGTATGATGGGACATATTCCACAGATTTTGCTATGACTTTTATGCCAGATTTGAACTTCTCAGGTTTCATTTCAAGTTATAATTCTTAACATGTACTTAGATTTTTGCAGCATAACTGCTAAAATATATCACAGGCATCAAGATGCTAGAGATTTGTATTTGTTTTATTAAATGCCTTAAACATGTAGAGAAGTTGTTCATGTATTAAACACACAAAGGAATTCTGTAAGAACATCTAACTGTTCGTCCTTTGGACCTGAGTCCTAATTATTGTGGCTAAAATCTGTGGCTCAGATTAGACAACAAGTTGTTTGTCTATACAGATCCCTAGTCTGTAGTAGAATACCAGTTTTGAGAAGTAAAAAGTTCTTTCATTCCTGTGCCTTTCCAAAAGAAAGCTAAAAATACAGCTTTTTCTCCACATGCTAATGGAGTAAGTTACTCTGTGATTCAGTCTTTTTCATAAACTGAATTTTTACCAAATTTATTTCACAAGGCAAAGGGCATTTCATAGTGTATATGAGTGTCTTGTTGTGAAGCTTTTGTAATTACTGTTACAGCAAAACAGAACTTTTCACAAAAACCCCCAGTTTGAAAATTAGTATAAGGTGGATGAATTCCCTTTGGTAGCTATAGAGGCAGTTTCCCTGACTCTGTAGAACAAGTGAGGTTCTTTTTAAAAGAAGAAAAACATTTTTTAAAGGAAATACACAACTTAAACAACCAATATCCATAGTAAAGCAAAAGCAGATATTCTCTCATTCCTAGAAAGTGTTAGTCTTGGCCAATAGCAGTAATAAGTTCCTGTTTTCCTTCCAAGAGATGTTTGTAACTTGCTAGGTCAGTGAACTGTTTCTGGAATCATGTGCAACATCTGTAGGTTGCAGCAGAGACAACTGCCCTAGTTCTCCCGTTGTTGTGGTATTTTTAAAGTATTTGAATCCTCTGGCTCCAGAAGAATGCAAATTTCTGAGTTAGACACCCTTCTGTGTAGAGTTTTTCCTAAAATCATTTGAGTAATATAAAAATGTCTGTGTTAGCACCTGGTATTTAGAATTCTCTCCCCGTTTCAACATGCTATTCTGAGTCCAGAGACGTGCCATGCCATTCTGAGTCTTTGAGACTCATGCATCTTGTATATTACAAATAAAGATGTCTCCTGCACTTAGTGTGCTGCTCCTCCTTCTAGAGGCACTAGCTGTTCTTAGCAACTGCTGGAAGAGTCAGTTTGAGTCAGTAGTGAGCTCTGGTTTCAGAGAACACAATTAGTGTGTCGAAATGTACTGTATCTTGTCCTGCATAAGCAGGATAAGTTGAAAAATAAACTCAGGTACTGTCACCGATGGACCTCTTAATCTTCAGCGGTGTGACATCAGCTTGAAGCACCTGGGTTACTAAATGTTGTCAACTGATCCTGGAGTCAGCAGGCACTAAATGTTGCAATTATTTTAATTACAAGAACTATGCTTCCTGAGAAAATGACTTACTTAATTTCCGAGGAATGGCTGCACATCAGAAAACTTCACAGATTGACTCCAATCAATTCTACCAGCTGATTGAGTTATCACGATTTCCTGCTGGTTCTAGACATGCAGTCCCTTCTGTAAGTAGTCACAGAAGTAAGGATGTGACGTGACAAGCTGTACTACTTACACGAGTCCATGAAAATAAGATCTTCCCATTTAATTGTTCAGTGTGCTTGTAGTTAGAATTCAATCTATTTTTTTTCAAACCTAAATTTTCAGCTGCACTGAGCACTGTGGTAACCTCTTTCTCTTCTATGTAATGCATGACAGAAGGCAAGAAAAATCTACATTTTACACTTCTATTTATATTAAACAAGTGCAGAATCCTTTTTATTTAAATTCTGTCACCTGAAGCTTTAAAAATCCAGAAAGTGGTTAAAAGATTGTTGCTAGTCCCTTTTCCACTGTCCTGCTGCCATGGCTTACTGCCTCTGCTTTCTAAACCATGCTGAAAGAGAAACTCGATCTATTCATGTGCCTCTTATACCAGTACTAGGAAAAAGATGCAAAAAAAACCCTCCCACAGATCTTGCAATGCACCAGCCTTCCTATAACATGTGAATGTTATGTCTGTATTACTCAGAGGAAAAAATAATTAAAAGAATCCTGTCGTTTACAATGTCCTTCTCACATTACTGATGTTTTTGTGTTTTCAGGAATATCTTCTCCCCTCCTGCAGAAAGTTGATGTGGTCTCTGAAGTATCCCAGGAAACATGTGAGGCTCTGGCTGAGTGCCTTAACCTGTTCACAAAGCAAGAAGGGGTATGTATTGTGCTGCTTGGGTCTATAAAGGGTTGAACAGCTTAGCATATTTGTCTAGTTCCCTGCTGACCTGTTACAAAAATGAATACATAAACCCATACCACTCCATGTTGCTGGTAAGCTGTCCTTTTGCATACAGAATGGGACAAAAATTTATTCCTCTAGAGAGAGACTAGATATATGCCTTTGCAAAAGGATGTCTTAGTTATTTGGGTGTTCAGAAAAGAGACATTTTGGTTACAAGCTACTGCTTGCAATGTTCAAACTGAATGCCTAAATTCAATAAAGCTGTTGCTTTGCTGATTTGAAGGTCAAAATATTGAGAAATTTAGGTTTTGGATTTCTTTTTAGTTTTTACTAGCTAACTGAAGTGTTGAACAATATTGCTTCTGAATTTATTTTTCAGACCATGTGCTAAGTGGGTGTGCAAATGCTATTTGTTGAACTTCTGGCTTTCCCAGTAACAAATATCTTGTATAGTGTTAAACATAATGCAAACACTTCAGTTTGGGAATATATGTCAAATTCACTAGTTCCTAGAGTAGGAGGGCTGGTATTTTTCTTCTTTCTTGACAATGCCCTAGTACCATGGAATAAACTTGTCTTTCTATACTGTTCTAACTATAATCCCTGGATTAAACTCTTACTCTACTGTCATCAGTAAGCTGTGTTTCAGAGTGAGGTTTGTGTTGGTGCTGCTAGTCTTCCAGTTATTTAACAGTGAGCTACAAACACTGGCTCCATTGTCTAGGTTTGGGTTTTTTTCGTTCCTTTCCAAGCCCTTTGTTTCCAGTCACGAGTCTTTTAGACTTACTTAAGTTCTAGCAGAGTGGAACAAGCATTGCTTTTTTTTTTACGTTGAGTTTTTTTCCTTAAGAAAGTCTGATATTAAAGTTGCCAGCTTCATTTGCGGATGAGGGGGAAATTGTTACAACAGTGGGTGTATGGTGTTAGTTGGTATTCCTTAATTGTGTTGGCATCTTGCTTCAAGCCAGACTAAAATAGCTTTCCAGAGTGGAGTATGGCAAAACATATGGTGAAATTGTAATGTCACCTTACTTGAACTTGAATAGTCTCTGTAGGTGTAATGGAGGCCCTATTTTAATCTTGAAGCACATAGATTTGGGCACAGAGGGATAGGCTGAGGTGTGAACTTGTTTTTCAACCACAGCTAGTGAGATCAGTCGGTCATGACAGGAAGATGTGATCCTGGAGAATTTTTTGTCTTGGTATTTTTAAACTTCAAACTACTGAGTTCAGAAATATAGTTCAGGCTTGTTAAAATGCCATAATCTCTTCCTAAGACTTGCAGCTTTCCAAGAAGCAAGTTTTTTGTTTTTTTTTTTCATTGTTCATTACTGTTCTTAAACCCACAGCATTTGGCTTTGTTGTCCTTTATAAGTCAGGGCCCTGTTTTTCTGCTGCTCAGGGTTGATTTCTAGACCATTGTTTTGTTGGCATTTGAAAAGCAATATATATGTAACCTTGCAACCATATTGAGCATGTCCCATGGAATCCGGTTATCTCTAGAATTAACGTTTTCTCAAGCCTGGTGCGTTTCTATCTTGCCTCTTTAAGGAGAATTCTTTTTCCCTCTAATTTAAATTGTCAGCATACCAGAAGCTACTGCTTGACTTACGAGGAGCAGCTCCTCACTTCAGTAAGACTAACCACAGTGAACGCACTTTTGGTTCTCTAGAGGAAACTTTATTTAGTGTTACTTATCACTGTGCTTTGGCAATTGTAGCATAACCGCGCAGTCTGCAGATGAAACTGCTAACGCAGCACTAAACCGAGCTTCAGCCGTCTTCCACTTGCGCTAGAAATGGAGCATGAATCTCCGACCGCTCCGTCTGCCCGCTGCTTCTCCTTCCCGCCGGTGCCGCCGTGCGGGGCTCGGCGTGCGCGGTGGGGCGGGGACGCTCAGAGCGGCGGCGGGGAGCGCGGCCCGGTGCGGACTCCGAGCGGCCGCAGGGGCCCCGCGCCAGCCGCCACCGCGCCGGGAAAGGCGTGACCTCCCCGCTCCGCACGGCGGGAGCGGCTGTGACGCCGCAGAACCGGGAGTTGGGGGCGGGGGGAGCTTCCAAAAATAACCCACTGCGGCGGGACTCCGTGCGGGGCGGCCCCGGGACTGCTCGGGAGCCCGCACAGCCCGCGGGGCCGCCCCGGGAGCCGCGGCGGTGAGCGCCGGGCAGCGCCCGTGCCCAGGGGCGCGGCAGGGGCGGGCGCGCTCGGTCTGTCAGGCCATTTTTAGCCGGGCTGGGAGCCGGCGTGGCCACCCCGCTGTTTGGGGCTGGTTTCCTCCTCCTCCTGAGCCGCCGCCCCGCGCCCGGCGGAGCCCGGCGGGAGCGGCGTTGAGCGGAGCCGCGCCCCGGCTGCGCGGGGCTGCCGCGACTCCCCCGCCCCGCCCTGCGCCGCGCCGGGGCGGCCGCGAAACCCGCGGCGTGTGGTGCAAGGTGAAGGGGCCACTCGCGGCGTGTGCCGGCCCGGCCGGTGCTGCCGCCGCTGCTGCAGCCGGGGCGGCTTCTCTCGGAACGGGGCTGCCCGGAATCGTCCCGCGGTATGTAGCGTTCGTGATGGGCTGGGGGCTGCTGTCTGTGGCTCTGCTTCGTTCTTGACATTGGGAGGAACCCTTCAGTGTCAAGCAGATGCGACCACAGATACTTTTTGCCAAATAGTGAAAACATGTAAGGGCAAAAGGGAATGTAACTCTGTTGCTTTAATCTGAGTATTTACTGGGGCGTTGGTGTCGGAGCCAGCCTGCACAACTTGAAACGTTTTCTGCAGTGACTTTGGCACAAGGTTAGTTGTGTTTCAAAGCAGGATTTGCCTTGGACTATTTCTAGCAAATATCAGAACCTACATTCCTAAAGCAGTTTGATTCTAGTAGGTTTTGTGCCCAGAGTTATTTTATGTAGTTGTGGGAGGAGTTGAACTTAAGGTTCTTTTCATGCTATTCTCTCTGCTAGTTTTTCTGAATGAGTTTAAAATTCATCTCTAGTACTTGAGCTACCTGTACTGAAGCTGTGTGAAATTGATTGAAAAAAATTATTTATTTAAAGAAATTGGCTTTTTCCTTTTTTTTGCCTTGCATCTTCACTCACCAGTGCTTAAGTAAAGTGTGTAGATGAGTGTCTTGACTCTTTAAGTTTCGCTTTTACCATCAACGGTTATATGTAACAGTAAATTAAGAGCTCGTGTTGCTTGAGTGTAGAACATGTAGCAGTTGTAAGCTGGTTTCATTTGTAGTCTGTTTGTGGCTTTGATCTTGAGCTTTTGCAGTTGTTGTCATTCTTTCCAGTTTTTTTTGTCTTAAAAAGGGGACTTGTTTACAAGCTGGTGAAAAGCCTTAGCTGATGAGATAAGGAATACAGGAAAGGTTTCTTCACTTTTTGCATTAAATGAGTTGTATATTTCAGCTATAAAGAATTTGTCATAACAAATTAAACTTGTCACCTCCACAAAAACTTTTTAATGTCAATATACTGCGGGTCACAGTCCTTGGACCATGGCGTAATCTGCTATCTCTTGTATGTACATCCTGTAAATAAAAAATGTGCACACAGTTCAACTGGTAAATACCAATCTCTGGAAGTTCAGTGCACTGCCTTAGTTTATTTCAGATTACTTGGAAACATAATGTTAGAATGTTAGATGTGTCTGTGTGTGTTCTTGTGAGTGAATGCTTGCATGCTCTTTGGCATACAAATACTTGTCTTTAATATATTTGATTTGTCTTCTGGGAGACCGGTATGAACATGGCTCTTACCACTTAAACCTCCTTCCTACCTTACTGTATTGTGAATGAAGAAGGTGCCTGTAGGCTATGTCCAGATGACTCCTTAATGAGAAATTTTATTATCTGTTTCTTTGTGGGGGTGCAGGTGAGGAGAGCAGTGATGAGACTCTGCAGTCAAGGGAGAAATGCTGATAAAGGCACCCTGTGCAAATCTGCTAGAGAAGTCCTGGCATCCATCAGCAGTCCTTTTCTTCCATCTGGCAATATCATCAGCTACATTAACCTCTATAAGATCTTAGGAGCCTCTGGTGTGTGTGGGAAGGAGAGATGAAGAGGGGTGAGGGACTGAAATAAAATCAGAGAAGCTAAGAAAAAGGTTAATTATAAGATTTTTGAGTTAGGTCTAGTAAGGGGATCATGTATTGGCTGGCTTCTGAACTAGACCTAGAGCTATAGAGTCCATACTCCCTCAGCTGATAAAACCAGTGCCTTAGTTTTTCTGATCTTTTCTCTCTGTGTTTTGAAGCAAGTAGCAGCCCTATTTTTAAATTTTTATTCCTTTAACTCTCTGGAGCACAGAGGAACTAATGTTGTCCATTCTGTTCAGCTCTTGCTGAAAGTAGCAGAGATCGAGGGAAAACCTCAGTGTGTCAAGGCCTGTAGGCAATGCCCTGAACAACTGGAATGCTGTTCAGGTTGTGTGCTTGTGGAAAGGAGAACAGTTTTCAGACAGTTGATGATTGGACTGAACATAGCAAGAGCTGTTTGGTGTTGAGAGAATCGAGGTGTACCTACATCAAGAAAACCTTTCTTGGCTCTTGGTCAATAACTGACTTGATCCTGTTTCTTCCTTTTTCCTCAAAATGAGTGGAAGTCTACTAGAAATATCTAGTGCAGCTTGAATCTTGTTTGAAGGTTACAAGTTCATTGGAAGGTTCTCTATGCTCAAATGGGCTCCCTAGTAAAGAATGGCATTTTTCCCTTATTCAAGGAGCAGAGGATAGAAAATGTTGGGGAATGCTGTATAGGCAGGGTGTTTGGTAGAACAAAGCTACTGACAGGAAAGTAATTTGGTTTTTTCTCCTGCTAGAATACTGACAGTTCTACTTGTGCCTTGATGATTTGTGCTATACTAATTTTTGGGTTCTGTAAATGCACATCTTTCATCTGGGCTAAAGCTCTATAGTGAAGATATTAAAGTTGAAGTGACCTAATAGTGAGATGTTTGTGGATGGCATAGTGTTCTTCCTCTGAAAGCATTATTTTTTCCCAGTGTACTGCAGCCTTGCAGGTATAAAGCTAACTACAGATTTGTAGACTACCAGTAGAGGCAGGAGTTTAGCAAATCCAAAGTATCTCAGAGGTAGGGGAGTTAGAGCATAACTTCTTTTTTCTGAGATTTCCCTAGAGCAGCCAAGATTCAATAGGTCAGCAGAGTGGGAAGTGAAGCTAAGCAGCAGCCTTAGATGGAAGCTTTTTAAAATAAGAAATGCTGAGTCTCCATTCAGGGGAAAGATAAGTAAATATTACTGCTGTTCTTTTATGAAAGGGTATTGTGTGTGTTGACAGAGTGCTTTTTTTGAAGCATTTGATAGTCTTTGAAGCAGTTGGTAAGATCCTTGGGCAAGTGCTGTGTTGGTAAGGCTTCTGGGTGAAAGATGGTTCTGGCTCACAGAAGGATGCTCAGATGTTACTATAGGGTGAAAGGCAAGTGCTTCTGGTCTTTTTAGTACTGCAGGGTCCCAACTCTGGAGATTTTTTTGGTGGCTTTGGGTTTTTTTTTTGTTTTCTTATTTGTTTGTTTTCTTCAAGATTGCTGATACAACATATCACCACTGGCAAGGAAGGAAGTTGACTTTGAAGTGTACAAAGTGACACACTGACTTGTAGTGACACGGAAACTCTTACCAACCTGTAGCTCAAAGAGCCTGCATGGAAGCTGGTCAGACAGCTTGTCTGAAGGCATTCCCTGCTATTCACTTTATAGTCCACTGCTAAGCTGTTTTTGCACTTTCCATAGTGGGTTAATGCTTGGCCCATAGATGTGCTTTTTGTTGGCAGTTGTTGTTAAGCAGCCTTGTGTAAACTAACTTGGAATCCATTCATGGGCCTCTGGGGAAACACAGTGTAAAAACATACTGGTTTGAAATGAGACTCCTCCTTAATGTGCTTCTGCAGCTCCTGCTCTGAGTTTACTTCTAAGGTCTTGTGTACCACTTGTTTGAGTACTTAATTTTTAATGCTGAGAAAACAGTCTTAGCTGAGGCTGCAGGGGGAAAAAACTGAACAGCAATCAAGTTTAATGGAATAGTTCTTGATAGAGTGAGCTTCTCAAATATGAATTAGGAATTCTGTTTTCTATGAATGTATTTGCAAAATTATGCCCTTGTCTCCAAGCTAATGGAGCCAAACAAGAAGAAATGTATAAGATGGATATTTTCTCTAAGTGTTTTCACTACTTAATGCTATGAGAATATTGTTCGTTTTTCTCTCATGTTTAGAAAACAAACTGGAGTGAGAAGGGTGCACACTTCCATTCTTCTGATGTCATTGTGATGTGTCACGGCATGTAAAACTGATCAGCTTGTTTTCCATGTTCTGGTTTAATTTGTACCTGATGTGTTTTGGAAGAATGGTTGAACAGCAGAGTTCTAAAACTTGTTTGCTCCCAGCCAACCAGTTTATTGTCAGCTAAGGACTGGTAACATTTCAGGGGAAGA
The DNA here is from genome assembly GCF_022539315.1 of Serinus canaria. Classification (NCBI taxonomy): domain Eukaryota; kingdom Metazoa; phylum Chordata; class Aves; order Passeriformes; family Fringillidae; genus Serinus; species Serinus canaria. The sequence continues at coordinate 105,494,516 of NC_066315.1, read as the reverse complement.
ATGAAGCCCCAAAAAAACCCAGGAGGCAGAACCTCTATCCATAGCACCATACCTGTTAAGTTTGTTTGCTGGGATTTTTCTTGCAAGTGTGTTAGTTAATTGACTGCTGTTACAGTCTGGCTGAGTGGTCTGGTTTTGTGTCTCAGCTGCATAAAACATCACAACACCAAATTGTATAACTGATTTGCTGAAGATGTATTGTTCTTCTTGACCTCTCTTTCTTGAAACTTGATTTATGAAAAGTTAATATATAAGAAAATCAGGCCTCTTGTTCTATGTAAGTCTGATAAAAGCTATTTTATGAGAGCAATAATTTAAAAAACTAATTTCTACACATATGAAAAATAAATTTCATGTAGCCTATCCAGTACTGGATATTAACACATGCTTTTGGAGGAGACAGAACATTTAACTCTTTATTTTGCATGTCTTTTGTGTGAAGCTGTTTTAAAGGCAGTGTTTCTGGGCAGCGTAACTTCAGGCTTTGTGTTACTTCACAGTTGTTCCATCATCTTAAATTTGTCATGTGGTGGGATTTTAGTATATTTTAATTTTATTGGTTTCCTTAAACATCAGTGATCCCACATCTCTTCTCTTATGGCTAATAAGCTGTCCATGTGTAGCCTTTCCTTGAATAAAGGAGATTGACTGAGTCTAAACTTACTTTTCTGATGTTCTTTCCCATTTTTCTTAGTTGGCTTATTTCAGTCACTTTGGTTCCATGAAATACATGGAATACATGGCCTTCCTTCTATGAAGGAAAAAAAAGGATGATTTCAATTTAGATAGTATTAGTGCTTATTGGGATGGTGTGTTGTCCATTGTGGTTTTTGTTTTTAACCTAAACTTCAGTAGGTCAGAGTCATGGTATTTCAACCAGAACTGCTTTTTGGACTTTTTTTTTATTCTGACTTATTAGAGCTGATACCATTTTTATAATCAAGATAATCAATTGTGGAATTTGACCTCTTGTCTTTTTTTTTTTTTTTTTCTTGGACCACATGTGTCCAAGAAAAAAAAAATGTAGTTGTGTAGTTGTTGGCCTCCATCTCCCCACCCCCCTAGAAAGCCAGTGACTTTAAAAGCTTGATTTGTTTTAATATTAGCATTCAGAAGTGTGTTATCTCTGCTTGCTCTGCTGTCCACTGATGAAATGCCTTAGTATAATGCTAGCTGCTGAGTCACTGACAATATCACTAGAATTGGTAAATGGACTGTGTTTAGAAAGCATTTACACCCTGAAAATAAATCACTGGTGTTGAAGTTTTCCTTGAAGATACATGCCATTCCTGTTCATAAAGGAATGTTAGTGAACACTTTCTCTACATTGCTTGTATTGTTCTTAACATCACTCTCCTTGAAATGCAGCAATAATACACTTTAATAATAAATGCTTTCAGTGTTATGTAGAAATGGGAAGTACAGGCCTATGCTCTCTAGGTTGGTTGATTAGCACACACAAAACAAATTATGCTCCATTTATAGTGAACTGAATGTTACTGCAAATAAATGGTAAGGTAGAGCTCCTCTTACAAACAGAGTGTATCCATTTATTGTGACCTGTATAAAGTATATCCATTTGTTCTGAGTCCTGTATAAAGAAGATGCCTGGCTTTCCAAGCACAGCCCTCATCTGAACATCTTGTCTTTGGGAGTGACACCTGTGATGTGCTTACTTTGCTTGCATAGCTTCATGTTAAGTCATTTATAAGGTAAATGGACTCGGTGTTTTTAATAGGAATGTTTTCTCTCCTCTCGTGCTTGTCAGGGCTACATTAATGTTAAAATATGGACATCAGTGCAGTAACTCTTGGATCCATAGGTGTGCTAGGAGACTTTGAGAATGGCTTTAGAGCATACCTATTTGAAGGAGGTCTGCAGTGTACCTTCATAATGTAGGGGTACTTCTTAACATAGGAGCAGATTGCAAACTTTTTCATCTGCTTCAAGGAGTTTTATGTTGCCAAAGCTAGACAGCTTCCACAACAAAATCTTGTTCAAATATGTTTGACCTTTAAATAGGAATACAGCTTCTTGTTAGTCTTGAAATATAATAGTGGCCCTATTGCACATCCCTTTTTTTGAGTTAAAAACTATGGTGAGAGAAAGGGTAAAGACAACAAAACTTGTCTGGAAATATTCAGTGTAAGAGTATCAGCCTCCAGGCCTTGTGCTGGGCTACAGCAGCAGAAAAGCATCTGCAGGAAATTGGTGGTTTTGCCCTGATAGACATAAACTAATGGGACACCATAACAAGGCTTTGATCCTCACTACATGAGGACAAATCTTGAGTTGTCAAGATGGTAGTATACCTCCTCTAGGTAATGTGGTAATCCATGTTTGTCAGTAGTTTATACCTTTCTGGAAATGCCAATATTATTAATTGTGGATGTGTCCTGTGCTATGCATCCAAATTGGATTGTGCGTTTTTCCAGTGAAACACCTTGCTGCAAGGTCAGACAAATCAAATTGAGGTTAAAATGAGCTGGCTGTTTCAGACAGCTGGAAACCTTAGACAGCAGGCATCTGTGCCTATGGATAGCAGAAATCTAGTTTTGTCTGACCTGAATCTCCTCTACTTCTGAAGCGACATTTTGGACTAAGGCCTAAACCCTAATTTCACAGAAGAACAAAATGGAAATGGTTGAGGTTGGAAGGGACCTCTGGAGGTCCTCAGGTCCACCCCCCTGCTCAGTCAAGGGCACCTGGAGCTGCTTGCTCAGGACCATGTCCAAATGGCTTTTGAGTATCTCCAAGAATAAAGGCTCTATAACCTCTGTGGGCAGCCTGTGTCAGAGCTCCACAGTGGTGACAGTGAAAAAATGATTTTTGACAATCAGAGGGGATTTCCTGCCTTTCAACTGATCATTTCTTTCTCTCCTGCTACTGGGCACTACTGAGAAGACCCAGGCTTCAGTTGTTTTTGCATCCTCCCTTCAGGTATTTATATAGATGAAATTTGCCCTGAGCCCCCTCTTTAGTTTGAACAATCCTAGACATGCAAATACTTAAGGGGCAGTCCAGTACAGTACTGTTAGAAAATTTCAAGGAGCCATGTGTTGAAGATCAGCTGATAATATGTGGTAGGTGCTTTTCTACTATTGTCTTTGAATCTAAAAAATGATGTCATTCTAGACTGTCAGATTCGATTTCAGCTTCTGGTGGGGAGAATTTAGAACTTTCATCAAATCTACAAGTTCTCTTCTAGCAGCCAGTGGGTTTTATTATAGAAGTTTGTAAAAGAGCTTCTTAGAAGTTTAATCTGGGGTCACTTCTTCCTCTGAACTTTAGATGCTGCTGGATTGCATATAGGAAAGTAGTAAATAGAAGACTTAACAGTAAATAACTTTGCTGCAATGTTCTTGGAAAAAAATTTTAAAAACTCAAGCACAACAACAATAGAAAGTCCCTATCACATAAGGGCAAAAGTGTTTGAGATCATTCATAAATAGAAAGGATCTGTTCCACTAAATGAGAACATTTGGATTATCTAGTTCTGCATTGAATTTCTGTACTCCAGAGCGTATTTATCTGTCCGCTCTAACGTGCTGGACAAATGTCTGCATGACATACTCTGATTTCAGGAAATGTCTTATTAACCTACTCAGGGCCTGGCTGAAATCTGCTGGCTGTTGCCTGCTTAGGAGTAAGGACAAAAACAGTGTCTCAGAGGAAAATCATCCCTAAGAAGGGACAATCTTCCTAATGCTCCAAGTCTTCTAAAATCTGAAGTAGAAGTGGGATTTTTGCATCTGTGTTGGTCTTTGAAGTCTGATTCTTTAGTATTGGAAATGGGGGAAGAACGTGTTCTGGTCTATAGCAGAAACAGCAAAGAATGCTTTTCAAGGTGGATTTTATTTGGAGATAAGAACTCCAGCATTGCATTATAAAACTCACTGTTGATTTCTGGCCCCTGTAACATTTTTCACTTCAATTTGGTTAGTGTCCAAAATGAAATTAAAACTAACAAGTGAGATACCTGAGTTTTTAAAAAATGCAGAACAACTGTACAAGCATGCATGCTTGTTTTGGAATTTCTTTTTTAAAAAACTGTCAGTTAGACTTCATGAATGATGAATAATTAACAAGATTGCCAATGCAGAGCTTGTAGAACAGACAGCCAGCTTCATAAGTGTTGATTTTTTTTAAAAGGAAGCTGTTTTCCCTCTGAGTCAACAACTGAGTCCAGCAGCACTAGTAAGCCAGTAAGAGCCAACAAAAACATGGCAAAAACGTGACATTTGCTTCAAAAGAGAAAACATTACATGCATTTGCCATAATCCAGTTGGGAAGAAGTGTGGGGGAGAGATTACAAAGGGGTTGATCAAAGTAGTCGGTGGTGTATACAGAAGAATACTTAAGGGAAGTAGTTAGATCAAAACTGCCTTAAGATCTCTTTTCCAAACACTCCTTAAGAATAAAAAGAAAATGTTTCCTGTATACATTCTTAAGAGCCCTTACATCTTAAAATCTGGTTTCTCTATGAGACTAGCAAACTTCAAAGATGTCCAGTCCCTCAAAGGGAGAAGACAAAAAATTGTCTCTACCGGATCTGAAAGCATGCAGCAGTATGCTGTTCTGGTTCTGTTGGCATCAGTATGATAGATCAGCTTCAATGAGGCCCTTAGTTTGAGAAAAGTTACTTGTGGCATGTACCTCTGAGAACATAAACTCACTTAAACTCACTGGGGCAGCAAAATATCCTTGGGGTGTGGTTTTTCTCTGGTAATCTTGTAGGTCTGCAACTCAAAACGTGCTTCCCAAACGCGTGCAAACGTGCTTCCCAAACGCGTGCATCGCTGCAGATGTCATTGACTCCCAGCTTGGTTTGGCATTAGTATTGGCAAGAGTGAATTGCAGCAATATTTAATTTCAACATTACTCAGAATAGAAACAATACTTCACAGAAAATGACAAAATCAGAAGGCATTTTCTTTGAAGTCCTGATCAGTATTATAGTACTGGAACTCAAGTAGGGACAGAATGGGCTCTGGAGACTGGCAGCTTCTGCAGCTCTCAAATCTGAGTAGACCTCATGACATTTATCAGATTGCAGTTAAATTGTTAAAGTAAAATGGGAAAAACAAATACATTTGAGAGGAAGACTTGGACTTGCCATTGAATCTCACTTTAGAAACAAACCAGAAAGAGCTTTCTTAGGTCTTGACTGTGCAGAAACACTTTGAAGAAAGAAGTTTCTCTGATAAAAAAAGATTAAATCCAAGATTTTAAGCCAAAACCAGCCTTCTAATCTGCAATCAGCAATTAATCTTTGCAGTTTGCTCATGTGCTCTTAGACAGGTTCCTGGCTGGAAACTGTGACATTCTCCACTGGTTAAAATTGCAGTGCTTCAGCAGCCTCTGAATAAACAGACTTTGACATAGCCAAATGTGGAAACAGGAGAGGGGAAGGAAGGCAGCAAGGTCCATGTTGAGGAGGAAGTGTTAGTGTCTTAGGAGGGAAAGGTGGGAGGCAAACAGTCCTTGTCCCTAGCATGTGGCTAGTTCAGAAACTGTTATTCCCAGCAGTCTTGAATGATAAATTTTTATATTAGACATGTCTGCTGGGAGAAGGCTGCTGTGTGCTCTCAACATCTCCAGCTTTTCTCTTGAATATCAGTTCTCTTACAGCCTAAATGGCTGCCTGAGTTGACATGACCCTGCCAAAGTAAGAGTTCCTTCTGTGTGGATAGATAGCTTGGCTCTTGCTTCTACTAGTGCTTCTGCTGTATTTTTCAAAGTTTTATGATCATACCCGATTCTTTGCTTCATTTGCAGAATTTAATTATATTAATAAATCAAATATAGGGAGATACTACAACTCTGTGCTCAGAAGAATTAAATGTAACCGTTCCAAATCAGCCCTGCTAAACTCGTCCTCTTGAACTTTGATGTGACTGTTCGTGGTTGACTGACAATGAACTCTTGTGTTCATCTGGGGAATGACTGAGACAGTCGTATGACTTGTTCTACAAAGTCTTTGCTTCCTTCTATAGACTTTGGTTTGGAATGTAAGAGAACAGATTACCAGGACTTTAAGTTGGTATGTATGGGGTTTGATTCTGTGTGTGTGGGTCTTTCAGCCTCTGTACAAAAAGAAACTGTATTGGTGATGTTTTCTGTATGTGGGTCTGAAAGCAAGCCAGCTGTTATGTTTGCCCTCCAAGTGTGTTTTCTCTTTTGAATATGACGATCTCAGTAAGATGTGGTACTCTGATGCTGTAGAGTCAGCTGGCTGGACTTTGGAGATGAAGACTGATGCTGTCTTATGATACAGTAAATAACCATTTGCCTATCACCAGTGAGCTCAGCTTACCTCCTCAATTAAGCGATCACATCCTGTTTTGCTTTGCAGTAGTTGCAGTAGCAGTAGTTCAAGTCACTTTCACTTTCTAACTATGCTGGGTTTAGGTCTGATAGATCTCTGCAGCTGGGTAACTGACAGGCTTATGGGACAGAGAGGGAGAAAACCTGAGCAAGAAGTAATGGCTGAAGTAAATCATGATCTATTTCAGATCAGTCCTCTGTTCCCTGGGATGCGCCAAGGCTGTGATGAAGTTTACAGGAGCTAGTTTACTCCAGCAAATGAAGAGTTAGGATGCAAAACTTTAACATATGTTTACATGGCAGACATTTGTCACAAGTCCCTTGTGCTTGATGGTGCTGGGGAGTAGTGAGTCAGCAAGAGGTTCTTTGTAGAAGGGCTTGTGTGTAAACAGATCAGAACTCCAAAAGGCTTGTTTAAAATATTTACATGCTTTAGGAATCTGGGGATGTCTTCATGAAATTGATTGTGTCTGTTGGGAATGCTTTGTTGTTGTTTTAATGTGTGCTGTTATGCTTGCAGTTTTTTGATGTGCCATATGAATATTCTTAAATCGCTCAGTCCTTGATCTAGTGCCTCAAATACCTGAGGCATACTTGCAAAGCAACATTCTGAAACTAGAGCTGTTCCTGCTTTTTGGGGTGGAAGGTTAAGAGAAAGGCATGATTATACATATTCATATCGTCACTGATGTGTGCTTAGTGGGAGTTAAGTCCCATGAGAAGACGTAAAAATCAATCCTTTTCTAAAATCTGTTTTCTTTCTGGGAAACATCCTGTATTGAAGTTCAATTATGGTTAAAACTATGAGAACTTTTGGAGTTCTCCTTGAGAGCAACTGGTTTCAGTTTTCACTTCAGTAGCAGCTTAAGCAGCAATTTGGTACTATTCCAGGTAGCAGAAAGTCTGAACAGCACTTTTCTTAGAAGTCTGTCCTGTAGAACTTGTACTGCAGTAGCATGCTTTGAAGTTAGCTAGCAAAATAGATAGAACTGTTCCATCTCTCAGCAGATACACCTTGAGGAAAATACTCAGTCTTTACATTTCTACCTTTGTTCAAGACACGGAGGCAGACCTGGCTCTTTATAAAACTTTTTAGTTCTCATTCTACATTAATAGATTTACTCAGCACTAGTTCAAACTGGACATCACAAAGGACTGGCTTGTGCAAGAAGGCACAAGCAATAGGGACTGTATTGTACTAACAGCAAAATTACAACTGTGCAAGCTTGTTAGAATAGACAAACTGTGTACATACCAAACTCTTCATTGAGGTTTTGGTTTCCACTCTTTGCCTCACATTTTTGGTAGGGGTTTTTGTTTGGTACGAAAATCACAGAAGGGACAAAGTTCTCGTTTTGAATTCCCAGTGCTTTCTGTGATGAGTTTTCTGTAGTGCAATGTGTTACAGTGCAGTGTTCTGTAAGTTCTGTCTTTCAGTATAGTATGTCCTGTTGGAGTAGCTGACCCTGGAAACTAACAGCTTTAAATGAATAGATGTAGTGTTAAACAAATGGCAGGTTTGATTTGCTTTATTACAGAAAGCATCAGGAGATGTTCACATAAAAATGCCAGTTCCACTATAACAGTGTTTTTCTAATTCCTTGGTTATGTGTTAATTTCCAGCCAGGTGTAGGTCTAGCCCCTGTCTTCCAACTGAGAACTTGCACCTCATTCCTGTACTTTGTGGCAAATATCCCATTAGAAGTGACAGTTTTGGGGGGATGGAATTTCTGTGGCAGTTGGACAAAGCCATTCATTTTGAAAAGCAAACCCTCCCTTCTGAGGCATCAGAGCCGCTGGTGAGGCGGTGTCACGGGCAGCGCTCCCATGCTCAGCTTGCTGCAGAGCAGTGTTGGTACGCAGTGTTCTGACATTCCAGCAGTCTGCCTTCAGATCCCCTCATGGTTTCTCTGTGAAAGAGGAGGTACTTCCTTTCAGCACAACTCTGAAGTCTGCGTGTTTTGGGCAGTCAGTTCTAGCACTGAAGTTTAGTGCCTGAAAATAAAATTCAGCTAAATCACACTGCGGTGTTGTGAAGTCTGTCTTTTCTCTCTCAGTCCAGGAGAAGTAGGATCTAAGGTATGCTGTCTTTTAATTTACTGTTCTAATGTTAAAAGCATGTAGCACTGCATATTATTGAGGTGTCTGTATTTGTTTTATGTCTTGCTTGCTGTATGTTTGGTTTAGTGTTTATTTGCAGCTGCAGTAGCATGTTGCTGAGATGATCATTTATTAGCTGAGCATAGAGTAGTGTGATCCTTTCCTGCCCCACAGAAGTGCCACTGTTGTTGTGCATTAATTTAAATTAAAGGCATCCAGCACCAAACAAAGCAAGTATTTTGTGTATTGTACTAAGATGTCTTCAGGATGGACAGAGAGGCCTTGGTTACAGGCTGTGCTGATATAGTTCAAGACTTTACTCTTTAAAAAAGAAAAAAGGGAATAAAAAAGAGTGGTTTGGTGCTTGTTACTGGTCTCCCACCTACCTAAGGAAGACTGAGGGTACAGAACGGAGTGGGACTGGTGTTTGTTACACACAGATAAGCTTTTTAATATTTTGGAATAAACATATGAAGTTTCTGCCAGTAGTACACAATGAAGAAATTAAATTTTAAACCATGCTCTTGTGCTTAGCAGGATTTCAGATAACATGGAAAGGCAATAGGAGTATCTGCAAATAGTTTGATACTTTCCTTTAACGAAATCAAGAACAGTCTGATTGCTAAAATAACTCAGTTCTACTATTTAAACTTCCAGTGTGGTGTTCACAGCACCAAATTTTACCGTAGTGTTTACAGGAATGTTATAGGAAGCTGTTGGAAGCAGATTTCTATTCAATTAAACCAAAAGTGAAACTAGTTACCAGACCATGAATATCAAACATCTTCAGCTGGAGAAGTATATTTTAAAAAGTGGATTGTTGCACTGACCTAGATGCACTGACAGACAGCCACCAAGACTTCAGTCTGAGGTAATAGCTGTGTCTATAGCTGTAAGGATGATGATGGAGTGATTGTTTGCTTCTGTGAGACAAGGTTAGATAGCTTTCATCAGAAATGGAAATCTGAAGTTTGACTGTAATACCATTCTCTTTGGAGATGGAAGCAGGACTGATCTAAAGTGCCATGGTCTAATGGTGTGAGCACAAGCCCAGCTTTCTGATAACTATTTGCTGTTGTTCAGAACAGCTCCTGACTGAACAAGGAGCTGTTCTGAACAATAAGGTAGGAGGCCTGGCCAGCTGGGCGTTGGGAACTCAGCTGGCCTCACGTTGGGTTCACTTGAGCACTCAATACCACTTTCTGTGTAAGGCTCAGAGGAAAGCTGATAATGTTGCTGGTGGCACGGGCATTGTGGGCACCAGTGACAGGGGTCTAATAGGTGGCAGCCATTCCATGGTTGGAAGATGAGGAGCTGAATCCAGGAAAATTTGCCATCTGTCTCTCAGCTCAGGCACCACCATGAAAGGTACAGAAACCACAGCTGTATTACAAGCTGTGGCTGTCAATAAAAGGATTCTTCCAATACTTCCTCATGCTCAGACTGGATTTCCAGAACTGTGTGTACACAGGTATCTGCATCATTTTGGTGTGATATTTACTGCATTACATGAATATTTCTGTCAGTTCATAAAATGATTTTGTATTCAGCTGATGCAACTTCACAGAATCAGGTGATACTGAAAAATACTGGTCTCTCTGCATCCAGTTTAATAGAAACAACTTCTGCAAAAGGGATAAAGCTGAAATGCCGTCTCCAAAAATGGTGGTGAAGTAGCAAGGGAGATGGACTAATTTATCTCAGAATCCTGTTCATTGACCATGTCTGGTGAATGAGAAATAGAGCATGGCAAAATTATGCTAAATGACAATCTGCTGCTTAAATTTTGGGAAAACCGATCACTCAGTTGGACAATTACATTGTTCAATAAACTTATGCTCTGAAAGCATCACCAATCTGCCTGCAGTGTTCATGTTAAACTGGGAAGAGGGTGTGTGTGATTCTGAGAAAACAAAACAGCATCCAGCCTTTACATTCAATTAACTGCAAGTCAGTTTTAGGAGGTAAACTTCATCACTTTGACTTTTATTATTGACAAAATAGAAGTATCTCTTAAAGCTGCTTGGTGTTTTAAAAAAACCTGCTTATTTCAAGCAAGGTTCTTTCTCCTGTATTGTTGAGTACGTCAGGGTTGTGCCAGCTTTATCTCTTCCAGCATTGCTTCTCTACAGGCAAAATCAATAAAATAAGGGTAGTAGAACCATTTTTAAAATCTTTTTTCATTCTCCTGTTGATGCTGTGAAACTGTTTTGGTGCTTAAGGATGTGGTGTTGTTGCAGTGTTTCCTGACAACGGCCCTCAAGGAATGACTAATGTAGAGGTGCCAGGCTGTAGAGATTGGTAGGGCAATCTCTGGACTCTGTCTGAATGTGTGTGTCCATCTCATAACCTCCATACTGTTGAAAAAAATGCTGTATTATAGCTTTCCATCTCAAGCCCCTAGATATTGATTAAGGTTGCTTTAAATCCAGTTTATTCAGTTATGAATGAACATCCAAAGCAATAAAATTTAGTGGGTTTTCTTTCTTCCTTAGCTTCTGGCCAGCACTGTGTTGCTTATAGAACAGATGAAAAGCTTTGGGTTTTTGTTGTCTACTGGTGTATAATTACTGTACTAGTAAGTGTCTGGCAATGAGGAGGTCTGGGAGCACACAGAAAAGTGAACCTTACTGTAAAGCTGGAAATTGATTTTACAACAAGGGAATTTATTTGTAGTACACCTTCTGCAATTCTGAGTAGCTGTACATTATGATAGGACAGAGGAACCTTAAGGTCAAGAAAATACTTTTTTGGAGCAGGCGTGGTCTTAGGCCTGAGTGTGTTGTTGCTTCTTTAGTCACACAGCTGTGACTAAAGGATGCTGAAAGGGTCCAGGTTTTTAGATTGTTTCATTTTTCTTTCAATTTGCTGTAAGTTTTAGATAAAAATTTAAATCACTCAAATCACTTACCAAAGCATTAGAGCATAGTGGCATCTAATTCAACCCTGCAAAAACTGTATTATTGCAAATAGCATTTTCATAACTGATTTTACTTTGTTGTTTAGTAAGAATGAAAAGTACCATTTTATTTTCAGTCCTCTATCCTCCCTGTATCAGGATGCTGTTTCTCTAAGCTGGTGGTTCCATAACTGTTTGACAGCATACCAAATGTATTTAGCAGAAACTGCCTAATAACAGATCTTTTGCAGTGGCATGTCTGATTTGTATGAAACATTGCAGTAATTGGCTTCATTGGTACTGTCAGAGTGAACTTTAAATGAAAGTGACAGTAACTAGTCCAGACTTTTTTCATTTTGTTCAGAGTAAAACTATTAGACAGTAAGTGACTTACTGGGTTTTCTGCTTTCAATTAGCAACCCAATTTTATACTCTTTTAATTATCATTTAATTGGATTCCCCCCTTACACTCAGAGCCTGGCAGCCAAAACAGTTGATTTAGGATTTGGCACAACTGAGGGGGTGAAAATTTCTTCTATAAATCTTTCTTTAGAGGATGTGTTTCCACCAGCATAGAAGCTCTTTTTTGGAAGTGGCAAATCTCTTTTAATATCTCCTTACTTTTGTGCCCAGCTCTGAATCCACTGTTTGAGAAGTGGTTATAACTGAGGGGGCTGAAGCCTCCAAAGTAAAGCTTTAATGTAAACTGTAACCAGAGAGGACATACAAACAGTTCTTAAATTAGATTCAAAAAGGTAATGTTGGTATATGTGTAAGTTGTCCCTGTAACTGTTCCAAGAGATTAATTGTCATGTCCTTGCATGTTCTTAGTGGAGGGGGAATTAGTGTTGTAAACTGACCTTTGAGAGTAAACTAGAGGACAGGACAGGGGTTGGGGATGCTTTTTTTAAAAGGGACTGGAAGGGAGAAAGGGAAAGACTCGATGGTTTAGGGACTGAAGAAGAGGTAGCACACTGGTGCCTTGTTGGCTGGGAGAAGGGGCCATTTCTGAGCCTTCAGTCATAGCCCTCTCCCCTCTTCTGGCAGATAGAGGAGGCAGGGAAACACCAGCAAAAAAAAAAGAGGAAGTAAGATGGATATGTTACTTTCCTGTTATAAGTACTGAACTCAAACCATGGGTTACATCATCTGCCCTGGAGCCCATTGCATGTGTGGGTTTTAAAAAAGCTCCGCTGAATGGTGGTTGGGCTTCTCTTTTTGTTAACTTCTGGCTCTTCTGTAAACTGTTCAGGGAGTTCAGAGGGAGGGCTGATTAATTCATTATAACGTTAAGTAAGTTACCACAGGAATCACTTTCTTAACCTCCTTCTGTAATCTTCATGGTTAAATGTTTTCAGCTCATAGTTCAGTTGTAGTTATTTGTAGCTGGCATTCACATTTGCTCTGTAATTCAATTTAGATGATGCTGCTTGGCCTAAATTGGAGCAGACTAGTAGAAGGAGCTTGGTGCGTGTAGAAACCGATCACTGACTGTAGTTAAGGTCATCCAAGTAGAACTGTAAATATTTCCCCTCAGTTTTAAGCTATAGTTATCTGGCTTGAATTCACTTACAGAATTGTGATTGGTACTGTCAGATCTTACGTGTCAGATTTTTCAGCTACTAAAAATGCTGACTAACAACCTTATTGTCATCACACAAGAACTGTAATATTCTCATTAATCCATGTGGTTTCAGTTCCAGCTGTTTGCTAGTTATTTATTCATTAGAGTCTATTTTCTGAATAGCTTCCAGCTACACATTCTTCAGAGAGATGAGATTTTATTCATACATGTATCTACTTATAGGTGAGGAATTTGAAACTGGAGCATGAGCAGGAGAAAAACAAGATCTTGTCAGAAGCATTAGAGACACTCGCTACCGAGCACCATGAACTAGAGCAGTCTCTGGTTAAGGGATCTCCCCCTCTCAGCATCCTCAGTGAAGAGCAGTTCTATGATGCTGTTTCAGGTAAGTGGTGATGTCCAGAATGTGAGTGTGTAGACAACATGTGTGTAGTGAATGTCTTCGGGGCAAATGGGGTGGAAGCAGTCTAACTTCAAGTGAAATCTCTGCCTTTCTAACATGGACCTTATTTTAGGAGTAAGCTTAGTGTGTTTTATGAGCAGGGCTGTAAAAATTTGCCGGAGCTCACCTGCAGAATTGTATTGCTTCACCTTAGCATGACCAAAGGTTAGAAAACCATCGGACAGAAATGAAAGGTCTGATTGCTTGGGAGTCTACACCCTTTTTTTTAAATAGCAAAACATAAGGCTCCTATTTTGGGAGAGGTAACTGTATCTTGTAGCCTTCTGACTTGCTTTGTCTGTGGTGGTGTGTGCTTTTTCCTTTGTTGTATTGTTAAAATCAGACTATAAAAATCCCTAATTTTTAAGGATAATGATATTAAGAAAGGCTTGTTCTATTTCAGTTTTGTATACCTGAAGTGTTAAACATGAAAGAAAAGGATGAATCAAAATTCTGCATGCATTTCTTAAATGTCTTTTCTTTCCTTATCTGTTCTTCAGTTTAGAATCTTTAATAATTTCATATGCAGAACATGCCAATAGTGGTTTTGGAAGATTCTGAACTGCCTGAAATGATTGCAACATACATTTGTATAGAGAGGCTGTACATAGTGCATGCAGCTCAGCAGTAGCTCTAAGTGGGTGATCCGGCAGCACACACCTGTCTACAGCTATGAAGGATCTGGAAAAGCTCGAGGGTGAACATAATCTAACTGTAGCAGGCAGTTGGGTTGTGACGGCAAACTTCACTAGCAAGGATGGGGTTACTTTTTGTGTGAACTGAACTGTCTGATGCTTCTGACAGATGAGAAAAGCAGTGTTCCCAGACTCCTTGGTAGGTGTTCTGCAGTGAGAAACTTAAGCCGTGAAAAAACAGGCAAAGAAAGTCTATGCACAGGAATACAGTGAATCAAGTTTGTGAAGGAGACTGCTGTTTGGCACAGCAGCAGATTTATCAAGCCTTCAAGTAGAAGAGAGTGAGGAACACTAAAACAGGTTCTTCCTCTGGAACCAAAGGAACAATTCTGCTGAAAGGCCTCAGGCTCTTTTGATTGTCAACAAAGCAGAGAATAGTCCTTTATCTGATGCTGTTGGAATGTAGTCTCTCCAGCTGGGCTTGCCTTGTGCATATGAGAGAATATTAAGCTTTAAAGAGCTGCTAGTTGACACATCTCATGACTGACCTGATCTCTAAATACTGTTGAATGAAAGTGTCCAAAGCCGCCTCTCCTGTTGTCCAGAGGTAGTTTTGTCCTTGGAAGCTACAAACAAATCGTATCAAGTGGATTTGTAAAACTGTGAAACTTGCTGAGTGCATATGTATACAAACATACTTTAAAAAACCCAAACGTTATTTCTTTCTCCTTTGGGAGAAGTTACTTGACATAATTCATCTTAATTGCATTTTAAATAATTTTCTGGGACAAACTTACTTTCTTGGCTGTCTGTCAATTTAATCAGACTGGTGTTAGATTCTCTTCTCTAGGTTGTTCACATTTAGTGCTTTGCAGAGATTAAGGCCCTTTCTGTCTCTGAAGGAGGCGGGGATGGGGAGGTGGCTAGAAAAAGGGAAATGTGATGCATTTTCCTGACTGCTGAATACATGTTACCACTTTCACTTTAAGCATGAAAGGAATTAATTTTTTGTTGGTATGGTTTGAGGAGAGGTTTTTTTTTTGTTGTTCCTGGAAATCTAAATTGCTACAAAGCTTTTGCTTAACCTGATTTGCAAACTGATAGTGTCAAATTATATTGATTTTGGACAAATAACCATATTAATGAATTACCTTTCTAAGTTGTATAGGAGATTGAGCAAACACCAATGTATTTTAACAGGGTGATATACCAAGTTATAATGTCTGTCAGTGGGAAAATGCTGCTACTTAGAGTATTTTTTCTATCAGGATGCCATCTTTTTCTGCTTGCAGTTCTATGAATTTTTAAATCGCTGCTGTAGGAGTGAGTTTAGAAGTGAGAGTGTTGCATAAGTAGGCTTGCACTTTGAGCTGAAGAATTGTTAGTTTTGACTTGACAGGTTGAAAGATGCCACTGCTGCTTTATTTATTTATTTATTTAATGTTTTAAAAATAATTTTTTTGTTTACTCTTAATGGAAGTATCACAAATGGGACCATTCAGAGCAATTTTCAAACAGGTTTTTGAGGAAGAGGTGTATCAAAAAGGATGTAGTCAGTGCAGCAACTACTTGTCCCCATTTGCCATGCTCTGGTTCACATTGTAGAAAATTCCAATTGCTCCTGAATGAAGCTGAATCAGAAGATACAGTCCAGCTCCTATTGGACACTCAGTCCATGGCAGCAGTGTAAGAGCAGATCTGAAGAGAACAGCACTAGAAACGTATCTGGTTTGATTATCAAGTCCTCAGCACCATCTGTTCCTCTTGAAAATCTGCTCCAGCCTGAGCCATGCTACCTGCTAGTGTTGGCATAGATTGAATTGTTCACTGTTAAAGTCTGTGGCATGTGGTTCTGTTTGTAGAAATTGTGGCCAGAGTTACAGAAATATCCTCTTCCTTTTCCAAAACTGGAGTGAGGAACATGTTTGCAATGTGGGAAGATTACTTACTGGAGTTGGAGTTTATTTTCTGAAGTCTCCTTTCTTTGTATCTTTAAGTGATATGCTGTTGTCAGTACTTTTTGACTGTTGCAGTAATTCCTAAATCCCTGCAAAGAGAAAGAAATTAAAGGAAGAACCTAGAGAAAATGCCAGTTATTTGTCTTGCCAAAGCATGGTATCCAGTGTTAAGAAGGGCGAAGTTAAGGGTGTTATTAATCTGAACTCTGATAGCCATAGGTCGGTTAACAGCACTTCCCGGTGCGCTGATCCACTCATCATGGGTGTGGTGGAAATGTGTAATTAAACTCGATACCACACAGAGTGCTGCAGCTCTCACTTTCAGGATTGAATGCTTAACATGTGTCAAACTCTTCTATGTTTAAAGCAGGGTGGGGTGGAACGGGAGGGCTCTGGGGAAGGGAAGAAGCACTGAACAAGTAGCAAAATTCGAGAAGACCAATGCCATCTCCTAGAGAGGTGGAGAAGTTATTAGCTTTAATTAATACAGACCAGAAGGATATGGAAATGGAATAGGAATGCAGAGATCATCCACAAGGCTGAAAAATGGCCAAACAGGTCAAGAATTAAAGGGCAAAGGCACTTGATTTTTGCCTTTCAGATAAGATTCCCTTCTCAGATGCAAATTGTGCACCCAGTTTGGGAAGAGTTTAGATCTTCCTTTGTTTTTCTCTTTTAAACAGGTTTTATCTGAGAGGTATATATTCTGCAAACAGAATTTTTGTGTGTGTTGAGAGAGTTATTGATGGCTTTGCATACATGCAATTTGCAGTGAAAGCAGTTATTTAGCTACAGGAATATTTAAGTACACTGAAGCTAACCTGTCATAGTATAGCTTCTTCTGTTATCTAGCATTACTGGGTGCTGTGTTTATAAATAACTCTCCTAAATGGTACAATAAGTAGCAGACTACATCCCTTGTTTCCTAGTTTGTCTACAGTAATCAAATCACTTAAAAGTAAAAATGATACAAAAAGCAAACAAACCTCTTGCCCTTCCTTCCATGTTTAGAGTATTTTGTCAAGTGGCTTTTTTTGAACATGTACCAAAAATACTTCACAGTCTCTGTGAGAACACTGCTGCCTGACACTTCTTGCCTTGAATAGAGTTAAAAGAATGAACTTGGGCATCTCAGAGGGATGGGAAACACCTGATCAGAACTGAAATCCAACAGTGCCAATGGTTAAACACTATATTTCTCAGGTTTATTTATTAATCAAAAACATTGGCCAGACTTTCCTATCTGCATCTGAAAACTTACCAGTTGTAGCAATGGGAAATGAGGTCCCTTCAGTTAAATTTCTGTCATTGCTTCTGCTGTTTCCCTGTGCTCTCCCACTTTTGCGAAATGTAGCTGGTGTTTGTACTGTTACTCTTTCAGGTTTTGTGAGCTAGAGAGCTTCCAAGTCAGCCTGGTCTTGTCTCAGAGATCACTTTAAAATTTTGGCTTCTGAACAAGGACTCTTATTCCTTCTCCCCCCTCCTCAGCCCACAACCCCTTAAGTTCAATTAAAAAAAAACCCTTCATTTTCTCCTAGTCATCTGTTTGACAGCTGCTCTGTAGAAACTTGTGAATATAAATCTTTTTTTGCAGTGACGGGGGAGTATGCAAATCTTAATTCAGAAAAGAGTTCGCTGCGAGTGCACAGGGAAAAGCTCAGTTTGAGTTGCATGTTGATCACAGTACAGTATTAGGCTTGCTCACTAGCAGTCTCTCAAGGATTGCTAAATTCATTGGGTTAAAGAAGGTAGCTGAGGTTAAGGGATTGGAGACTGAGATCTTTGATGGCAGGAGCTGTTGTAGATGTACTTTCTCTGTTTCTCAGGAAAATGGGTGAGGTTTCTCTAGAGAGCAGTTTCTTATAACAGTTGTGTTTCATTCTTCTACTGTTTCTTCTTGTATAGCATGGTATTCTTGCATTAGGTAAGGCTCATGTCCTGGGGAAGGCTGTCTGGTCAGTGTCTGCAGCTCTGGAGAGGTTTGCAGGTGCAGAGTTCAGTCCAGCAGAATCGTCTCTTGGCACTATACGGCCAGCATGAGGAGAACTGAACGTGTAGGCTATCTAAAAATCTTTGTTATACCAAGAATCATATCCAAGAATGACAGGCAGCTCTGGTGAAGCTTATCTGCTCTTGCCTTTCTGCTCTGGAGTCCTGGGTCTGTTGCAGAGACTCAGATTGAAGGACTTTGCACACTATGACTCTTGTCTGAAAGCAAGACAGTCCTGGATAGTACAAGAGAAGAAAGGACCCTACAGGAATCAGACTTTCCTTTATGTTACTGGGTTGGCTTCATACTTTTCTTGTCATGGTAATTGTTGGCACAGTTGAGCAGCTCTTTCAAAAGAGAGGTGGAATACATACCTCAAGAAGCTTTATAGCTTGTTGTGTGATCAGGAAGCTGAGGCCCCAGTTGGGTCACACTCCTAGAGTGTCTCTTCCTCTATTTGGATGTGCAGGAAGAATCTGGCTACCTAGGTTTAGGATCTCTGGACAAATCTGTATTTTATGTAACAAACTTGTCACAAGTAAAAATGCTTTTCCTTACCCTACTTGTTAAATATAGTACCCACCAAACTAATGCTTTGATATGTTATGTCGTAACTTGGCACAGAACTAGACTGACAAATTTAGGGAAAATTGTGAGAAGATTCTCTGGAGTGCCAGTCCACTTCTTTAACATATCCTGAGCACCAGCTGGCAGTTCTTTTCATTCCCTAGCAACTGGCTTAATTTCAGTACCATCTTGATGAGGATAGGCATGGATGTTTTAAATGAAAAATCTCCTTTATGCTTCTAAATCTCTCTCTCTAGAAGAGATGGAGACATTGTGACATAGCCCATCCATTTATCAGGATTCTGTCCTGTTCCTGACCCTTATGTAATCTGGATGTGGTAGAAAGTCCTCCTATCTATATGTATGTATGTATATACACACACCCTTTAGCAAAGCAATATACAATTTACATGTTCTGGAGAAGCTACTGGCATAGTTTTTTAAAGACAAAACAAGAAAGCACCTGTCAGTAGACAGCTGTGAGCGAGATATTCTTTTGGACTCTGTGCTACTTCAGCAGATTTTGATTACTGGTTTTGAATTAGAATGAGTGTGTGAGAGAATGGCTAATTTTGCAATTATTTCTCTGGGGTTTTGCAGCCAAGAGCAACAGCATATGCTGGAATCAGTACATAGCAGGAATAGCATCTACTGTAGATTGGGTGTACATTTTTCAGGAACAGTGAGGCTTGCATTAAGCTGTTTACCATTCAGTGTGGTACCTGGTTTCTGCTAAAGAATTTTCCAAATAAGATGGAAGCTCATATCTTGAGTTGTTCCCTCACTTCCTGGAACTTGCAATTGGATAATCCTTAGACAGACTTGTCATGTTTGAAAGAAAACCTAACAAAAAAAAAACAGCCTTTGCCAGGAAATTTGTACCTTATGATTTGGGGCAAGACTGTCTGTTCTCCAGAGCTGGACAAACCTGACCAAAACACTGGTTGGAAAGGTTTTGTTGTTGGTGTTTGGTTTAGTTTGAGATGTGATGTGGATTGTACTATTAACCTGCCTTCCACAGGACGAAGTTTATCTTGTTGATTGGTGAGCTTATCACTTAGACTTTGCTGGCACCTACGTAGATGGTGTTTATCTATGTGATACATCCTTCTGTTCTTTGATACTTGTTCGGTGAGTTGGGAAGTGAAGGTTGGTGAACAGCACTGAGAGTCTTAAGAACCTACACCTAACTGAAGAAGGAGTCATTACTCAAGGTACCTGTTTGTTTGGTAGGCTACTGGCATCTGTGTGGCACTGGCACTTGTCCTAGGCAAGGTCTAGTAGCTTCAATTTAATGAATATGCCAGATTTTGGCTCAGTTTGGTAGAGGATTTTTAATGAATTGTGGTCTTGCTTATTGTGCAATTTCTTTACATCTAGATGCTGGGCTGCAGCAGTCTCTGGCAGTACTAGTTACTTACCAAATGGATGCTGTCATCAGGACACAGTAGGCTACTTAGGTTTCAGTTTTGTACAAGCGGGGAGATCTGTTAGTGACTGAAGTCTAGCACAGGCGGTAGATTCATTAACATGCACCTGCTCTTTTGCAGATTCGGAATCTGAAAAATCATTAAGTGGGTTTGAAACAACAGCAGCCTACTCGTTAGAGGACAGCATGGATTCAAAAGATACAATAACTTCAAGCATGTCTGAAGAAAAGGTCTGTGGCAGTGGGGAGTCGCTGTCAAACGGAATCAAAAAACACAGGTAGGATGTTGTCCATTCTTAAAGTTCTATAATATGCATTAATGGTAAGACACCACAGGAATCTCTGAAAATCTAACAAACTTTAAAACTTTCCTAGGGATGATTGACAAGTAATTGTGCTATGATTTTATAAAGACTGTTTTTCCAAGGGGTGCTCCTTTGCATCTTGATGATCCAATCTAAATAAGTAAAAAGAAAATATAATATGCTGTTTAGAAATGGACACACTTGTTTTTTATTAGATCTTATTAAAATCTATGTGGATTCCTTCATTTATCTTTAATGACCTGTACCTCCTATTGCCTCTTTAATTTCGAGTTATTTGATCCTTCTGTTGGTATCAGGAATGAATGAAAAATATTGCTAGCCTGGCATCAGAAACTCAAATGTGAACAAAGGGAGTCTTATTCTAAAGTCTCATCCATGTTTTATGTCCTTATTTTGTGTTGTCAAATGATCCATTTTTGTTTGTTTCCTTGCTGATAAAGGAGGACAATAGGTCTGGAGTTAATGAGATGTAACAGACACCACTATTCTCCAGTTTCAGTGAAAGGGCAATATAACATTTGTGCTACAAATAAAGCCAGACTTCAGCATGTTTCAAAGAGACTATTCTGGAAGTGTTTCGGATGTACAGGATGATGATGGGAACACCACATTTCTGTAAAACCAGGAAAATAATATTTAATTTTACAGAAGGAAGCTAGATAGGCTTTAGTTACTTGGTGTCTTGTTAGTTAAATTGCAGTAACTGTTGAAGTGAATTGGTAGCATCAGACCTGATATTTCGAGGGTCAGACCTGTGAGTGTCTCATACTAGACAAAGACTGAAGCAAATGAGGGCTTGGGTGGAGTAATGAGTGTTTTGGGGAGATAACATAAAGCAGCTGACTAAGCATGTTGTTCTGCTCTTGTGCTGTTAGCAACGTGGTATTTATGGCCTTGGCTAAGTGCCTTCCCTAATTAGAGCAGGAAGTTTGGGAGTAGGGGAGGAAGCATTAGTTGAAAGTGGACATCTGAATTGCCTTCACTGCCTTGGAAACAGTGAGGAGAGAGGGTGCAGTACATAATGAACATGAAAATGATGGTGCATGTGGACTTGCATTGTATTGAGGAGTTCAAACAGGAATTACTCTTCCATTTACTATAAAAAATTACTTTCCAACTTCTTGTGATGCTGCACAGTGCTGTCAGAACTGCAGGGAGCAGGTGACTGGAGGAGCATTTCAGAGCTCCTGATTTCATGAAAAGTAATGAAAAGTAATAAAAAAATACATGTACCTCAGTTGTTTCTCTGAGCTGCCTGTCTTCTTGTAGTAAAGAGAGCCTAGTTTGCTGGAGTAAAATGGGTGCATAAATTTGCTAATAATTTACTGCTGAAGAAAAGTGGAACCTTTTTTGAATTTATTTTGCATTTAGATAAGAATGTGTGGCCTTATTTTATGTGACTAAATGGCTATAGGATATATGGCTGTATTTTATGGGATTAAATGACTATAACAACATTATAGATTGAGCTGTAATGTTAGGCTTTTTTACCTGGCACTTTGTCATCACACTGGAAGTTGTCCCCAAATATATTGATGCAAACTCTTTCTCCCCAGAAGCTCAGACAATTTAAACTTCACCTCCAAGAGAACCTTCTCAGGGGATGTGAGATGTGTTCTATTTTTAGCCTCTTTTCTGAGGCTGTTGGTAGTAGCCACGTTTGGCCTGGTACAGCATCTGTTTCACGTGACTTCAGAACTGTGTTACCTGCCTGGAGCTGCTGGCTCCAATTTGTGCCTGTTTTGTCAGGGGGCTGGTTCTAACTGTGTGCATGTGGTCAAATAGGCACTGCCTGCTTTGCCTCCTGGGTCCTTTCAAGAGCCAAAGCTGTAACCTCTTGATGCTAGGAAAAGTGAGGGATTCAGAATGTTTTGACATCACTTAATTCCATCCTTACACCCTTGAGTTTGCTTATAGCTTTTACTTTTTTTTAACTTTCATGTGTGTTAACCAAATGGAAACAAGTCCCTTAGAAAACAGACCATAATTATTTCTTTTGCTTAAAATCTTGATGCCCTCAGATGAGTAGAGGAGCTGTGCCTTTAGGTTGCACATGAGATTACCTAACAGTTCAGCCTGCAGTTTAAATAAGATTTTCTGTCTTCATCTAGACAACCTGAGCTCTAATCTACACCTCAAGTATTATTTGAGTAGTTGAGAGTTTTCCACACAGAAGTGGAGGTTGGTTTTTGCTTGGCAGGGTTAGCATACATGCTTTGGGTTTGGAAATGAAGGAATAAATCTGTTGGTTCTAAGGAATTAAAAGTGTTGGGAAGTACCTCTACAGATATGTGAAGCCAGTACCACATATAATCTGCATGTTTATTCTAGGGTGGATTTTTTTGTTGTTGTTGTTGTTTTGGGGTTTTTTTTGTTTTGGTTTGGTTTTTTGTTTTGGTTTTTTGTTTGTCTGTTGGTTTGGTTTAGTTTTTTTATGCAGTTTGTATCTTGCTGATTGTTCACAGAGTCGAGAGTAGACTTAATTTTTGTTAGCTTCTTGGGAGAGGATTTGAGAGGTAGAATAGTACAGTAAATAATCAGGAAGCATTCAAATCACTTCTTTTTAAGAGGGGATTTTTTTTGTCTGAGCCAAACTTTAAAAAAAAAGGCAGAAAAACCTCCACCCCTCAGAAAAGTCCAAGCAACCCCCCCAAAACTCCAGTGCATAAAAATGTTCTGTATGAAGTGCCAACATTTGATATCCACTTGTCAGTGCTGTTTTCCTCTTATTGCTGAATTTTGTTGTCAGCTTTCCCTTTGGTCCCTGCATTGGGGGCCTTTCAGAATGCAAACATGTTGGTGTTCAGTTTCATGGGAGCCAGGATACTGTTTGTTCAGGTTGGCATGAAAAGCAAGCTAAACGTGCCTTTTTCACTCCATATGTTTCCTTCCTCACCAGATTCCTGTAGCAGTTGATGTGTAATAGCTAATGCTTTGGGCAAGTGGTTTTTGTTTAAGTAAAGGATCCTAAATAAATCTCATCTGTTCTACTGCACTAAAATTCCAGCAGATGTTTTTGTCACTTAAAGCTAAAATTAACTTCCCGAGTTGTTTTTGAAACTGACATCTGGAGAGAAGTTTTTGTATTCAAAAATAATTTGTTTAATCACAGGGAGTATGTCAAGGTTAGTAGGCCTCAAGTCTTGGCTGCCTGTCATTTGTCCACATGTCCTTACTTGTCCCTGGGATCTTCCTTGGTGACTTAAAACCACTTTGTTTTTCCAGTGTGTGCGTGTGTGTTCTAGAGGGAGGAGAGAACTGACTCCCACAGCAGGTTTGACTGATATAGGCAACAAATATGGATGAGTGGCTGAAACTGAATGCCAACCTTCAAACTGAACAAAAGGGCAGGTTAACTTTAATGAAAATGTAAGTTTTAGTATGTAAGGAAAGAAATTTCTTTGTATACTTCAGCAAACTAAGGGTTAATGTGTTTAACAAGCAGAAGGGCTTACTAAAACACAAATACCCACTCTGCTGACTGCCTGCATTAAAGGATACATGGGAAAAACAAGTTAACATTACAAGTGAATATAAGATTGAACAGTTGGTGGACACTGTCCTCTCCTGGACATATGTATCAAAACATCCACAGAAGTATTTTATACTTAATATTATTCAGGATGATCTTTCACAAAACATTTTGGTCTCAGTGAAAAGTCAGACTGGGGAGTGAGTGGTGGTATGTTGGTCAATTGAAATAAATCCTCCTACCCACTCATCCTCTGCAGGGAAGCTGAGTAAAACAAGTCAGTGTTGGGCTTATAGCTACTTCCTAACACTATAGTTTTCTACTATGAGGAGATCAGACATGACTGGGTTTTTGATGGGATGGGGCTTGTTTGATTTTAAGGAACATTTCTTGGTTTTGCTCTTCCTGAAAACTGAAGCATCAGCCCTGGTAAAGGTGTTCCCGTGGCAGATAAGTAGGGGAGGTAGCACAGCAAGTGGGGCTACTGAAACAAACAATTTAGCCTGAGTATTTTTTTTCTAAAGGCAGTGTTTCTGTTTATCAGAAAGGTGGGGTGGAGAAGGAAGGTACAGCCTGTTCACATTCTCTGAAAAAGATTGCTTTAGCTACCTTGAGCAGAAACAAGACAACCTTGGTTAGGATAGCAACACAATAATTTGGAGTTAACTAAACTTTGAAACTTTAATAGTTCATGTAGTTTGAGTAAGCTCTGGGTAATTTTTATCTATTGATAAGAACAGAAAAATTGTGAATTTTGCTCATTGTCAATAGCACCGTGATCCAAAAATGGATTTGTGTTATCAAAGGACAAAGGACTTTGACCAATACTTACACCTTTCTAGAAGTAAATTGGATTAACAGTTGAGCTGCTCAGTAGCAATAAGAAAACTGAACAAACTGAGAAATGCACACTGTTGCAGGCTGTGTTCTCAGCCTAAATGCTGGTCCTTGATGGTATGCTTATGACTTGTTTCAGGATATGTCAGCCCCCTGTAGAACAGGATGCTCTGTTTCCCATTCTTTAATGATGCTGCTTTTTTCTGTTGTTCCTGAGGGTTTTAATATAGGCCATAAATGTTGTGGCCTGCCAGTGTGAAAGTGACTAGCAGAAAAACCCCAAAACAACCTTTAACCTTCAGATCTGTTCAGACGTAGTGAACGTGCTTATGTACCTATTCAGTTAACTTCCCTTTTCTCACAAAGACACAACTAAATATCTTAGTGGTGCCATTGTGAAAACTGTTCTGATGACTGCTGTAGATATTCCCTTCCATTGGTGTTATGCAAAATTCATGGTTCTGGTTTTGGAGAAATTCATGTTTCTGTGCAGGTAAAACAGTTTAAATGCTTCAAAGTAGCACTATCATTCCCCTTGGGGTTTTAATTTAAAAACTGGGAAACTGTTCCTTTCATAAATGAGCATATGCATTTCTTAGTCATGGTTAATACTGGAAAACTTTTCTTACTTCTGCTTTTTTCCCCCTCTTCCTTTCCACAGAACAAGCTTACCATCTCCAATGTTTTCCAGAAATGACTTCAGTATCTGGAGTATCTTAAGAAAATGCATTGGCATGGTAGGTTATCAGAAAGCTATGATAAAAAATGGGGAGTGATTGTTTTATTTGAGGCCCAAATGAAAACT
Source organism: Serinus canaria (assembly GCF_022539315.1). NCBI lineage: Eukaryota > Metazoa > Chordata > Aves > Passeriformes > Fringillidae > Serinus > Serinus canaria. The sequence goes on along the minus strand of NC_066315.1, from coordinate 105,469,144 downwards.
TGTTTAGGAGAAGAGGTCTTTTGTATGTGTTTTTTTGTTTGTTTATGGGGTTTGTTTGTTTGTTTTAGTTTTACTTTTGTTTTTTTTTAATTTGCTGCTTATGCTTTATTTATTTGATGCTTTATTTATGCTTAATTTGCTTTATGCTTTACCTTATTAACTTCAGAAGATAGGACCTGGTCAGGGCAATATTCTTTCAATAAAAGTGTCTTCTCTTGACTTGAACCCTTTAAGTACTTCGTGGGAGTTTTTAAATTTATTTTGACTGTGGAAAAAACAAAACAATCCCTGAAAAACAACCACTTTCATTTTGCTTTTGTCCCTTCCCCTTAGTATCTGAGTCTTCCCCCTTCCATGGTTACTGACCAGATGGTGGCCAGATCAGAGTTAGCTCGTTGGCACCTAATCTGCTTCCAGCTAGGTATGAATTGAGAAGAGCTCTTCTCTCCATTAGATTCCACCATAGGCTGGAAATATTTGCTGCTGATAAACCTCTGTCAGTCTCTAACAGCAGTCTACAGAAGGGAAAGTTTGTGGGTTTAGTTGCTGTTGTTTTCTCCTCCTCCCCTTGGTGTAGTTAGGAGCAGCATCAAGCAATGAGGTGTGGAAATGCTGGGGAATGCCTGCATCAGCAGCTCCAAGTCTCCCGAGTTGATGTGAAGTGTCTGAGGCTTCTCCCAGTGTCTTTAGTGGAAAAATGTTACAAAATACAAAGAACAGATTGAAAGCCTGCCTTGCATAAGGTATGTGCAGGAAAAAAGGGTCTTAATTCTGCTTTGCAGCAATTGCTGCAGAGAAGCTGTAGTTGTGGGGGGCAGCAGAACTTGTAGTGGCTTGTACCAAAGCATCTGCCAAGGCTCCTGGTGCCGGGTGCTGCTCTTATGGCTCAGGACAGTGCTGTTTGCCTCACCCTTGGCCAGCAGTCACACTTACACCCTTTTAATTTGCTGCTGCAGGCAGTTTAATCCATTGCTGTGTTATGCGTTCAGAGGGCATGCTTTTTAAAAATGGAGAGAGAGAGCAGACAGCATCCAAACTGTAGGGCTTCCTTTAAATTCTTATTCCTGTTACAAACTCCCTTTTTTTCTTCAGAATACAAAATCCCTCTTTTTACTCTTGTACCACCATGTTTGCCTGCCCTTTCTGATTCTCCTCCCCCCACTTGCCCACCTGTCTCAAAAAAAGGATCATATGTTTAAGTATTAAGATGGTCTATATCTATTTATGGAATAATAAGTAACTTAGTCTTTAAAAGTTAATACTTCTTTCCATTGTTTCATCTCAACTTCTTAATACTTTCATTGATAGGAAGTTTGCTGTTTGGTTTTCTTTTTGTTTTAAAAGTAGCCTTAACGGCAGCAGAGCTCTGCTTATCGAGCTCATAAGGGTTTTGTCCTTTCAGTATTAGCAGAGCCAGGTCAAGCACATTGCATTAGCACTAAGAGCATCATTTATTTTTGTAATAAGCCAATTGCACTTGGGTTACAGCAGGTCAGGGTATCTAATCATTCAGCTTGTAACGCCAATTTCATTTGTGCATCAGGAGCTGTCGAAGATCACAATGCCTGTTATATTCAACGAGCCCCTGAGCTTCCTGCAGCGCCTCACGGAGTACATGGAGCACACGTACCTCATCCACAAAGCCAGCTCGCTTTCCAGCACTACCGAGAGAATGCAGGTGCGTTGGTTCTGCTAGTTCACGTGGGCTCTTGCTGAATGTTGTGGGATCTTTCTTCCTGGTACATGGTCTCATTGTAGGAGGAACTCCTGTAACTTGCTGCATGTTGAGTTCTCCTATTCATTTACTAGTTTTGTTTATTGTCCTGGTTTTCACAGGGATAGAGTTCAGTTTATTCCTAGAAGCTTGGTATGGTGCTGTATTTTGGATTTAGAATGAGAATAATGCTGGTAATGCACTGATGTTTTAGTTGTGCCTAAGCTGTGTTTTCAGTAATTTAAAGACTTTCTGCTCCTTGCGTGCCACCCCACCAGTAAGGACACAAGAAGCAGGGGTGGGGGCAGAGCTGGGACAGCTGGCCCCAACTGTCCAGAGGGATATTCCATACCATATGGTGTCAAGCTCAGTACACAAACTAAGGGAAAGCTGTCTGGGGACTGCTCAGGATCTGATGGGCATCTGTCCCTGGGTGGTGAGCCATTGTGCTGTGCATTACTTGTGATGATTGTGATTCTTTTATCATTATTATTTTCCCTTGCTTTTCTGCCCTATTAAGCTACTTTTATCTCAACCCACCGATTTCACCTTTTTTATCCCCCCAGTTTATCCCCTATCCCATTTGGGTTGTGGAGGGGCTCAGTGAGCAAATGTGTGGTGTTTATCATGCTGGGTTAAACCACAGTCCTTCATGGCATCCCACAAGGAGCAGAGCTTGAAGGATTGAGATGACAATGGATCTGACCACAGATAATAAAGCAAATTTGTTATAAGCATTTATGATATTAGTTTGGTAGTCTCTGGTTGCAATATTGATTTATTTGCTGCTGTGCGTGTTCTCAGAGGTGGGTTATGCAACATCTGACTCGCTGTGTATGTTCTCTGCTGTGCTGTTTATCACCTCTGGGGGCTGGGTTAAGGTTAACATTTTGTTGTACTTTGTAACACTATCTTATGATTCTGGTGATGCCTCTGAGCTGGTACTGGTACCATTGCATTTCCACACCTTGGGAGCCATCTATAGGAAACCATCCATAGCTACACTTTCTGCCTTTTCTTGTCAGAGAGCCAATCCATGTAGGAGATACCTTCTTCCATCATTCCCTTCTCCTCCAGGCTAGTTAACTCTTGAGAATTTTGAATATCATCAGGATATCAAATCCACTTGTACCTTTGCTGTATCTCATGAATGTGTCTCTGGTCTTGTTCATGTTAAAACAACTATTTGGGGATACCAAAGAGATCTGCCCCAGGGCTGGAAAGCTAATTAGGTCCACTCCTAAGTAAGTGCAGAATCCTGAGAAATTAATAAAATGTTTGGAAAAAGTATGCTGTCACCCTGGTAATTCTAGAGTGACAGAAATCACTGCAAGGTGCTGGGGTCTGGCCCAGGCCTGATGAGCCCTGTTCAGCACTGTTCAGTTCCCTCAAGGGGAAGAGATGGCCTCCAGATCTGACAATAAAACAAGAGGCACTGGAGCTACTCCAACTCCTGTGTCTGGCACCACTGCTGAACCTAAGAACAAACCTGTGCTGGTGTGAGTCACCCCTATACACAAGAGGAAGTGTTGGAAGGGAAAGTCAGCTCATTTAGTAAGGGATGAAGGAGTTTCTTCCAAGAGGGAGCAGGAGAAAGGTGTAGACAAGACAGGCTACTCTGAAGCAGGGCTGTCACGAGAGAACAGGAGACAGAAGAGAGGTAGCTGCTGACTGGGGAGGAGGAAGGTGAAGAATTCATACATGAGGCAGTACCCACTCAATCCTTGTCCCTGAGTGAGCTGTGAGATACACAAAAGTATTTCGGCTGTCATCCAGGTGAACACCTTGTCACCAGTCTGCTGCAATGTTGGGGTAATAACAGAGCCAGTAGTCTGGAACTGGAGGATAAGGAAGCCAGTCAGGTTGGACCCCTTTTTAGGAACTCAGGCAGTGACAGAGGGATTGGAAAAGTGACACAAGTCACTGGGGAGGTGACTCATGTCAGGTGTGAAGGAATGATATTCCTTCAAGGGCAATGTTAGATGTCACCCAGACAAGTGGAGCACCTTGGAGAAAAGTATCAGTACCTGAGGGAAGTGGCCCTGCTGGAGGTGATTTATGATGAGCTGGACAAGAAGCAGCTATCCAGAGGTGCACAGTAAGTCAGGTGCATGGGACCCCTGTGGTGGAAGTTTGTGCAGAACCAGAACTATCATGGTTTAAGCCAGCAGGCAGCTTCAATACCAGACAGCCACTCGCTCACCCTAATTCCCCCCACCTCCTCCATGGGAAGGGGGATAGAACTGGGAAGGCGAGGGGGGAGGTGGGCGGAAGGGAGAAGAAATAATAATTTGAATATACAAAACAAGTGATGCACAGTGCAGTCATGTACTGCCCACTGACCAATGCCCAGGCAGTTTTCAAGCAGCAGCAGCCCCTGGCCAGGTTTCTTTCCCCTCTAGGTTATTTATATACGGAACCCCTGCCTGGTGGGGTGGTGTAATAAGTTGAAAAGTCCTTGACTTTGTTGCTAGACATTGCTTAGCAACAACTAAAACATCAGTGAGTTATCAGCATTATTCTCATTCTAAATCCAAAACAGCACTGTACCAGCTATTAGGGAGAAAATCAGCTCTATCCCAGCAGAAACCAGGACACCTGTCTAGGAAAGTATTTTGATATTCTGTAACACCATGGCTACTGTTGATTAACTGTGTGATCTTACTCTTCTGAGCAGTGTGTTGCTGCATTTGCTGTGTCTGCTGTAGCCTCGCAGTGGGAGCGTACTGGGAAGCCATTCAACCCATTGCTTGGAGAGACCTATGAACTGATCAGGTAATGAACAGAGCTACACTGGAGGGTGGTATTCCATGGCAGAGATGTTTCATTAGATTTGTTAGCTGGCTTGCAGACTGCACTTCAGCTCATAAGCTTCCAGCCATTCTCCCAGCAGCGGCTGCAGGTGCATGCCCTGCTTGTGGATGTTCACCAATTGACCTTTCAGTGAAGAGAAACTACTTAACTTTTCAATGACATTTGCCAGGTTTAAAAGCAAGTTTTAGCTACAAAAATAATTTTTTCCTGAAAACTTATGAATGAAAAATGTGAATGATACAAAAGGAGAGTGTACAGGAGTGTTCAGAGTACCTAATAAGCAGCATGAGTCTATTAATGTGTAGCTGTGCCTAAGACAGATTTTTCTTTCAGTTAACATTTTGGCCTGTGTTTAGGGGAAGATTTAAGAAGGAGATCAGTATCAAAAGTAGCTATATTGACTCATCAGATCTGGTAGTTCTTTTTTTTTAATATTAAGTCCTTAGTTATTTAGAATGAGGATGTTCTGTGTTTTAGTTGATCTTTTCAGTTTAGCCTAGGCTTTTAATTATGTCTTGCACTGAGTACAGCAACTATGCATGGGTCCAATTATCTCTTTCATCTCAGGAAAAACAACTGCAACTTTACTACGCTTGATACATAGGTACATGGTTTGATTATCTTTATTTTGCAGAGATGATCTTGGATTTAGACTTCTCTCAGAGCAAGTCAGCCATCATCCACCAATCAGTGCTTTCTATGCTGAAGGCTTAAATAATGATTTTGTTTTTCATGGATCAATTTATCCTAAACTGAAATTCTGGGGCAAGAGTGTGGAAGCAGAACCAAAAGGCACGATGACTTTGGAGCTTCTTGAGTAAGTGGATCAGTACAGGGGGTACAGTGCCTCATCCTTGACGATTAGAGTGGATTAGTCTCAGGCTTAGGAATGGAGGTGTCCAGTACCCACATCCCAAAGCTTGAGGGCAGATCACTTTGTGGGGAGGAGGGGATGGGAAGATGAAAAGAACTCCCATAATTTCCCCATACTTGCTGCATGCTCCTAATAGCACCAGTGGGGGTACCTGGGCCTGGATGTTTTCCAAGTGCCTGGACATTGGTTCTGGTAAAACCAGCATGCCTGAGTCCTGTTGGCTTTCCTCAGACCTTTCCATGCTAACAGTGACTGCACCAAAGTGACTGTTTTAAGGAGCTGGTAAAATCAGTAGCGATAGGTTAATAAACTTCTTGGGTTTACTGACTTATTGCCATGCCCATTTTAAGACTTGGAATGATGATGGCTTATTGAAGGACAGACATCCTGTACACAGATACAGTATTTTAATTTTTATTCCCTTCCCTTAGGCACAACGAAGCCTACACATGGACAAACCCTACTTGCTGTGTGCATAACATTATTGTGGGCAAACTTTGGATTGAGCAGTATGGAAATGTGGAAATAACTAACCATAAGTAAGTTAAGAGTGTGAGCGCTTTCACTTCCTGCAGGTTTGAAAAGGAAAAGCATTTGGAAGTAATTAGTGCTCTCTTGATCTGCCTTTAGAACTGGGGAGAAATGTGTACTAAGCTTCAAGCCCTGTGGCCTCTTTGGGAAGGAGCTGCACAAAGTTGAAGGCTACATTCAGGACAAAAGGTAACAGCTTAATTCCAGATGGGAAACAAATGACTACCCTTGGTTCTGCAGTGAGCTGTAGAACTGAATGCCTTTAACTGTGTCTGTTAAGGGCAAGAACCTGCAACAGTAGGGTTATGAATTCTGCAGTACCCGTAATGGAGTTTCAAAGTTGCCCTCAAAAGTTCTTCTTTCATATATATTTGTCTGAAATGGAGAAATAAATCTCTTTTATCTCCTTTGTAAACTTAGTCTGCTTTTTTTGACAGCAAAAAGAAACTCTGTGCATTGTATGGGAAGTGGACTGAGTGTTTGTACAGTGTTGACCCAGCTACATTCGAAGCTTACAAGAAAAACGACAAGAAAAATACTGAAGAGAAGAAAAGCACTAAACAGGTATTAATCATGTAAAGAGTTGGGGGTCTCAAAAGCATGATAAGACATCTAAATATTTTATTAGCATTTAAGAGCATTAAAATTTCCTTTACTTTTCCTCTCTTTCCTGGCAGGATACAAAACAGATTGGATGAGTACCAATATTAAGGGATAAAATGCTTTTTTTCTCTTGAATTTGTATTCAAACTTCCCAAAACTTGGTGTGATCAAAATACTGTCTGGTTCATTACCTGCTTCTTCTTCCAAAGTTACATGGAGAAAATAACATTAGTTGGGCCATTTCTGATCATCATGTATAATAACATTCTAGTGGGACAATTTTGATTCTTAGAAGCAGGCCAGATTAGTTTCTTAACTTGATAGAAGATCATCTTTTCCAGCTTTTACAATGATTTTTTTATTGCTTTCTATTAAATTTTCACAACTGTAGAAATACTAGCAATTTCAAATTTTTCTTCACAATTGTTTTTTTTTTCTCTTGTAAAAAAACCTCACTCATTCTTCCAAACTTCTGGTTAGCAAGCTTTTTGTTTAGGCTGAATGGTGGTGGCGACAACATACAACTTAGTGAAGAGCAGTCACTTAGACAGTAGTTTAAACAGGGAGGATTGTTCCCCTTTGGTGACTGCAGTCAGGTGGTTTTGTGTTTGTTTTTTGTTTGGTTGGTTGGTTTTTTGTTTGGTTGGTTTTTTGTTTGGTTGGTTTTTTGTTTGGTTGGTGTTGATAGTTTTTGAAGAAACTTATGAAGAAAAGAGATGGAGACCTCTGACAGCACTTGTGCCTCTGCAGGTTCAGATTGTTGCTGTATCTGAGCCTGCTCCAGTGCTTGTCATCAGAGAGTGGTAAAGCACTGGAGATTCCTGCTTCTCTGGAGTCTGACCTGGAGAACTCTAGGGAGAAGGAATAAAGAAAAACACACCCTGTGTCTTTGTTCAGCTGCCTGTTTGCATTTTCCAACAATGTTCAAGATGATCATTGCTTTTCACTTTGAAATGCAACATCCTGTTGCATAAATCTCAAGCTGCAGTGTTGCTCTGACTCTAGGAAAATGCTTTTCCTACTTAATTAACAGAACTCTTTCTATGTAGGAAACTGAAGGCTTTGTATGAACTAGGCTAGGTATGAACCAGGTAGTGTGTACTGAGTATGTACTCCCACTGCCCCTTATGTCTGAGGAGCTGGTATATTCTATGGTTTTGGGGCATTTAGGTGAGCCAAGTCTCATGTGTAATGTCTGGATATGGTTTGTCCCTTCATGGTGGTGAAGGATTCATTCAGGCATGAAAGTACATGGCTTGTTAAACTTCTCATTAGAATTTCCAGATTTATGTAGTTGTTTTTCGGATATTACTTCTACTACTTAGTGCTACATTGCTACCAATCAAGAAATGCTTCTGCCTTCCTTGTGGGAACCTGCTCAGATGAGAGTCCTTTTGCAACTTACCCCAATTTTCTCCTGAATCCCTTTCATTTTTATACGAATAAAATTTGAAGGAAAATAATTTTTCAGGGATTTAGAAAAAGCCTTCATGTATGCAAAGGTGATATTTTACTAACATCAGAAGAGTTATAGTAGACCCACATTTAAGCCAGGATGGTTCTACTCTGAATGAACAGGATGTCTTTTTTTAATCAAGATGAAGCATTTTGGCCAGAATTTTCAATGCAAATACATGGAAGAGAATAATGTAGGCAACAGCAATTGCCCTCACATGTGCCTCATTTAGAGACACCTCATTTATAGAGATCTTGCTTTGGCAGGTCTGTTAACTGTTCTCACAGCAATATACTGAATATACTTGAGTAGCATTGAGCATAAAGTATGGATCATTGTGTCAAGAGCACATGAAAATCCACATTTTATTTCTCTGTAATTCTTATGCTATTTTAAAGTCTTGTATCCAACAAGGCAGAAATTGCAGTACGTATTGTAGCCTTTCTATAAAAGGCTTGGAGTTTGACAGTCTGATATTGAATTGTCTTTGTTTTGATACAAGGATAATTTTCTGATGGGTTCTGCTTCAAATTCTCAATTTCAGAAGGACTGATCAGGATCATTTAAAGAACAGAATGACAGGTTGTCAACACAGTTCAGATACAGTGAACTAAAAGCCCTGTTTGTCTTCCTAAGAGCTGAGGGGCTGAACCTGGTCTGCACATTGTTCTGTTGACTGTTCATTTTTAAAAGCACAGTGAAGGGCTTCTCAGTGAAGCAGAATCCTTACTACTATTTTTGATTTTTCTTGGAAGTGCAACACGTGAATCATCTCAGAGGACAGCTGAGTGCGTGTTGGGTACTGGATGCTTTCAGTATTATCTGATGGAACCATGGGAGAGGAAAGCTAATTAGCAGCAGGATTAAAGATGCTGGCCTGTAGCCAAAGTATTTAAAGCATTAGTTGCCTTAATCTGTGTTAATCTCTGGTGATCTCTGAAACATGCTGCTGTTTTTAGCTGTGACTGTGACACCACGTTTTCTTGGGAGAGCCTCACTCATTGTCCAGCGTGGCTTTAGTTCGATCTTCCAGCATCCCCTTCTGTGGTGGAATTAATGTCAGCAGCATCAGAGCCCAGCTGCTTTAAAGCTGTGTGTAAAATGGGAGATGGTTTAGATCTAGCTCAGGTCATACCTACACTGTGATCACCAGTTACTCTCCTGCCCCAGTAACCCTCTGTGGAGTTTTTTACTTTCTGGGAAAAGTCCTGTGGGTCCAGCTTCCTCAAGGTTGCATGTGTCACCCTTCATACCCTTTCCAGAAGCTGTAGCTAATTTAGGATATTAATTTCACTTTGCAGTTTGCCATTTCAGTGGTGCAGTGGTTAATGCAAAGGAAGTTTCTGCTGGGCACAGAGCAGTAGAAAGAGCTTTTTGTTGTGCAGAAACTGGGCAGCATCTGTATTATGTGCTGGCATTTCTTTGTTGTGGAAGGATGGGGAATGTGTCTTCCATTGTTCACCTTTAATGAAGCAGTAGTGAAGTTAAGTATCAGGCATGAAAATGCTTGTACTTGAGGAAAGAAGACATCTCTGAGGTGGAAAATTTGACATTTCTTAGCCCTTGAACATCCAGCTTACATCTACAAAGATGTTGATGCAAGAAACTGTTGGTAGTGTTCAACTGGGTGGGAATTGGGAGTGTGTGCTATGTAAATGCCTCAATCCTTGGCAAGAAAAGTTTCTTTGCTGAAATTACTCACCTTTAGTCAAGAAAATAATTTTCTGTAAGTTCTGGTATTGGAGTGATTGTGTGTAAATGGTTCATGATTTCAAAGAACTGCTCTTTTCTTTGTGTGCTGCCTTTAGGTGGGCAACACCGAGGAATCAGATGAGATGCCATTGCCCGACTCTGAGAGTGTGTATGTCATTCCTGGAAGTGTTTTGCTATGGAAGATAACTCCAAGACCTCCAAATTCTGCACAGGTCAGCTATGCTTCTCCTTATTGAAAGTGTGTGCTGTCCTCTTACTCCATATGGTTTACACAAAACACATCCATTTGTTGTCTTTTTCATTAGTAAGTCTGGATTTGCCTGTTTATTGCAACAAGCCTCCCCACCACTACTGTTAAAAGGATAACTGCCACAAGGATCAATCTAGGATTAGTGGAATTTCTCTGGAAAATGGGATGCTTCATGTAGATAGTGGCATGGGGCCTTTCCCCACCTCTTCTGTCCACCCTGCTTCCCTCACTGAGGCACCAGCCTTGTAAGAAATCACACTGAAAGGCTTTATTAGAGGCCAGACATTTCCAAGGACAGACCTGCATGGCACAAGTTGGTGTGGGAAGGGCTGTGAAGCTGGAGAACAACTAGGCAGAATACAAGGGTATTATGTGCAACTGAGAAGACAAAGAATTGGTACAGAAAAGATGCCCCCACTGCATTAATCAAGGGGGACATCTCTCTGCAGAGATAGAGAAAATACCAGTAGGACTGGAAAAAGAAGATAAGAGAGAAATAGTGCACTGAGTAATTGGATGCTGGCCTCCTTAAGCAGAAACAGCAAGGATCACCTACACTCCTTGACAGTGCACTTTTGCTGGTATCTTGAGCAATCCTATATTGACTGATTAAGTAATACAAAAGCACTTGGATTTGTTTTTAGATAGCAGTTTTCTTTTGTATTAACACAGTAGCTAGAGGTGTTGTAAAGTCACCTTTCATCTTTGTCTCTGGATTTCAGATGTATAATTTTACAAGCTTTGCTATGGCTTTGAATGAGTTGGACAAAGAAATGGAGAGTGTCATTCCCAAAACTGACTGCCGGCTACGACCAGATATCAGAGCTATGGAAAATGGAGAAATAGGTAACTTCAGTTATGGGCAAAGGAGGTTTTGTTTTTTCTTAAAACTGAGGGACAGGGAAAAAAGTTGTTAGATGAACAGCTAGAGGAAGTAGCTCCCCATGCATTCCTCCATGATTCCAGGCAGTAATCTTTAACGCAACCTTCTGCAGGCTGTGTTGAGCTTCTGGTGTCACCCACCCGTACAGGGGATGGTTGGGATGGAGATAATCTTCATAGTCACCCATATCTGCTGCTGTGGTTTAGACTGATGACCAAAGCAGTGTTGATAAACACTATCTGCACAGTCTTAAGGAAATACTCATGAACTTTTCAGTTTGTCTGTTTCCATCAGCCTGATGTAGAGGAAGTGTTTTGTTGTGCCAGTTCTGAGAAATGCAGTCAAAACTACTAAAGTGAAACTGCAATGCCAAAAAATACACTTGATGCAAAATTGTACTTCACTGGAGTTGCACACTCTGCTGTCCTAGAATAGTGAGTTAGAAATACATGATGAGACTTCCAGTGAATAGGAGTAGTGTGCTTTTAGACTAATATTAAAGCTGGATGGTGAGCTCTGTAGACTAACAGTATAGGGGCTCTTGTTTTCTCTGGCTTGCTAACTGATTGGGGTAAGTCATGAAACCCTGATTTGGTTTCAGCTGGATAACAGGGCAAAAACTATGACACTTCTGGTAAATAGTCTGAGATCTAGCAATAAAAACCAGTGTCATGGTGTAACACAGTGCAGTTGTGCAGTTTTATTTCTTTTTACTCGGAAGCTGATAACCATTTCTTTGAGGCTTTTAAAATAGATCAGTGAATTCCCACAACCACTCTCTCCTGCCTGTATAACTGTTTCGTGGCCAGGATGATGGATATATTTGGTTCAGAGCATCCCCAGTAATTTGTCTGTGTAAATTTAAAGAGCAAATAACTGTGCTGTTAGCAACAGACCATATTCCTTCATGATACACTAGCAGCATGAAGTTTGTATGGCAGCTAGTAATACACAGTGGGCTAGTAGCTGACAGGGAGTGGCTGATAGAAATAGTTTAAAAAAATAATTATTGGAAAACTTGTGTATGAAATGCTTTTAGAGGATTCAGAAAAGTGAGATTGACTTTCATCTAATCTGCTTCTGAGTCTGACTTACTTCTCAGACCTTCTGATCATCCTTTCTTGGCAAAGAGAAGCAACTGCTCTGCTTGTTTGGGATGCTGTATTAGTGCATTACCAAAAAAAAAAAAAATGAAGGTATGCTGCAGAGACAATTCTTTATAATCTGGAAATAAGCATTCCAAACCTCTGGTCATGAGGAATTAACACTAGTAGCAACTTAAACAAAAATTCATCAAGAAGCAGGTGGCCAGATTTCTGAAATAAATTGATCATATCTTCAGTTTCCCTACTGAAATAACTTCTGTGTATGCCACCTCCCTTAGCTCACATTTGCTATCATGTAGACATATTTCCAGAGTCCTCAGGCCATAGATAAATATATATTTAGCAGTCTTAAAGACTAGGATACCACTGGCTGATCCTGTGCCACAGCTGGCCTGGCTTTGCTCTTAGACTAAACCAGTAACCTTCAATGTTCCGTAGATGGCTTTTTAAATGGACATTTTCTATTACTGCCCTTATTTATTTTCTGGGTCAGATGAAGTTATGTCCCTGTCTTATATATTATGCTTTAATATCTTCTGTATTTTTGTGTATTTTTATTCCTTCAAGATCTGGCTAGTGAAGAAAAGAAGAGGCTAGAAGAAAAACAGAGGACCGCCCGCAAAAATCGTTCCAAGTCAGAGGAAGACTGGAAGACAAGGTTGGTGCCCTTGCCTCTGTGTGTGTGTAGTTACATAAAGGCTATGAATGTTCAAGTTAGGTGACAGTCTCCACTGGTGACATGCAGTGAGTGTTGTGTCAGCATGAAGAGCAGACAGACAGCATCTGGTCTGCAGTGCTGCCGTTGTGTTTGCAGACTCGGTCCCAGCGAGATGTAGCATTTCCAGAGGGAAGTGCCAGGCTTGCTCTGGTTTCTTCTCTCACTGCTTGCACACCCATATGCAAACACAAACTTTTGTCTTCTCTGAGCACTTCTTGGTTCTGATATGACAAAGATGTTACCTCTGACGGCTGCTGGTAAGGACTGTTGTTGCTGGTTAGTTTATAATTACCTCAAATTTGCATGCCTGGCCAAAAAGGAGATGCTCCCTCCTTGTGAGGTTGCCCATGGTTTCTCAGCCCCGTGGCTCTGTGCTGACAGTGCTGTGTTCTCAAAGTTTATCACCCAGTTATCAAAGACCCTGCCTTCTTATGGAAGGAGCTCCTAACTACAAAGCAGGAGCTAAGGGAGAAGTTAGCATACAAGGGACCTGCCAGTATGTTTTGGGGATTTTTGGGGGGGTTTTCTTTAAACTATGAGGAGTCAGCTGGGAGCTCTTACACACAAGCTAAGAAGAAACCATGAAAACCTGACCTGATAAATCAATTTTGACCAGACGAAGCCTATTTAGGAGCATAGTAGTGAGTTGGCATTATCTTCTCAGAAAAAACAACAGTAGTGGTAAACGTTAAGTAAGCAAGGTTCCTCTCTTCTCTATTATTAATACAGTCAAACACAACTTCAGATTAAATATCTTTAAAATGTTTGTAACAATAAATCACGTTTTTTTCCTTTTTTTTTTTTTTTTTTTTTTTTTTTAATGAAGTCACCCATCATCCCAAAATCCCAGGTTTGGACATGTCTGCCTTTGTCTTTTTCCTATGCCTGCTCTCCTGAAGTGTTTGGGTTTGTTTGCATAGAGACTGATGAAGAATAACATCTTTGTAAAGGTTCTAAGTGCTGGACAGCCTTGCACCTTTCGCTTCCTTCCTGAATTCAGAGTGCTTCTAGCTCTCACCAGGTGTTTTCAAACCTGGGAAAGCTACATAGTATTCTTCCAGGTGCCTGAAGTACCTTAAATATAGCTCAAAGCACCTGAGGCTGGAAATTGGGGAATTCCCATGGAGCTGTGGTTTTTGGGTTATATAATTAGCACAGATGCCATTCACAAGGTTCTGCAACTGCTGTTGTGCAGATTGTGTAAACCTGTTCAGCATGAATCTGGGATATCCTTTAAGAACTCTTTGCTTTCCAAGATGTTTCTAAAGCTTTGGCAGAAAATTCCTGGTGTCTGATCTCTTTAGTAGGAATGCCAGGTGTGGTTGCCTATAAAGGATGAATGTTAAGTTTAAGGAGAGTTGTGCTATGGGGGGAAAAGTGCATGCTGTGAAGAAAAACTGTCCAACCCATTCCCAGGTCATCTGTAGGTCTTATTCTGCAGTGCATTATGAGCTCAGATCTAAACTGCTGCCATTTCCTTGCCACAGAAAAACAGGTTTCTTGCTTTGTCTGGTAGAATTCCTCCTTCCTAAGACAGTTCTCCAAAGTGCCCAGTGATTTTTTTTTTAATATTTATAATTTTATTATTTTGAATCCACTTTACAAGTGAGGTTTTGGTGTTTCTCAAGAGGTGATTAATGTTGAACACTTAATATTTTAGATGCTGACCAGTAATCTTAAGTCTTGAGTAACAGTATTTAATTCAGTTTTGAAATACAGCAGTGGTCTGTTGATTTTGATGAAGCCTGTCCCATCTTCTCCACATCACTGACTGGTTTAGGTCTTAAACGTCTCTCAGGCTTAGTTCTTCCCACTGCCTTTCTCCTTCCTATTGAAGGAGGTGGACACTGGAGGAGGGGCTCTCTATCCTGACCTGTACAAGTGTTGAGGACACACTAATGAGCTGTGGGGTGGTAGAATTTCTTAATCTGAGAGGTGAGGTCACTGTGCTTATAGCCCTGTCTCACGGCAAATGTTTGGCTTTAGCTCTGGAATAAGCTGCTGTCACCAGTGAACTGGACACCTAAGCCAATCCAGACACCTCTTATTTGGGAATAGCTGACTCCTGTGGGAGGAGGAGCTGGAGGGAGCTGTGTACAGTACTAGGGGTGAATGACTTCTGTTGACTTCAGTTAACTTAACCAGGGTAGCAGGGGAACCACTGGAGTGTTCACCTGGTCAGTTACTCCCAGGAAGGCAGCACAAGGCATTTCTTCCAGCACAGCTCTCTCAAGTCCTTTGAGCCAAGCAAAGCTTGCCTGTTAGCTGCCCTGCTTTGTAACCAGTAACCCTGCAGTACTGGTGGCCTTTGGGTTTTTGCCTTTTAAAGAGATCAAGTCAGATTTGGTTCAAATGTGCTTTTTCTTTTCTGAAACATTATGGTGCTGGAGAGGGGAAGAGCAGAGGTAAACATGCTGCCTTGCACACAGATCATTTACTTAAGTGAGTGTGGTCACTACAATAAGTCACAGAAACAACTGGCTTCTGCAGTCAGTGAGAGATGAAAGGAAGCTGTGGAGCACATTACCACAGAAACAGCTTCTACCAAGCTGGCTCATGCCATAAATGTGGCTTGGCAAAATACAGAAGCAAGTTAAAATGCTTGAGGTCTGGTACTGTGTGCTGTTGAGGCACAAGACTGAGCAACTGGGCCAAACAGAAAGTGGCATTCACTGTGCTATATGGTGCCTCCAGATTAAGCAGGAGGAGAGAAGAAAGGAAAGAAAGCAGGTGCTCAACATCAGTGTTTCTGTTAATAACAAGCTTAGTAAAAGCTTGCAAGTAGCTCCGTGCAGATGGAATCAGCTTTCTGGGCCTTCAGATTGAGTCTCCTGCTGCCAACAGTGTAACACAACAGAGTTAACTTGTAATAATCCAGAACTCTTCCTGCAGCCTGTGGGTGATGTTTTATCCTCACTGAGGGTAGCTGGCACACTTGTTCCGAGTTACCTGCTGGTCAAACCAAAGGGAAGGAAGCTAATGCACAGGCAGTGGAAACAAGGACGAGTCACCTGTGAAGAACAGAGGGATGAGTTGTATAGAGATGGGTTAAGGAAGGCCAAGGCAAAGCTGGAATTTGGCAAAGCATAAAAAAAAAAATAACACAAAGGGCTTCTACACATATGTTAACCAGAAAGAAAGGTCAAAGAAGGTGGTGGTTTTTAAGGTGTTTTTCAACCCAGGTCACTCTACAATTCTATGATGAAGTGCATTGCAAAACAAAGCTTTATAAAACCAAAGGGTAATTTAGATCCAGGGATATAAAATTTGTTTTCAGGACTGCAGTGCTTGTGGTGTTTACATGTCTTGCAAAAACTGTTACTGCTTGTGCATGCCAGAATGGTTTTTCAAAACTGCTTTGAAATAAAGTTGTGTCTGTCCTTTTTTACGCAGTAATCTTGGCAGCTTCAAATGGCAAAACACCGGTGTCAGTAATTCCATCTCAGGGATGTTTAAGCAGTGTTGCAAAAGGGGAAATGTAATCACTGAAGATGACTTTAAACTCACAAATTTAAAACCAAGAGGACTCCTGCAACAATTATTTTGTGCTGTGTATTTTATATACCATCTGCTTAAAATGCAGCAAAGTAGCTCTAAACTTGTACAAGGGAGTCTTAATAGCTTCACTAACATGCTGTGTGTTTCCTTGCAGATGGTTCCACCAAGGCCCCAATCCCCACACTGGTACACAGGACTGGCTTTACTCTGGCAACTATTGGGACAGAAACTACTTTAATTTGCCTGATATTTATTAAAATGCAGTAAGGAGCCTCTGACTGATACAAATAAGTCTTAATCTGTTTTAATGTTTTCCCTTGTTCTACTTATCTCCTGAAAATACTGACATGTTATCAAACAGAATATTAAGCATCTCTGCAATAAATCAGGTGGTACATGATCTGCAGTCCTAAAGGTAGGAGAATAACTTTTCTGGCTGATGGTGGGTCCTGCATGGACAAAGTTGCTGTGGTTTCAAGCTGCCCTGAGTACACCTATATTAGGTTGTGGTGTATGAGGAATAGAACACCTTCAGCTGTTCTGTGAATACTTTATTTTGTAACATTGGCACAGGTAAAACTGGTTTTATTTATTGTGACATGGGAATGTTTAAAAAGCACACAAAGTAATTGCAATATTCTATTCTTAAATGAAGAAAAGGGTGTCACTTCTGTAAAGATGTAATTTTTCATAAAGTGACTTTTCTTTTACTGAAGTAATTCCCTTGAAGCCTGAGCTCTGCTCAGGAAGATTCCAGAAGTGTTCCCATCTCTGGAGCAGTAATGCAGTTCTTTAAGCTGGTAACATTACTCAGAGGTTATTTATTCAATGTTTTGTGCAGTGTGTTTTGAATTTTTTTTTGCTCTCCTGTTTTGCTACCAACCTTATGACTTAAGGAATTAAGAGCCATTTAAATATCTACAGATTTGATTTGAACTGCACACTAGTAACAGGTTTTAAAAGAATCTGTTTCATGCACTAGAAGTTCCGGTGCCCAGCACCACTGCAAGAACCTAATCAGTCCAGGAATGACCTGGTGGAACATGGCAGGGGGACAGGACTGTGTCTGTACTGTGCAAACTCCCTGCAAGGAAGTCTTGTGCATTTCAAAGGTAGTACAGCACCTCAGTGAGGCCTCCTGTGCACAGCTGCTTTACCCCTTTTCAGTGGGGTGCATTCAATCTTAGTCTGTTTATACTGAACTGTGTACAGAGCTTCTAGAGGGCAAGCTGCTCTTTGTACAGTATTTTAACTGCTGTCTGGAGGTTAGTGTTAATTGAATAATTTAATTGCTACTAAATAAAGGCTTCAAAACTTCTTGCATCTAGTCTAAAGTGAGTGGTGTTCAACAGTGCTGACCCCTTCTGAGCAAGCCTCATCCAAAACCTGCTGCAGTGAGGACAGGTTGTATGTTTCTCTCCATGTGCTCCATGGACCTCTCTTCTCTAAGCAAGGAAGAGTCTCTTTCTAGGGGGTGGGGAGGGCTGGGGAACTGAGAGCTTCCTGCAGCTTGAGCTTTGAGTGGACTACTGAAACTGTTAATAAGGCAATGAGATGCTTTCTATTTTTATCTAGGCACTTCTCGCATTACCCAGGTCCTGATGCTGAGACATATTTGCATAGATAAGGGAAAGTTTTTTCCTTGGCAGCCTTTCCTGTGAGGGGCCAGCACTCACAGTGACCTGCAGATGCAGGATTTTAGTACCTGTTCTATCTGTAGAAAGCCTCTAGTCTGGCCAGAGCTTCTTGAAATCTGTCTGGACTTGAAATCTGCGCAGGTCACACAGCACTGAACACGGAGTGACAAGGAAAGCAAAACGTAGTTCCTGCCTGCTCCCCATGACTACACCATGTCAGCACAGCGAGAGGCTGGGTGGCCCTCACTGAAACAGCTCCAGCAGATGTGGCAGTGGGCACAGTTCACACAAAGCTAACATGGGGATGCTCAACATGGGAATGCAGTTCTAATTGCTGGTGCTTTTTTCTGAACATCTGCTCAACTTTATTTGAGTTATTGCAATGTAAACTCCATGCCTCCTGACCACTTCCTGAAGTGCAAACAGCCTCTCTTCTTAACCTGTTTAAAAATTAACATGAACTCAGTAGGTAAGTGTGGAAGAACTTCTTCAGGTACTACCCAAATGCACTCCAAAGGGAGGGTATTTTGCCCCACTCTGAATATTAAACACTAAACGTTCAGGCGACAGGCAAAAAGATATGTATAAATATGAGGTTAAAAATATGGTTCTTTCAGACTAAAATCAGAGCAGGACTTCCAACAATAACAAGCAGAGGAAAGCAGTGTGTGTGCGTTATATAGGACAACTACTTTAACCAATCATCTCTATTTTATTTTGAAAAGGGATAAATTAAGTTTCTAGTAGTAAAATCCAAACAGTAGCATGTTCCTATGTGGGAAGCAAGTATTGTTTTTCAGTACCCTGCTCTGGGCATGGGGTCTGATGTAATGGTAACCTGTCCTTGCAGTACTGTAACTTTCTGCAGGAGCACTTAGTGTGTGCTACTGCCAGCTGGTCTTTGCAAACATCACATCAGCCAGAGGGATGGCCACTGGGAAAACACTGGCTGTGCATGGCTTAGCTGCACTTTCAGCTGCACAATTAGAACCAGGGCTTGCTGCTTTCTCATCAGGCAATGTAGTAGATCTCCTCCTTCTTGAACCAGCAACTGGCTGTCCAAACATGGCATGGGCAGAAACAGGTTTCCAGTCCTGCGTATTTGGAATATCAGAGCCCACTAGAACAGAAAGTGGAGAATTTATCCACTTCATTTTTCTGGCATGATATAATTTGGAGAAGGTATTTTGTGACAGCTGACCATGTTGTTAATCTTTTCCCCTGGAGAATCTGAGCATTGCCCAGGAATAAGGATCCCCACCTGCAGCAGGACAAAGGCTTCACAGTAATTTTTACTAGTCTCAACTAAGTTACAGAAGAGAATGTTGATATTATAGAGTGTGGTGGATGTCCCAGGCACCTGAGGCCAAGAAGACACAAACAATTATGGGAATCAGAAGCAGTTAGTTAAACAAACACACCTAGACCTAGGGAAAGCAAGCATGATACAGAAGGGATCTGGGACAGCAAACACCAATTTTTATGTAGGTGACAAACACCTGCAACCTAGAAAATAAAATAAAAATGAAAAAATAAAATTTTGTCAGACTAAAACTGAGGTTTGATAAACTTGCCTGTAAGTTTAGGTTTTTTTACCAAAAAACCCCACTGTTAATCTAGAAAGCTTAACTCTCCTTTACAAAAGGCTCTACTGTTCCAGGGTTGGGGTGGGGGGCGGTGGAGGGGGGCAGGACAGCTCCGTGCTGGAAGATTTCTCCAGCTGGGCAAGGGCTGAGCTGGGCACATGCCACCACAGGGAAGAGATGCTGGTGAAGGCCTCACCTAGAAAGATGCGCACCTGCTCTTTGTGGAAGGATGGCTGCAGAAACTCACCAAGTCCAGCCACCACAGGCAACCACCACCATTTTTTCTAAGTGAGATAACTTAGGTCACTTCTGGAAGAAATGATCTTTCAGTCAAGGAGAAT
This sequence comes from Serinus canaria, assembly GCF_022539315.1. NCBI lineage: Eukaryota > Metazoa > Chordata > Aves > Passeriformes > Fringillidae > Serinus > Serinus canaria. The sequence goes on along the minus strand of NC_066315.1, from coordinate 105,449,420 downwards.
CAAAACTAAGGCTCCAGCTAGTCACCTCTCATTAGCCACAAAGCACATGGATTACATCTTGTGTCCCTAACACCTGCTTCAGAAAATAAGGTTTTCAGCAAAATTATTTTGCATCAATGGCACTTTGCCATCACTCTTACCTGCCTCTTTGCCCTCAGGAGTAGAGTCCTGGCCAGAGCCACATTTCATGGACCAAATGGCAGTGAAATATAACACAAGCATTGGGGCCAGGCTGACAGTGTTGGTTTAGTAGTTTCTTAAAAGTCACCTCTAACCCTGCATTGCACTGACAAGAGCTGATCTTCCATTTATTTACCACTAAGGTGTAGACCTGGAAGCTGGAAATGGGAAGATGACATGAATGCCCAAACTTTCTTACCTAAAAAGACAAACTTGCTCAGTTTGATTCCAGTTGTGCTGTAGATTCTGTTCTCTCAGGATGCCAAATAAATCATCATCAGATGGACCTAAGGTTGTAGTACTTGAGGCCTGGCCTGCATTTAATGGCTGCTTCATCTTTAACAGGTAACTTATTTGGTCTACAAATGGAATTACTCTGAAAACTGCTCTATAAAAGATGGAATGCATCCATAATCAGGTCATCATCCCAAGACAATGATACAACCTCACCAGTTGAGGTAACCTTGGTTTTACTGCAGAAAGGTACAATTTGTAATGGATCAGTAGGAGCAGGTGATGGTGGAGGCGAAAGGTGATCATGCTCTGTAAAAACAGCACAGTAGCAGAGGAGAAGGCAAGTCTTTCAATGCATCATCACAGCTCAGCACTGAGCTGCTTTCTGAATGACACCAGAAATTATGAGAGACATTATTCAAAGCATTAGAGCTAAATCCTTTCTGAAAAAACATTCTCCCTGCCAGCCCAAGCCAAGTCAGACCCATTTATAACCTGTCACTACTGGGCAATGCCACAGGAAGGAATGGCTGCCTTGCAGCTGTGCAATCCAGTTAGCTCCCTACTGGTGCATGAGTCCCAAATCCTATACTGGCACTGTGGGTGGGAGACTCCAGAGGAAATCGTGCTCCCAGCCCAGGTGCAGTGAGTGCCACTGCCCAGGTGCCTCCTGGATGGTTGGACAGGGACGTTTCCTTAACACAGGCATTCAGGTGACAATTCTCAATTATGCAGCCACTCTCTCATTATATTTGAAAAGTCACAGCAGTCAGGCAAAGTCCCCAGTGACTGGAAAAAATGGAGTATCACATCTGTTTTTAAAAAAAGGTGATGAGGACTGTAGGAGCTACCAACCAGTCAGCCTTACCTCTGTTCCTGGTAAGATCATGGTACAGATCATCCCAGAAGATACATCAAAACATATGGAAGATGGAGAAGTGGTTAAGGACAGCCAACATGAGCTGCAGCTTCTCCAAGGGCAAACAGTACCAGACTAATCCAGTGGCCTTGAATGATGGAGTGACTGCATTAGTGGACAAGGGATGAGCTACATATGTCATCTACCTGGACTTCTGAAAGGTCTTTAAAAGTCGCTCCCAACATTCTGGCTGCTAACTTGGAGATACATGGGTTTGATGGATAAGGAAGTGGCGCGAAGGGTGGAAACAAACCAGCACTAAGTGGATCCTCAAGGGTCTGTACTGGGACCAAAACTATTGGTAACAAGTCTGTAGCAGACTCGTTACTGTCTCTTCAATGACAGCATGATCAAGTGTGCCCTCAGCAAGTCTGCACATGAAACCAAGCTAAGAGTGGTACAGTTGATTTACCAGAAGGAAGAGATGCCATCCAAAGGGACCTGGACAGGCTTGAGGACTGGGCCCAAACAAGCTTCATGAAGTTCAGCCAAGGCCAAGTGCAAGATCTTGAGTCTGCCCACAGCATTCACCCATTCCCATCAGCTGCGGCCTTTTCCCCCTCCCCACACTACCACAAAACCTGCTCCTGCTTTCTGCCGCTGACCTGCCTAATGCCCAGCACAGGCAGAACCCTTCTAAGCAAGTGCCTTTGCCAAAACCTGTTTCCCTCACTAGCAGCCAAGCCAGACATTTCTTCCCAGCACAGGATAAGGGCAGTTCTTCCCTCAGGCTATGATGCCATCACACAATCTAGTGGATCTGCTGCAACTTGTGGAAAGCAGAAAGGCTGCAGCCACATCCCTGCCCTCTGTGGTGAAGGGGTGGGTGCAGAGACCACCCCCTGCTTACAGCCTGGCTTTTTAACACAGGTGACATACAAAACCCAAGGGATTTGAACAAGCTGCAAAATACAGCACCTGAGCAGCAGTGTTCCTTGGTGGCCTCTGGGAGGGGCTGAGGACACAGCTGGAGACTGTAACTTATTCAGCCACACCCCAAGAGGAACCAGGTTATTCCTTCATAAAGGCTTTGTTTGTACTGTAGAATCTTATGATTGCAAGGGCAAACCCTGAAACAAACCTCACCTGCCCAGGTGAGCAGGGCAGGTGACATTTGCTTCCCAGCATACATTATTAGTAGGTACACAAAAGATTATTTTCTGTTCCAATACAACAAGCACAAAAAAAGTCACTGTGCAGTGCTGTATTTTCAAGGTTACCACTGTGTTTTGGAGGATCGTGAAGACAGAAAGATCACAGGGGCAAGGCACGATCAGGAGCCTGCTGAGGGATAAAAACTTTAACCACAAACATTGCTGCAGATCAACCTTCACTATAGTTGGAAAACCATCATCTACCTACCTGCTCTTGCATTCTTGGATGCCTGCATCTCTACACAAACCTGAGGGGAACTCCAGCAGTACTGAAGATTTAAATCTCATTGGTGCTAAAGCATTTAAAAAATCTGTAACAGCTTCTTTTTAAAAGTAACATACTTGCAGCAGAACTCACTGCTAATTTTGAATGACTTTCCAGTTCATTCATAGGAAAGTATGCTAATGTATACTCACCACAAAATGCTTCTTGAATCCTTAGTAATTTCTCAAGAAAACTTCTCAAATTATCTTTTCAGTCCTGGAGAGCAACACCACAGATTATAATATTTAAAATGTTAAATATTCATATTTTATTACTTCTGAAACTAGGAAGAAGAGCTTCCTATAGAAAGAATACTTTAAGAATATATATATATATATATATATATATATATATATATATATATATATATATGAGAAGTAGAAAATGCATCATTTTTGGAGTAGGGAGAGCAATCCAAAGTCTAGATTTCTGGACTGAGAGCATATGGAAACAACACGCCTTGATAAAGGTATTACAAATACCTGAGTGCAAAGGTAGCCATGATTACCTCAAAACCATTCATCTTCAGTGAATACAGAGCAGAGGAGAACTGGCACCTTTGCTTCTCTGGAAAACTTTCAGAACTCTAGGTCTGCAAAGCTCTGCACAGAAAAAGCTTCAAAGCTTAAGTACAGATGTCATAAACCACAGAAAAATGTATTACCAGAGGTGACAGAACTGAAGCATAAACCTCTATAAATATTTGAAAAGGCTGCAGGACCCAACATAAAATTGTGTGTGTCTGAAACTAAAGTGCAGCTATAGGAAAAAATATGTCTGGAAACTAATTCACTGTGCTGGGACTTAAATGCTGGTTTTGGAAGCCATCAAGAGCAATGTACCAGGTACTTTACTAACACACATCACCCTTTGGCCCCATACGGAAGGGCCTGTTAGCCCAGAAGCAGCCTGCCCAGCTAAGGTCATTGCCTTTTCCTACCACCTTTTACCCCTTTGCAAAACAGCTTCCAGACAATGTTGAAATCTAAGAGCCTGGGCAGAAGTTCAGCAAATCAAGGTCCCAGATAAGCTTTATTTTTCTACCAGAAAAGGGATCAGGTCATTCATTAACTGGGAAGAAGTCTATGACCCAGCAGTACAACAATCTTTTCTCAATATAGTAAACATATTGCTTTTAGTGAAAGACTGGGAGGTGTTATTACAAAAATTATTCTGCTTAGCAAATTCTGACAATTTCTTTCTCCCTTCCTTCTCAAATCCCCAAGTCAAACAAGTAATTTTTTTCCTTTTAATCTCTTCCTCTCTCCCACCTGGGCATCTCCTCTAGGTAAGCACAGCTTGCCAGAAATGCCTGAAGAACACTGACCAACAGCCAGTCTTGCTGAGCTTAACAGATTACTTGACTGGAACACCATCATGGAATAGGTCACATCAAAAGACAAGCAGCATTTTGGAAAAACCAGCAATGGAAAAATTAAGGCTAACAGTCAGACAACTGCACATGAACTCCCCATGGCTGATAGTCACTGGTGGTTAAACCACAGGGGGTTAAGGAGATTGTGGAGATCTTGGGCTATTGTGCAAAGGGGTTCTGAGCAGAGGTAGGGGAGAAATATGCAACTAATATGCACCTACCCTGATAACCTGTGGTGACTCCAGCTGTGGAGTCCAAACACACATCCAAAAAGTAATCAGATATAGAAATTATTCAGCATTTAATTCTGGAAAGGCTGCCTCAAGTTGAACTTCTGTGCGGTAGGAAATGGGTGGGGAAGAGGCCAGGTGAACAGGAACACTTTTCACCATCTCCTAACAATGGCACACTTTTGTGACTTGAACAAGTCTATTATTCCTAAATTTCACTTTTCCTTTGTGCTCTAGGCTGCCTGCAATTTCTGACAGATGCCATTGGCTTGCATAAATTTACTTAAGATTAACTTTAACAATATTTGTTTGGGATTGTGTAAATTCTAATGAAAGTGCTTTCTACCCCTCTTGGTGTTTCATAATGATTGCTGGAAAGGAAAGCTGAGTGCTGTACTTTGCTTCCCCCCCCGCCCACTGCAAGGTTTGATCAGGCCTACATCAACCTAACACCTGCTCAGACTTCAACAGGCACAGAGCAGTTCTTAAACACAAGTACAATCAATGGCTGGAAAGACAATCACATTGTTGCAAACTGAAACTTAATTCAGTACAGCATCTGGGGAATTTTATTTGGGAATAAAGCATAACTAGAGTATGAAACAAGCATTCAAAGTCAGAGAAGAAATTAAAGTGTTTGCTTTAGAGTAAATTAGAAACACTTCTCAAAGGTGTAGGAATGCAACAAATACAATTGTATGCGGTTTTCTTCAGTGACAAACAAGTGAATTTGATGTCTTAAAAATGTACCTTAAAGCTCATTCACTCCATGGCTGAGTTCAACAGGATGTAACTCACTTGCTAATCCAGGAGACTGTAATGATACTGGAAGGAAAAAGGCTGGAGGCAATTGCTGACTAGAAAACTTTGTTACAGTCACTTAACATCCCAGAAGTTTTCCCAGTACTTGGTATCATCTTGTTCAGGAGGCCGCCAATTAGAAGTCAAACTCAAGAAGAAAAGGAACAAAATTCATGTCCACATTTCTTTTAATTTTAATCAGAAATATAAAAGTGCAAGTTCTGTAAATTAACAACATTTACAGTACATCACAATAAATATGCCACCTGGTGACATCTAAAAATTCTAATTATTTATCTGAAATGAGTCATACTGAGATAAAAACTGCATCAACATCAACAAAAAATACCTGTCCCAGTAAAGATGGCCTTAATATATTACCTAGCAAGATGCATATTCCATTATTGCTATTAGACCATGCCTCCGAGTTCCACAGTATAAAAACTTACTAGTTTACACAAAAGACTATTGATCTTTTTTCTCATCACAGGCACAATCTAACATAAAAAATAATTTTGCCATATACAGTGTAGGAGGGTCTCCTACAAGGAAGGGGGGGGGGGGAATTAATACAGAAACATACAGTTGTGATGATTTGCTAAGCCCACAGGAAAGCTGCACTTTGCACAGAGTTATTGAACTGTTACATGAACATATAATGTCTTTCTATACCCACTCCTGGCCTGCTGAGAACAGGCCTTTTAGTAAATTTACTACAATTTTCTAGCTACCTTCAAGTATGCAGACTCTAAATATCCCAACACAATTTGCATGCAGGTGCTTTGTGTCCTGAACAGCCAAGTCTCACATCATACTTAAGGAGTGTATTTAAAAAGAATTTTGCCAGTAGCTGCACCATTCCCAGTTTTTTACCCAGAACAGACTGATTGAAAAACACTAAAAGTCAGATAGAACAAAATAAGATTTCAAGTACATTAAAGCCCATTTTTAAAATAATTATTTGAACTCTAAGCAGTCACTATATACATATACAATATACCATTTTCTAGTCAATATTTATTTGGATTGACCAAATAAGGTTGAACACCCATTTATGACTCAGTATTACTGTCAAAGTGGAATAAAAAAATCCCAGTGTACTACCTGTAACACACCTAGATTATACAAAAATAAAACTGCTTTAAAAAGAGTTCCTCCTCTCCTTCAGGAACTGCAACAGAAGTGTTAAACTGCTCTAGGAATGCCTTTCATAGCAGAACTGTGTCTTTCTAGAGAGAAATAAAAGTGTCTCAACCATTTCATTTGGCCTACCAAACAGGACATTACTTCTCTCCTCCATATCAGTCTTGCTTTAGATGTAACCTCAAAAGCAAATCAATGAAGGTTAGGTATGGGCAAAGTCTATAACTTTGGCAACACGCTCTACAAAAGGTAAGAAGAAACAAAAAAAGCTTAAGCTAAGGAACTGTTTAAGGCAACCTGACCAAAGTAAAGATAAGGCTTTTGGATAACTATTTCCAAGGATATCCAGTTTTCTTAGCTTTGCAAAGTAACACAATTCAACTAACTTTATGGTCAGATTTCCATTCATAAGCTTCTTTAAAAAAATATTTCCCTTCCTAAAATATAATATTAGCTGAATACAAAACATAAGGAAATACTACACATTATGGACAAAAGTAAAAAAAGGCTACAGATAAGCACACTGATGGCCAAGTACTAAAAATTATATGGTCATGACAAAAGTTTTAGGCTCTCTGAGGTATTTCAATAACTTGACATCACAGGCTTGAAATACTATACAGAGACTGAAGATATTGTAATATTGGTGTAACTACCAAAGCAGTTTTGTGGGTTGGCATTTTTTTGGTTGCGGATTTTTAAAATACCTTTAAAGGTCACTGCTGTAAGGATCCAGCAGCTTGAATGAAAAACACGTAAAATTTTATTATGGCATTCAGAATGTAAGAGCTGAAATAAGAACTGCCCAAGCAGTAGCTGCATGTCAATGAATTTGTCTGGAATGTACCAGAAGCAAAGAACTTATATATTGACATCAATGATATCACAAATTTGAGCTGGGTTGGGAGGAAAGGGATAAAGAACAAAAGGGGGTGAGAGGTTTAAAAATTCACCATTAGCCATCATGAGGTAACTGGCAAAAGCCACAAAAATTTCGAATATCTGCTTTTTGTGGCTGAACAGTTCTCCTCCTCCTCCTGTGTGCTGGCTAATACCTGGAGAAAAAGGAGTATTCTGACCACTTCCAACTTCAAGATTTAAACCAATTACTTATATTGCATTATTCTAATCAAACAAAAAGTGTTCCTCCTGGAAAATTTTAGATGTAGACCTGTTTTAAAAGGTAAAAATCAACCTTGCCAATGTTGTTGAAGTAAATAATGTGCTTATCTAGGCTCACCCACAGAGTTACAAGTAATTGTGTTCAGCTTGGTTTGAACAAAATAAAAAATGAAGAGTTAAAAACACAAGGTCACTTAACCTTCTTCCTGGTTGATTTACCTTTAGTTAAAATTGTAATGTTTTTACTCAGCCATACTAGGAAAGTGTCTCTGGCACAAGTGGTTTTCAGAAGAAAAGCTGGACTTCCCAACAGCTCTTTCTTCTGCTTCATCCTAAAGTGCAGGAACTGTGGGAAAGGATAGCAAGCCTTCCTGTCGGTCACTGTGGAACCACTTCCCTTAGAGAAGCTAAGGCTGCGTGTATGCGGACGTGCAATCTGTTCTCAAAGTCATAGCCAGTAAATTCCTCCTGGGGGGAAGAAAACAAGGAAAAAAACCCCAAACATACACCTATTAGACTCCTTCACTTCAGGATATGCAGATAATTTTGCTATTAATGCTTAAAAAATCATGTTACAAAAGAGTCCAAAGAAAAGAGGCGAACTGGCGACTGCATGTTGCAATATCCCCATGTTACCCAGAACAAAGGAATTATTACAGAAATTCCAAGGTGGTAAAGAAGGGCAGATTGAAGCCCATATAGTTGAAGAGCACCTGAGGGGTTCTACTAACCCAAAAGATTCAGAAAATCCCAACAGGCCCAAGGCAGGAATCAGTTGGAACAGACAAAGAATGGAGAATTGTCATTTTCAAAATTTTTGTAGCCAAATCTTGCTTGAAAAACTTATCAAGATTCTAACACTTGCAGGAGCTGTAAGTGATGTGGGCTCTGTGTGATGGCTGACCTAGCAGCACATACTTATGGAGCACAAATAAATGTGTATCATGCACATTAATGCACATCTACATGACAGGAGCTGTAGATTACAGGTGAGGGACACACCACTTAACACCCACTCCTGCTTCCCCAAACCCCTGGAAACACAACCTCCCAAATGCCCTTTCATTTTAGACAATAAACTAGAAAATGCCTTAGTTTTTACCTTGGCTTGGAGCAGTAGGGTTTTGCCTCTTGGCACAGTCTACAAAAAGACAAGCATGGCATTGGAAACACATCACAAATGTTACAGAAAATACTTTAAATAAATGAGCTGGTGAGACTGAAGTAGCATCTCTACCTTTGAAAAAGGTACTGAGCAGACAAAACTCTCTCAAACTAGGAAACTGGAAATACTAATGAGGTACCCAGGAGAAGCACTATCATGTATTTCTAGTCTTCTATAGAAAACATGAAATTACTGAAATTACAAAATCCTATTCCCTTCTCTTTCTTAACTATTATGGAGCTCTAGCACAACACCCCAGCTACTAAATGAAATTTTGTATAAATAGGATACACTCACCTCTAGTCCTAGAAAGCTCTTGCTTTCTCCTACCCCATCCCACTTTATTGAAGCAAAGCATCATCTATTACCTCCTCATTTTCTGAGCGCCACGAGAGGGAGTTTCCTCCACATCCTTCATACTCTAAACGCTACCACAGCTCCTCCAGCTGAGGCTCGTTCAGCCCTCAAACCCTACATGGGGCACATTCAGTTACTGTGTGCACACGTTGCGTGTAAAGCAGGAGGAAGGAAGGACTGCTCTCATGTTCTTTATATCTTAACATGCCTTCACTACCCACATTTTTTGGGGTTTTTTTTTAGAGACACTTGACATGATCATTTAAACATGAATGTGCAAAGAAAGGCAGCAGGAACTCTTATGGGACTCAGACCTTCCTTCCAGGCTTCAAAGCCCGGCTCTAAGTCTTAGGGCAGCATGGTTTTCAAAAAGAAAATTAGTTTTAAAAGCATTTTCTAGTTCTGTCCTTTGTCATGATAATTGTCTTTATTGAAAGATTTTCTTCTCCTTCCCCCTTTAAGAGGAAGGCTCAACTCTAACTAAATGTGACAACACCAAAAACAACTGAATACAGAATCTAAAGAATATGAGATACTATCAGCTTGCTACTTCATACACCACATACAGTGAAGGGGGGGTTCAAGTGACTACCCTGTAACCACTTCCCCCCTAACTTTTCATCTGATTTACAACACAAGGCGGCATTAAGTCCAAGGACTGGGGTTACATATTTAAGGAGAGAAACAGCACCAAGAGTGCTGCACAAGCTGCTCTGGTTTAAGATTCTCTGAGGTAGGGTATGAGCAAAGACCTGAACAATTAAATGTACTGTCAGCCAAGCCATTTGGACAATCTGAAAGCCTGGTGGATTATATTCTTCCACGTCCTCACTACTCAGGGTCGAGTCAAAATGCCCACACAAACAGCTTTACTGGAATTTAAATGACTAAAAAACCCACTTTCTATTTTAGGAAGGCGTCAAATTCTATCTGGAGAAGAGAAGTACAGGTGAACTTTGAATGGCATCCAACAGGATATTAAATAGGTGAACGACCCTAGGCATCTACCAGACTAAATACCACCTGCAGACAAGAAATCCCTGCCTACCCAGGGCATTCTGGTGAGGCCTTTGTTGCCACCTGCAGCAGGAACACTCTCAGTATTGAAAAACCAAGACACTGTGATCTAAAACACATCCCATTTTTTGGACTGAATGCCCCTTCCCCACAAAGCTATAAGTTTCTTTATGGCAAGTATAACACAAATTTTTAAAACTTCATATGAATAGTCACCTACAAACTTTGTTTCATTCTTTGCATAGTGGTATGTTGACTCCTTCCACTACTTTTGTAAGTTTAAAAATAGGTCATGCCTATTAAAAATAGGCATGACCTATTTTTAAACTTACAAAAGTAAGTGGAAGGAGTCCCAAATACTTAGAAAAGTATTTTTACATACCTCTGGATTGTCCAACAGGATACAGCCAAGTTCATAGCAAGCATATGGCTGGACGTACAAGTTGCTTTGACGGCAGAGTTCATCTTTAGCAGCTCGCTGAAAATACTGTAAAAATGAAAAGAAAAAAAGAAACCAAAGACTGCAGAGGTACATTAAAACTGACTGCTTGTTACTTCCAAACAATGCAGAAGCACCATTCAACTTTAATCTGTAGAAATTAGCCAAAGCTACAATGAGAATATATTAAAAATTTACATTGGTATAGATTTCTAGCTGTTTTTACCAACACTACTGTATCAAGACAAAATTATTAGTTTGGATTTTTACCAAGTATTATAGTGACTGATTCAAGAGTTTTCCAACTTAATATTGAAAAAATATTAGCTCTAGCTCTAACAAGAAACTGTGGCATCAAAGATGAAGTACCCAAATTATTTAAGGTATGTGAGAGAGAAATAGGGCAGGGGGAGGGAGGGTTTAAAGCCAGCATCTTGCTGCTTATATGAATAGCATTCTATTTTGGGGAGGAAAAAGGAGAGTTGTACCTCAAAATCAAAACCTGAAATGGTGGCAAACTTATTCTTTGGTATGTGCTAATAATCAAACTCCTCTCTCTAACAGGTCCAGAGAAGAAAACCTGTGCCTTCAAAAGGTCAATCTCCAAGATACTTTTTAAAAAAATAAATTTTCTTTGATGGACAAAGTACATCTAGCAGAGTAAAAACTTTTCTCTTATTCTTCCCAGCTTCCCCTTAACTCTTGTTACTACAAACCACTTTACTGCCATGTTCATTCAACAAAGCCAATTACTTTCACAGCACAGACTATAATGAGGACATGTTAAATCACAAGATTTTAAAAGAAACTCTCAGAAATTACAAACCAGAATGATCAATGGCACTGAAAAACTAATGACTTGCTTAACACTCTTACTCAAAAGTATTCACTGTTTATAAAAGAATAGTTTATAAAATAGGAATAATGGAGGAAATTAACATTTAACTACTTACCTGAATAGCATCTTCAGAATTTCCTAAACATTTGTGTATGGCACCAAGAAGCAAATTCCTCAAACCAGCAGCCGATGAATCATCCACATCATGACAAGCTTAATGAAAAGATTCCAGGAAAAAAGGTGGATTGAAATACTTTCTTAGACAAGAACTGTGAATTATATTGTCTTTTAGTCTGATATTTAAATTTTGCCAGAAAAAGCAGATGCTAATAACATTAACAGAAAGACAACTAGGTTGTTTTCTTTTAAATACAACCCATTCTGTATGAACCTCATCAAGAAATCCGTCACTCATGAGAGCAGTTCCTAACAAGAACGAATGGGTTGAAGCCAAAGGCAGTTGGTGTGTCCTTTTCACAAGAGGAGGACTGATCTCTACTGGTCTTTGAAATATCCACTAAAAGGTAAACTTAAAAAAAACAATCATCTCATTCTGGTGCTACAGGACAATGGTTAGTCCCACATATTGAAAGAAAAATACACAGTCCAAGTTAGAAGGAGCACAGGGCAAGCAATCCAAACAAACCCGACATCTTCTGAACTGAAGCCAAGTGACAGATGCACAAAAATTTGTACTGGACTTAAGAACCCAGTCTAGAGTGTTTTGGCATCACAATTCTCAGTGATGATGGGAGGATAAGGTTAATTTGACAGACCTTAGCTGGTCCACAATCTGGAGACAGACTGTGCCTCAGCTGAGTAGTGCTCTGTTTCCAGGAAAAACTGAATCACAACGCATTGAACCCTTTCTAAACAATTCAGACTCCATTTTGATCAGGCTTATTAGTGCCAGCTCTGCTAGATGAAGGCAAGTTCCATGAGGAGCCACTTGCACTTGCACACACCAGTAACTCCAGGAAGGAGAGAGTACAGGGCTTTTCATCTCATAACTGCTCTGTCTGGAGCAGTGCAGCTCCTTAAACATTTTGCCTCACAGCATAAACCCTGCCAAATCCTAACCAGCTCTGCATTCACAACACAGATAATCCACAACCCTAAGAAGCCACCTATGGGTAACTATGAGGTGGCTCCATGAAGTATTTGCATTGTCAGTTCTTGTGTGGATTACAAGTCTCAAGCTATTTGGCATTTTACTTACAGAGATGCAAGTGGATACAAATTAACTCCTCCAAGTCAAGTTCTAGCCCTGAGAAAAAGCCTAGAAATCCACCCCAACAAATTACAATCCAATTGTTCCTGACAAGAGGAAACAAATGTGGGGGAAAAAACTATTATTCATGTTTTTGAAATAATAATAAATATTTCTGCACATAAGGTGCAGAAATAACACTCACTGCACAGAAAACCTTCAACCAGGGATGGCTGATGCAGACATATTTGTCAGTGTCCAACTCACAAGCAATGTATCTCTGAATTTGAACCCATACTGCTATTTCACATTTAAATGTGAAACATTGACTGGAAGCTTACACAAGGGAGATCCACACTGCCTCTGAGAGTGTGGGAGAGAATACAAACTCCTTACACCCTATTAAGCTGACCACTCTGAAGGCAAATGACAGCCAAAAAATACTATTTTTGTTTTATTTTCTAAATAAGCAAGTAATAATGAGAGGATTTTAGAATAGTTTGTGTTGGAAAGTGTCTTAAAGACCATCTAGTTCCAGCCTCCTGCCATAGGCAGGGACACCTTTCACTGGACCAGGTTACACAGAGCCTTGTCCAGCCTGGAACAATCACAGGGATGGGACAACTTCCCTGGGTAATCTGCTCCAGTGCCTCACCACCCTCACAGTAAATACTCCTTAATATCTGATCTAAATCTGCCTTCTTTCTGTTTAAAGCCATTCCCTCGTGTCTTGTCACTCCCTGCCCTTGCAAAAAGTCCCTCCCCAGCTCTCTTGCATGTCCCCTTCAAGAATTAAAAGGTTCTCTAAGTACTGCCTGAAGACTTCTCTTCTCCAGGCTGAACATCCCAAACCCTCTCAGCCTGACCTCATAGGAGAGGTATTCCAGCCCTCTGATAATCTGTGTGTCCCTCCTCTGGACACACTGCAACAAGTCCATGTCTTTCTGGTGCTGAGCACCCCAGACCTGGACACAGCACTCCAGGTGGGATCTCGCAGAGCAGAAGGGCAGAATCACCTTCCTGGACCTGCTGGCCACACTCCTTCTGATGCAGCCCAGGATGCAGCCAATGGGCTGCCAATGCAGGTCACGTTGAGCTTCTCTTCAACCAGCTTGAAACTGTTTGCAGAATGCAAATGAGTGATTGCTGGATGGAGTAAGAAGCACTGAACTCTTCATGATACACACTGCTACAATAAGCTTCATATGGCAGACAGCCAAAGTCAGCTGGAGACTAAGGAAGAGGCAACCATTCACCACTAAGAAGGTCCCAGGACAAAGAGAACACCTATCACATCATAGATAACTTCAAGAGCTACCTGTTTCCCCTTAGAAGAAAACAGCAGGAATGAATACATTGTTTTATTTTTTTTCTATTTTGTTGCTAGGTTTAAATGAGTTACACTTTGCTTAGTGACTTGGAATAGTAAGTATCATGCTATTGTTTCATTTTAAACAAGGATTACCAAACAGCTATATGCAGCAGGCAGTTACAACTTCTCCCAAAAACTTGTAAAAATGAAGCATTAGGCTGAATCATAATGGGTAACTATTCTTTTGTTACTCACCTGTATTTTGCTATGACACATACACACAAGCTAAAATGATCATGCTACTGCAATTAGCTACTCCACACAACAGCATAAAATCATACATCTCATTTTAAAATGTAAATAAATTAATCAAGGAGCCATATATACCTTGACTCATATGCTGTAAGTTCGAGAGGGAACAGTTTGGAAGGGCTTTCCATAAGTATAACACTTCAATGGATGCCAGGACACAGAGCTCTTTGGTTGGTATTTGTTTCCTAAATCTATCTGCCTGTAAAGTGCAAGAAAGAAGGAATGGAGATTCCAATTTTTTCCTTTAGAGGGAACATGATATTTACAAACACTCATTTTAACTGTTTTATACAGTCACACAACAATTTTATGAAAATAAAGTCAGTGATAACTTTGCCTAAAGATTTTATAACTAAAAATCAAAAATCTTGCAACTAATTTAAGAGCTTACATATTGATCAAAATTAAAACCTCCTTGTATGCAGCCTGACTGGGTTTCACTGTATTTCACAGTCCCCATACAAACTGACTGGATGCTGAGACAGTACCATCTGCAAGATCACCAGTTGAGAGCTATTTCCTAGACAACTCCTAGCTCTCAAAAAAAAGAAAGGCTTTCACAAACAAGATAAAAAGGAGTAAGGAAGGCAAAGCTAGAAGGAAGATTACCAAAGCAACTACAGTATCATGTATTTTTATCTTTAATTATTAACTTTGCTTGTCGAGTGAATAGCTAATTCACATTTCCTTTGTCAGGTCCTTCAAATGACACTATCATTTTTCCACCCTATTCCTTCCCACAAATTTTACAGAAGCAGGACAGCAGAAAAGAGATGCATCCTGCTAAAGAAAATACTGAACTAAAAACTGAACTGCCACCAGTGTACCAAAACAAGTCAGCCTATGCAAAAACTAACCTTTTTCACTGAAAATTGTTCAATCTGATTGTTTTTCCTCTTGAAAAGCTTCTGAACTTCCTTGAACACATTCTGAGCACCACTGACATCACCAGTGGCTCCTTGACACACTGCAAGAATACAGAAACAAAAACACATTAACAGTACCAGGATATGAAACAGGAAAAATTAGGATGAGATATCATATTGTCACAGAGAAAAATCTCCACACACTCACTTCCAGAAAGTTATCTAAACTGAAGATTTGACCAGCATGGTAAGCTCAACTACCCCAGGTACCCTCTGCGCTCATTAAAAAGTTGCTGCTACTTTTTATACCCATTAAAGGAAGTAACACCACCAAGCCTGTGAAGTGGTAATAATTCTATCTACATAGAGAGGGGTGTACAGACAGGCAGGTACATGTATGAGCATGCAAGTGTTCATTAGGGAAATAAACACAACGGTCCAAGTCAAGCCTGGCATAAAGCTGCATGTGCAGCAGGCAGTGTGGAAGGCACTACGTGCACCAGCAAGTTTCCCAAGAGAAAACAGTGCCAAAACCTTACCACATCACTGACTTATCATTTACCCAACACCCTGGATATACTCACCTGCTGTTAAATAAGCATAGTAGCACTGGGACCACCTGGATTCATTTTTAAGCCTTTCGAAGGATTCAAAAGCATCTTTGAAGTTCATCTCTATCATGCTGCACCAACCTAAAAGCAACACTGATTTAACTTCAAGGGAAGTACAGTAATTCAAACTTGGTGTCAACATTATTGGAACACAGTTCTGTTGTGTTTTGTTATAAGCGCTGGAGCACGTTTAACAACTATAAAAGTAACTGGAAAATTAAAAACAAAAACAAATGACATACATTTAAAGTCTGGTTTAAATTTACTGGGACATTCTGAATTAGAAGATTCCATAGGAAATAATGAATCCACATTTCAGAACAGGAACAAAAATATATACCAAAAGCTTTCATTTTTAAAATTTAAATACTACATTTTGTAGAATGTTGAAACTTACAAAGCCACTACTTTTTCCATTATTATTTTCTACTATGACAAGATCCCATATAAAGTTGAAGCAACCTATCTTCTCCACTATCAAGACTTGTATGCAAATTAAGACCATATATCATATTGTGCTATTGACAGAAGGAAATGAACAAGAAATACAGACACTGTGCACTCTGAAGCCTCAAAATTGATTAGTTTTTGGCACAGAAATGATGAATCCATAGACAAGTCAGATGAATTTATTTCTAATTTTAAATCATACTCAGTAGGCTAACAGTTTGCCCTTGATTCCACAGTCTACTCTCTGATTTTGCATCACCTTGTACTTGCAGATAATTTTATTATGAAAAAAGTGCTGAATTCTACTTGTCTAAACAAGAAGATTATTACCATAATTTACCCAAGACAAAGGCCAGTAATCTAAAACCTTTTCTTAAAATCCTAGTAAGAAGTGTCCAGTTTGTTTAATGAAGCTTCCAGTCAAAACTTGAAAGTGAGCTATTTATGGTGTAAACACATCCAACATACCTATTTCATATAAGCAGACGTGTTGAATCTCCCTTTGGTCTGTTGCAAGTTCCAAAGCAGTATGGAATGAGGTCAAGGCACTATTAATTTGACACTAACAAAGGTGAAAGAAAAAGAAAAAATTCAGACATCTGAGATTTAATATTTGTTGGATAATTTAATCTTGATAAAGGAAAAATTAATATTTCTTTTAATAGGTAGTTAATAAAAACTAGAGTAGAGGAGTTTAATAGCAGTGAGGTCAGATCATGTCTCCACTTTCAACCTTAAAAATCAGTGACTATATTCCCCCTATGTGCTACCAAGTCCAAAATTCATTTGTTTTGTGCAGTAAGTTTTTAAGTTATCTCACTTTTACTAGTCATTCCACCTTTAAAAATCGTATTTTTAACATCTGCAAATGAGGTTTAGCTTTCTGCACAAGAGGATACCTTTAGTGTTTGATTTCATTTATTTTGAACTTTTTACCTCTTCCCACATGCCTCAGAAACCCCTTCAAGCAACAGTTAATAGAGAATTCATAAATGCTGCATGACACATAAGAAGATAAAAAAGCATATGAGAGAAAAAGCATTTTGATAAAATCATTAGCTAACAACAGCTTAGCAAAAAGAACTGACATTTTTCTAAGAACTAGAATGATAGCTCTTCTGACTACCTGGTTTTCCCAGTCTGAGATGGGACTTCTCCCTATCAATGGTTATGGGGGAGAATGAAAATCAATATTTAATTAAATATACTATATATTCCAATACAGCCTATACCAGCTTTAATACTGTTCCTGTATTTATAACATTTATGTATTATAATTTATACAACAGAAGAATTTTTAAGCCCCTCTCTGCTGACTAAGCATGTGAGCAAAAGAAACCCTTGAAAATGCAAACTCACCATCTATGCCAACATAACTGAATTCAAAAATTCCTACAAAAATCTACAGCATTGTAGCTTATGACCAGGCACACACAGAGCTCTGAAATGATTGTATTAGGTTTTCTCCTTTGTCCCATCAGGGAAAACTGGTTTATCTGCTAAGGAATGATTTAACTGTAAATAATAAACATTGCATCAAGACAACACAACTGCCTGCACAGGGAGCCACAGCTGCATCAATATAAACACTGTACACTTAGAAAGTACATCAGTGATTGAAATAAGATGCTTGTTGGTAAGGCAGAGGAATATACAACACAGAAAGACAGGTGAGTTATATTTGCCCTCAGAATTGTTAGGGAGCATGAGCACTTTGTTCACTCCTGTACCAGTGCATTCTCTCCACTACACGACTCCACTGACACTGCATCACCCCAACAAACCTTCCCAGAAAGTAAATGCTATGGGCCCAGTCTTACAGAAAAAATGAAATAAAATAACATCAGTTTAGAACTTTATTTCTCTGCTAGGAATTCAAAAGATCTGCAAATCCATGTCTTCAGCACTTCTGAGGAAAATGACAAAAAGGGAAAAAAAATCTAAATATTTAGTTCTCTTCAAAGATACACTGCCTTCTAAACCCCTAACCATTCTGAAATAGAAATCACTTATTCCATGACTACTGGTAATCAACTCATTGTCTGCCATGCTGTACACCTGCCTGGGGCAGCACAGGAAATACCAACCACTTTGCAATATACAAGTCCAGTTTGCTGAATATTCAAATCTTCTATAACCCACCTCTCTAACTCTCTAGATCTCTCACATATATTGACACCTAAGTTCTCCTTCAGCATCAAGCTCATTTAAGCATGTTTTAGAGACATTCATTAATAATTAAAGTTTCAATCATCTCCAGGGATTGCAGCAACATCCTGGAATATGAATTACTACTCTTGGAGGCAATTCTTAAATTAATTACTTTCTGTTTACTGTTTAAAAGAACAAACAAAAATAATTACAAAGTCCTAGGAGTCTGCAAGTGTAACATCCTGGCTGCGCCTGAAATTGATGACCTTGAGATTTATAAAGATATATACACAGGTTTGTAATTCCTTCAATAGGCATCACTGACATCTCTTCTGGACATACTACAAAGACAAAAAAAGACCAACCGATCAAATAGGTAGTATACAGATCTACAAGACCATAAAGAGGATTAAAAAACCTAATGTGAGAAGCCTAGTCTTATATTCTGGATTTCAGAATAAAACTAAAAGCCAACCCAACAACTAAGCATCTATAGAGCTTACCAAGACAATTCGGCATCCTGAGACAGCATTTCCCAGAGCTGTTCTGAAATCTCAGGACATTTTCCCTCCCTCTGAATTCTCTATTCTCAATCATCACTCTGAATTCATAAAGCTTTTAAGAAGTCATGCTCAGAAATAAGGAAAAACCAAAAATCAACTTTTAAAAGCTAAAAATTTACACCAGAGGACATTAAATGGATGTTTCAAAGCCCGTATTTTCTATTCCTTAACACACTAAAACTTATTTTTCCTTAGAAAAGTCACAAAATCAAACTAGAATAAAACTAGGATATTTGTACTTTATAGGAACAAGTAACTAGAAAAGTCAGCATAATTCCTGAAAATAAACCTTGATATTATGCATGTTCTGCAACTTTTTTTTTACTTTAGACACTACTGTGATTTTCTTCCAGAAAGTTCATTTAAGAATGAACTTTAAATGAACAATACTTGTTATTACTCAATACTTGCTATTACTTTTGTCCTCAGTCTTCTTTTCTGTACCATACCCCTCTCACCCCTAAATAAGAATGATGGTGCTGATACCACAACACTTACAAAAGGTAACTAAAAAGCAAGAGGTGCTTGTAGGCATTACATTTAAGCACATGTTACCACTGCATATTTTCTGAAGCCTGCTCATCAACCAAACTTTAGCACACCTGAAAGTACCACTGGTGCTCTGCCTGTCACCTGGAGTATTTGGTACTTTTCCCTTCAGACTATTTACATGCACCTACACCAATGGAAAATATGAGTCAAGCCTCAGAACCTGAGGGTTTTTTTTTTTGCAGTTTTGCAGCCAGAGATTTCCTGTTGTTTATATATAATTTATATTTTGAGGCTGGAATGTGCACCATATAATCACAAATCGAACACAGAAATGTCCATAAAAGCAGCCTTAGTGAATTATGCTAAAGTCAGTAAAAATGCTACTTTTAATACATAGTCTCTTAACCTACTCTTTGGAAAGAAACAAGACATTTGATCAACCTAGCAGTGCAACCTTTAACTTTCTGGTGCACTTTCATTCCAGTCTTTCCAGGATCTTCCTTTCCTTTCCCTTAATTTTACCCAATTCAATAGTCTCCCAAATGCTTTCAGACTTTTCTCTTGAAAATGTGAATCTGGAAAAAAAAAGCTGACAGCTAATCTGCTCCACATTTATCACACCTGTAAGGCTACTTCTTCAAAAACTGAAGTCTGCTAAGGGTTTTACTGACTAATATCTATTCATGCTTTTTGAGGTACAAAGCACTATTCAGTCCCATGCTGTCCATTTGTCTTTTATAGACAGTAAGGTTTCACAGAGACAGTGCTTTCTCCTTGAGTGCCCTCCTTGGCAATTTTCTTCTTTGTCAGATTTGTGCCTCACTGTCCAGTCCTGAATTACTGCTCCTGCCCTTTGAAGAGTTTCCCTGTCTCCAAGGGTCCATGGGCTGAACTGTGCTCCTTACTGTTTTTTTTTTTCCATAGAAAAGAAAAGACACATACATACAGTATGAAGGCTTCCTAATGGAAGCTGAATATATCATCAACTGAAGGCTACAAAAAATGTATGCACAATCACGGGGGGAGGGGATTAAAAAAAAAAAAAAATCAATGGACCGACTGCTAGCAGGCCCTAATACAAATCCTACAACCACAAATGGAACACATAAGGTCTTCTCAGTAACATCTAAGGCGCCTTTTATCCATTTGTACTATAATACTGTGTCACAGAACTTTCAGAATCACAGAATTGTTTAGGTTTAAAGAGACCTCCAAGATCAGCCCAACTTTTGACCAATCACCACCTTGTCAACTAAACCACAGCACTAAGAACCTCATCCAGTCATTTCTTGAATACCTTCAGGGACAGTAATGCCACCACCTCTCTGCACAGTTTGTTCCAAAGCTTAACAACCCCTTCTGTGAATAAATTACTCCTTATCTCCAGCTTGAACATCCCCTAGCTTACTTGAGGCCATGTCCCTCGTCCTATTGCTCACTGCCTGGGAGAAGGGCTTGATCCCCACCTGGCTACATCCTCCTTTCAGGCAGTTGTAGAGAGTGATAAGGTCACCCCTGAGCCTCCCCTACTCCAGACTGAACAATCCCAGCTCTCTCAGCTGCTCCTCAAAGACTCATGCTCCAGACCCTCCACCAGCTGTGTTGCCCTTCTTTGGACAGAGCAACAACCTCAATGTCTATCTTGAATTGAGGGGCCCAGCACTGGACACTACTTGAGCTGAGGCCTCACCAGTGACCCCTCACAGGGAACACAGTCACTGGCCCTGCTGGATATACTAATATGCAGTGGATGCTTGTAAGACCAACACCCAGATTCAGGACACATGAAAGCACAAGTGTGTTGTGCAGAAACCCAGTGCAGCTCCCCATGCCATTGCCACCAGTCACATTCCCTCCTTCACTATTATGCCAACAGCATTTAAGCAAATTAAGCTAGAAAAGTGCTACCAAAATCCAGAAGAACCCAAGACACTTCAACTGAAACATTCAGACACTGCAAAACCTCTGTGACTGAGCACCACTCAGACCAAAGGCATCATGGGGGAAGGGGGAAGAGGCTGCTGAATGGAAAAGCTCTCAAGAAAACACACACATGAATGGCAAAGGAACATTTTAATTCCTGTCAGCAACCAAAAAGCTTTTTGCTGACTAAGGGCATGGCTGCACAGCATAATGCACAGCATTCTGCCTGCCTGAGCTAACTAACTTAGTTAACATGGCCACACTGTCTCCATTCACTTGGAGCTAAACTTCACTATCTCCACACAGCATCTGGAGTGTATTATAGAGTGCATTAGTGCAGTGCAGTACCATACAGTGCATTAAAAACAGCTCTCCTTTGAAATATTACAGTTCTCCAGATAGGGACTGACTACACAAAACTGACTGACGCTTATCCCAAATATATTCTCTTTCTTTACACATACATTCAATTTATTAACAACTTATGTTTAGACTTTTGCCATAACTTGCCCTGAAAGTCAGAAGAATCATCTGAATTTTATTCCTCACTACATTAAAATACTAAGTTATACCCTGCATTCATTGTGTAGTTATTCCCAACAAATTTGAGTTTTACCATAAGAATGGAATAGGCATATAAATGAATAAAACCCACCAAGGTCTTTCCTACTCAGGCAACAGCAATACTTTCCCAAGAGTGACAACTTGCCTGTGACAATGTAATTTCCAAAATGCACCACTGCTTTTAAAAAGACAGCAAAAAAAAAAAAAAAAAAATCAACATTCAAATCCCATGCAGGAATATGCCTGCAAATCTGAAAGGGCACTGAAGCCTGTTCCTCTGCTCTTTTACTACCTCTCTGAAAATACTGAGCTACATCTGAAAGACTTAGCTGCAAATCTAGCAAAGAATGACCACCAATATCAACATCTCAATTAGTTCTTGTAATTATAATGTTGACATGAAGGGTTTGAACATTCTGGGCTTCTGCTTTTGTGTCAGGTTTTCTGGCTCATGTAATTGCTCAGAAAATATTCTGGTCTGATAAAAGCAGCAGCTAGGACTTGAGTAGTACTTCAAACAGATTCTTTGAGAACAACTCAGCCAAAATCCACAAGGCTGCTGCAGTGTTTGAATAATGCTTTGCAATAGCACTCACAAACACATTTTCAGCGAACACATTTCTGCTCAGGTCAAAGCTCACCCTTAGTAACAGAAAACATCCTGGTGTGACCTCTGAAAAGCAAAATAGTTATTTAAGGGAAACTACTGCAGAGAATTAGCAGTATATGAACAATGCATAAAACAGAGAGGAAGATAAATATATGTACTCAGCAGATAATACTCAATTTTAGCTTGACAAGCAAAACTGAAATAGCTCAAGAAATTCGAGTGGCCAAATGCACTTCCTTTTAGCAGAGAGTTGCAGAAGTATCAAGTAGCCGAAAAATAATTTCAAAATGTCGTTAATTCAGATAGATGCAGTGGAAGAGCAAGGACTGCATGTGAACTTGAAACTAGGAAGAACTTAATCCAATCTTTCTTATCTTTCCATGTATCTGCATCTTTAGTCACAATCTGCTGAAGCTTGCACAGTTCATTCACATCAGAAAAATGTAAGTAACGATCAGGAGGAAAAAATCGGTCTAAAGGATGAAAGCGTGCAATACCTCTAATCGCTGTATCCTTCCCTTGAAGAACATGAACAGAGAAGAATTTGGATATGCAGATTCTTTTTTGGCAAGAATTTCTTTTGCCTCCTTCAATCCTGCCTTGTTATCGCTGCCATCAAGGGCAAAAAAGGGACGAACAACTGTGTGGTACCACAACAGAGCTAATCTAAAAGAAATGTCAGAGTAAAAAGGATTACAGCTTGTAAACAGAAATTTAAGGATAACATTCTACACAGACAAACTTTTAAATTATTCTGGAACACAAAGATAGATATGAATCATGTATTATACAATCTGGCTTTATACTTTAAACACAATACTACTGCCATACATCAACGTACTCCTAAACTGCACCTGAACACACAATTCAGAGCACATTACACAAAGGCAAAGAAACAACTGAGCTCATAGCATGAAAGCAGTTGAGCCTTTAGATCTCAGTAGATTTTAGAAAAGAAAAATCCACAATAATACTTTGAAAACTAACTCTTTACTAGAGAGGGAAACAAAAAAAAAGCCAAACCAAATAAAATGCAAAGCAAACAAAAACCCCAAAACCAAACAACAAAAAGAGCCCTGACAAAAATCAACAAAAACCACTGAACACACAAAAGCAGCACTCCCAAAATCAATGTGAAAAAGAAATACATCCCTTGTTCAGAAGGGTAGATATTTACATGATCTACATCACTCCTGGAAACAAAGGCAGAGCACAAAGATTTCCAAGACTATCTCAAGGAGGAAACATTCCCCAAATATATAATTTTCCTCCCCCAGAAAGGAGGAAGATCAACAGGAATATTTAATCCTAAGCTTTCTGAAATAAACAGAATCCCAATTCTTCTCCTGAAGTAGAAGAGACTTCAGCTCTACTGTCACGTTTCAAAATTAACACCTGATTGTACCTGCAGTAGGTCCAGTAATAAAAGCATTAATTTTTAGATAATGGAATAATAAAGCCATTTATGAGGGCAGTTTAAATTAAGTCTGGCCAATCCTACAGCTCTTGAAAAGACCTGAGCACAGTATGAAGTCTTGGGAAAACGAGTACACAAAAAATACTCTCATAAAAATACTACAATGAACATCTCTTTTTACTGAGATGCTAAAACAAACAAAAAAATTAAAACAACTGAAAATGTTTTGTGTTAGTAGTAAGAAAAAATGTCTAAATGAGACCAGTGACTCATAGTAAGTAGTATGCTCTCCACAGCAGAGAATGTAACTCAGGTAAATTCACACAGCCTTCAGGGGGAGTTTTTATTTACTCTGCTGGCATTTAAATTACGGGACATTAGAACTGCAGGTACTGAAGAATACAGAAAAATACTGACCCAAACCCCAAATACATGTAAATAATTAACAGCAGAGATCTCATACATTAGTGAGTGATGAATTCCCTAAACCATGGTATGTTAAACAACGAACTACTAGTTTATTTTACCTGCTGTTGTTTCCTTTAAAGCAACATGACTTTTTGGTTTTGACTTTTTCCCAGTTACTTACTTTTAGTACTAAGTTATCTACCAAAGCATTTCAATATAGCTACTCACGTAGCTAAAGGGGCCTTCATGTCCTTACTTTCACTTGCATACATCAGTGAGGAAAGCCCCTGTAGGCGGTCTCCAGGAAAACCCAGCAGGTTGATGATTTTGAGCAGGTTTGGGGGCACCATGGATATGCAAAGATGAAAAAGTCCATATCCAAAGCTAACAGCACCTTTCAGTCTGTTTAGCGAATCCTCCGTTACACCTTCTGCAGCAATATGATTATCATTTGCAGCATCAGAAGTCAAGGATTCCTGAGTTGTTTTCTTCTGATACATTTCCTGAAGTGTATTAATGTCCGTATAGCACTTATTGTAAATTTTCCAGGCTTTTCGGAGTATCCACCCACCTTTTATGTATGCTAAAAAAAAAAAAATCAAGGAAGAAAGAAATACTTCAAGGACGTATTTCAGAAGCGGAACATCCTAAGTAGTAAATGCTTTTTTCCAAGCCCAAGATGCTCTCTCTATTTGCAACAACTTAGTGAATAAAGGATTTTGTAATAGCCACTGCTCCCTCAGAGAGGTCCTGCACAGTAGGCAGTATGAAGTTCAGTGTGTACAACCACAGCAGAACACAACACAAAGGCAGGTCCGGTCAGCAATGAGGCAATACAGCTGTCAGAGAGAAAGAGAGCAATCAAAGAACTTAGTGATGGATTTTGCTCCACTACAGGGTGCAAATGACACACCTGCCTAGCAAACAGAGAGAAGCACAACTCAGAAGAGATTACACCTCCTGTCTTAAGCCCAAATTGTGTTAAAACACAGTTGATGGGAAAATACAAAGAAAAGCCTTTTCTTTTGGGTTAGACAGTAAGATTTTCAGTATATTGTTACTACCCTGCCCTTCGCATGAACACAGTGCCCTACAATTAAGGAAAAGAAAACCCACACAAAAATTACATGGTTTCAAAGTATTTTTCAGTTGCCTAACTTCCTGAATTTCAAAAGCAATGTGGGTACCTGAATTTCCCTAGAAATTCCTTAGAAATGGTTTTGAGCATTCTTGTTTAAGAATGACAGCATTCTCAGTCTGTGATCTTTACAGCAGGGTAAAGAAAGGCCTGACATCAAAAGAGGAAGATGTTCAATTTGCCTATTTACACAGCAATCATCTTTGTTATAAGCACACCCTCTAATAATAAGTGTTAAACATGAAACAAATGGGGAATATCCTTGCACACATCAGCTGTAAAAACAGACACCAGCATTTTGGCTGTGACAGGGCCCTGAGAGTGAGGCACTGCAGTGACAAAGACTAACTAAAAATATAAGAAAAACATGTTTTAAGCAGCAGTGTTCTAAACAAATATAGCCAGATTTGCAAAGATCAGTGTTATAACTAATGCCAAAATTAGATTATAACAGGTGGGGTGTGTCAAAGAAAAGCAAGATGCTATTAATACCAAACAGCTCTATAAAAGCCTTTGATGCCTTTGACAAAACCCCTTCCAAATCACAAAAAAAGCCCAACATTTCTAGAGAAAGTAACATCACAGACAAGACTGCCTTTTTGGATTCTTGTTATATGAAGTGGGCATGAAGCTAGTTTGACAGTCTTAAAAAACTGTACTGAAAAAGACTGTAAAATTTGAATTCTCAGTTATGACAGAAGGGTTCTGTCAACATGAACTTGGAAGTACTAAAAAAAATAAACAATGAATCCTCTCTCTTGAGATGATTGAAGAATTAGAAGAAAAAATGAAGCCCCCTTTAACCTTGATTCAGTTGCATTACAAGACAAACATGACTCCCATTTTAAGCAATTAGGTCATTTTTTGGCTGCACAGCATACCTTAAAAGTTATGCGGTTCACCACAAGTTGAATGCTCACTCAACTATGAACAGCAGTGTAGCACACAGGTAATAAGAAAAACCCACATTTCACCTATCCTACAGATAATGATTCTGCCCAGAGCTAACCACTGTGTTCCAATGCAAGCACGAAATGGAAAAGATGTGGTATGGTGGAAAAAAAGGTACAGTTTTACACTTTGCTTCCATTGGTGAGCTGTCATTAACAGTTCACTAACACAGCATAACCATAATTTATATGATATTGATATACCAGTATAAAATAATATAACAAATTAAAACAAAGAATTTCTGACTTTTTAGATGTAGAAGTTAAATCCAGACAAATCACTGAGTTGATTTCCCAACATGAAAGTAGTCAGATCCATGACAGCTGTGGTAAACACTAAGAGATGGTAGTTCAGTATTGCCAGGAGAAGCTAATGTCACTTGGTCTGGCAACAACTTTATGATGAAACTATTTCTAATACATCCACGGGGGTGTAAAAGAAAATATAAAATGTGTTAAGCATGTGAGAAACCAACTTGCGTGGCATCATATGCTTCTTGTCAAACTGTTCCAGGAAGAAAAACACAAGGAAATTTTCTCCCATCCACCAATCAGAAATATTTGTTTCCTGGGGTTTTTTTCATGAAATTAAACTCATTTCAATAATCTGGTTGCTATTTCTGTGCAGAAATATGATAAAAACAAAGAATGTATAGACATAAACAGAAAGACAATATACTTAAAACCACAAAATAATGGATCCAATAGCTCAGCAATGTCAGTAACTAGCAGTCACTGAGGTAGCATTTAACTGCTTGGAATTTTAACTAAAGACTTCAGGTGTATTTTTTGCTCAATAGAATAACCCAAATATACAGCATGTTCTGCAATTCTCTACTACCCACTTCAGCTCTCTGAGCTGCAGACAGGAGAGAAAGGGAACAGACACCACCTTCAGTTACAGCATCCAACCCAGTTATGCAGCTGCAGAATACATATTGAAACAAGGGAAAAAAGCTTCAAGAGGGAGGGAAAAAAATAACCACCACTAACAAAACTCCAGAACTGCATCAAAAATAGCAAGAAAACTCTTCTGCAACACAACACATAAAGTAGACAGAAATATCTCCTGAATTTCTGCTGACAAGAACCAAACATATTCTTGATGCCATAACTTGAAACAAGTCTGCACATCGCAGAATGCATTATATCTTTGACTGAAAAATATAAGTGTTATTTTAAATAATCTGAACGTTATTTCCCCATTTCCTTGCAGCTGATCAGCAGAGTTTGGTCTGTCTGCCATCTCTTGGTCTTCATTGATTTGGTAGAAACCTGAGATATGCTTCCACTTACTATATGACCTTGACCACAGTTTCTACAAACTTACAGATAAAAGGATGTTTTAAGATTGTGCAAGAGATGCAGGAATGTAAGAAAAAATCAGAAACAGCTCTGCAGTTGAAAGGAAGGGTTTGTATCCAACACGACAGGACTACCCTCTTTGGCATGCAAGGACACACTCTGGTGACCAGAGAGTAAGAACTGATTCAGCAGTTTCATGTTCAGCACATTCATTTAAAATTGCTTTCATTGGCACTTTGTCACCTCCCTGAATTGTCATGAACGGAATACATATGGAACATCAGGATTTTCCCAGTGGCCTGGATTTAATAGCCTCTTTTATCTTGCAGGCCACAAAGCACACAGATGCTACCCATCTCCGTCCCAACTTCTCCAACACCTCTAAGATAACAAGTAAACTTGTCTAAGGAGAACCAATTGAATATAATTATTGGTATGGAAAAAGAAAAAATGCCATAATTTGCAGCAATCCATCTCATTTTTCACCACTACCTACACAAAGGCGGAATACCTTTGTACCAGTCTTAGAATGCTTCAAATAGAACTGTGCTTAGAGAACAATTATTTTTACTGAAAGTCATACAATTATTTTATGATCAAGTTTTACAAAAGAGACATGTTAAAATATATCTAAACATGAAAGCCACAGCACACCTGATAACTCTTGTTTTACAAATGAGAGCACAGCCAAGTAGACTTGACAGTCTGCTACAATTATTTGTCTTTGCAGACGATCTATCATGGATAGGGGAGATTTTCGTCCATCAACCTGTTTGGAATATACAAACAGAAAGCACAGTAAAATATCAATGAAGATAATCCACGATACTTGTTTAAATCTGAGAAATTAAAAAATACAAAATTAACTGCAAGTGGCAGTATTGCTACTAAAATAACTCAGCATTTTGAAGTTCAAAACTACACTAAAATTTCTCAGACAGATTATCAAGCAAAATCCTCCTTAACAGAGAAATTTTACACATACACTACCAGTTATTTTCCCCAAGGTTCTACAAATTGTCATAACAGATTTAAATTTTATTTAATTATTACTAAACACATAAGACATGATTAACATATATTAGACAGGAAGAGCACAAAAAAGGGTGTATGACAAGTGGCAGGGTAAATACAGCGCCTTTTAAGAGCAGAGTTAAGTACAACAGGTTCAACACTTTTCACCTAGCAAACTAAACACTGAAGAGAAATGGCTTCTTTTTCTGCTGTGTCACACTTGGCAGGCTGCTCACTGGATGCTTCTACACAACTACTTTAACTTGTTCTGAATCTCCATGCTTTATTCTTCCTTTATTATTCAGAATGAAAAATCTAAAAAAGGAAGGAAAATTCCCTAGGAATATGCCTGGCTCTCAGCAATCTGCAGCCTCAACATCACAACTTTTGAACATTACTAGAGTATGGATGAATCAAAGTTAGCCTGAATTACACAGACTTACCAGCTTCCCAAAATAATTTCAGTAGGTCATAAATTTGCATGTTCAGGAAACAATTACTAACATCAACAAAACCTGACATTTTAGAAGACACTTCACTCACCTGAGACTAAGTATTTTAGAATAATTAGGAAATACAAGTAAAATATTTGACTAAACTTCCAAATCTGTTATTAATCTCAATGGCTCTTCACATACCAAAAATCACCTTTTCAAGATACAAAGAGGACAGAAAGGAAGTTTCCAGAAAAATTTACTCAATACATAAATTATGTTCTTACATTCTTTTTAATTTTATTCTTGATTGTTTCTATAACTCCAGCTTCTTCACTTTCACAAAGTTTCTCAGTAGCCTTTAAGTCATCACATGCCAGTTGCATTTTCTCCTCTTCAAATGTCATCATGGCATTCTATTAAAAACCAAGCACATTTGATAAAAACCACAAATACTTTTATTTCTACAAAAGCTGTAGGATACTAAAAATTTTCATAAAAAACAGACAATTAAACATTTTAAACTGAAGTAGTAATACATATACATCAGTGCAAACACTTCTAACAAAGAAACACCAAACTAGAAAATTGAGATCTTTACCAAGATCTCAAGACAATGAACTCAGAACACACTAAGGGAAAACCTCCATCTTAGACTGCATTTATAGTCAAACTAAATGCACTGTCAGATAAATTTAAGCAGAAGAAAAAATCCTATAATTCATTTTTAATTTTTGTTATGTAAGGCATGATTTGCATCTGTACAGGTATCTGTTTTTATTCATTCATATAAATAATAGGCCCTCAAAGTTACTAACAAAAAGCACCTATTAAATTCTTCAAAATAATAGCCACAGTCCCTCCATAGGTAAAAAGAAAAAGAAACCACATCTGACTCAAACTACTGCTGAACCAACTGAAAAAAAAATTTCAGGACAAGTAACTTCTTTTCTTGGAGCTTATTAAACAAAAGCTCTGAATGACACAGGCACACCAAGTGCTGCTGCTATATTTGGAACAGCAGCTAAGCAAGATACTTTCAAGATCCTCTGATGCTGCACTGGTTCAGCACATCAATTATCAATCAGATAAGCAAGCCTGAGAGATTCTCTCTTTCCTTTCGCCTCCACACCAACTTAAAAGGAAGCATATGCCCCAGGAGTTTTCCTAACCAGTGTATTTTTCCATATTGCATACTAGAGAGAATTCATATTTATTTCATTCACAAATCATGTATTTCTGGCATATTATAGTAAATTCTGTCTTTCAAAAGAGTATTACCATAAATAATTTCTGGTGAGATCTAAGATGAAGCAGCGAAGTCAGAATAAAGACAGTCTAAAAACAAGATCCAAACACTTTCTAATATACCTGCTCAGTTTTTATACATGGCATTATAATTCCTAGTAAGTTACATTAAAAAAAAAAAAAAATTTAACAAACCTAACTTGTTCATTGTGACTTTTTAGTAAATCAATATTCTCAGTTCTCATCTATCCAAAATGGAAGAAATGTGAATGGATTGAATTAACAACTTTTACCTACAAGTACGGATGGAGAAATCTTCAATAACAAAAGTTACCAGAAAAAACAGGCATTCATAAGTTTTATTTTAATCAAATAAATAAATAACTCCACTGCTCACTTAAGAGAACTTTTTATTATGGCTCTGTTAATGGAACACATAAATATTTAATACATTTAAGCTGAATAGCAGAACCTTTACTTTCTGTTTAAACCACATGGGTAAACAAGCTCTACATAGCATAATGCCTCATTCTCCAGTTACTTTTAATTTATAAATTTGGAAAAAAATAGTCTCAGAAATAGAAAAAAAATTAGAGTATTATGAACACATGTATGCACATACAGCCATGACCCCAAGAGATGTATACTTTCTGGTCTCATCTACTCACCAAAAAACTGACAAAACTGGCTCCAAAACTCATTAATGGGCTATGGTTCCTGTAAACAAAACAAAAAATAGTTATTATATTTGTACATACATATTTCCTGTAATAAAGATCCATATTGAATTCCTTGGGTTTAGCTTGTATGCTTGTAAATAAGTCTTTGTGAGTGTTTTGTTTCAAGTTATAAAGATATCTGCAAAACATAACGGAAACAGAAAACCAAAAAGCTTCATATTTTTACTATACTGAATACATCTTACAAAAATAACTTTTCAGTATTACAATGCAGCATATTTTAACTACATATTTTAAGAGAAACCATTCCCATCAAAATGCATTCAGTTCACGTCACAAGAAAAAGCTACAAAAAATTAAAAATCTGCCAATACTACTCTCCTCTTGTGACTCACCACTACGATTTTGTCCTAGAAGACAAATGTTAACTGGTTCTATTAAGAGAGTCCCATTTCCAACTGTTTCTATGAATTTAAGTTAACCTACCCACTAAAAAAATGCATCTACTACATAATGAAGTTGTTGTAATACAAGGTTCTTAAAAGGCTTACAGTTTTGTAGCTGTTTTGTTTTAAGCTCAGAATCCATATCTTTCTACCCTTTGTGGATCAGCTTTAAGATGCTTCAACCTATTCTGTTCACAGGGCTATTCCCATGGGTGAAATCACAGCTAGATCAAAAAATTTAGGCAACCAAAACCATGGTAATACATCAGACAGGTTTCACGAGGCTGCAGTAATGCCACACAGAAGGCACTTAAAAAAAACCAAAAAAAAAAACATTAGGACCTCAGTGGTACCAGTGATTCACATTGTTCAGTGGTGAGCTGCCAGATCATATAAAAACACAAACTTCCAGGATTTAAGAAGTATAATTGGGGCTACAGAAAGATATATTGCTACAGCAAAGCACCCAATTTGTTTTCAACTCTATTCTACAAGCATTATATTAAATGAGAGTTTTAGAATAGCAGAGATATTTGAAAAACATGGAGAAAGAAGTGAATTGCTAAAAACACAAATTTCCAGTAACGAACCTGTATTATACAATACAAGAGTAGTTTGGCTGTTTGGTGCTTTGTTTTTTTTAAAAGAAGCAGTCAGCAATGCTTCCCCCACACACCTTTTCTCACTTTTGATTTAGCATAAATATCTAAAAGCCAAGACCACAAACAAGAATAATGAGAAAGAAAAACAGGGAAGACAAACAAAGCATGTTGTAACAGGAAAAACCTGCCCTTTTTCTACACACTGCTCAATTCTGTATATACACCTAAATGCAAGATCAATACAACTTGTCACATTTTCCCATTATTTTTTCCAAAGGAAAAATAGGTTGAGTACTTCCCCCTTTGATAGCAGGCAACAAAGAACAGCTGCCAGCAAATGTCTCTGCTTCTCAGTACCTGAACTGTGTTCTCCCAGCACCTGTGTTACACAGGGCAGCAGCAATCGGCCACACAAACTGCACTTGCTGCAGCTGGCACGTCCAGCATGAACTCCTGCTCCAGAGGGCACATGGCTCCCTCATAATCCCTTTCTCAACTCATGAGATATGCGGGACCATCCAGCAGCCAGTCCCAGTACATACTCCCATACTCCTAGCACAACCTTCACCACGCATTCCAAGGTCACACCTGCATTGTCAACACCCAACTGATCTAAAACTGCAGAACAGATCAGCACAACACCACAAAGATTGTTTTTATGCCTGTAAGTATGAAGTTGCATTTACATCACGTTTCAAAGAAGCTCAGAAATAAAGCAAATGTTTTGTTTTTGTGTTTCCTCAGACCCACTTACACAGAACACAAGCAGTTCTGGTGGGTTAAAAACCAGTAATGTTAAAAACTGAGATAGTTAACTATAGTTGAGAGCCAACTGTTCTTTAAAGAGTACAAAATATACAGAAGCAATGAAAATTTGCCCAAGTATTCCAATGTATATTTGTCTGAGTACAGCTGAGTTTTTTCCCCAAGTACATACTTATCTTTTTCATCTGACCTTTTAAAACTGCTTCCACACTTGCACTCTTGACACTCATTGCTACTTCTGTTCCCAGTTCATCCCCCATGATCATAGATGAAACAACAAAAAAATCAAGAGCCACTTTATTATTCCATTCTGAAATTATCAGTAGCTATAATACATGAGGTAAATGTCACAGATCAGTTCTTTTGAAGTTTCACTCACTCAATCTATAAAAAGCATTGCCATTACAGCACATATGGGCTGTAGCACAAAAGGACCCTGAAGCAAGGAAACACGATGCATAATATTATCCTGTGTCTGGGAGATGGTTCTGTTGAGACCATGGGGTTTGGCAATCAAAACATCAAAACTTTACTGTAGGAGTCCCCCACACAGAGTTTGTGTCATCACCAAGGAAAATAAGGAACACTTCTAGCACATTCCTACATAGTCACTGGGTACAAACTATAATTGCAGCTTTATGGAAGATCATTTAGTGAGGTAATTTCAGTGTTTAAAACACAATTTTCAATAACAACCATGTTATGTGCTCAGTCTTTGTGGGTATTATGTTGACTGATGAACTCTTCAACAGTTTAAGGTCATCTTTTCCTTGAGATCTAGGAAAAGTTTCAAATGGCACAGTACTGTCCCAGTAAAAACTGACGTGTGACTAAGGATGACAGTAGGTTTCTGGGAAAAACACAATCCCACAGAAAGCTCAAGCTCCTTCTAAGTGACCTTCAGCTTCAGACATGACGTTTCATCCTATCTGACAGACAACTCTAAAGTTGTTAAGAAACAAAAAAACGAGGCAGCACTTGAGAAAATATTAACAGCAAACCAAGGGCTGCATCAACGCTGACAGGAGCTATGGAACCGAATACAAATTAACACTGGGACAATGCACTACCCAAGTTGTCCTCATGACTTTGAAAGCAATAACCTCCATTAAGTAAAGAAAATCTCAAGACTTTTAATTAGCTGAAAGATGAAAGGAAAAAAAAAACCATCAGTCTCCAGACATATTCTGTAAAACACAGTTTGCACTTCACCTGGGAAACTAGGACTCAGAAGGTATCTTTTTTACAAGAAACTATGTTATTAACACCATTACTACAAGATACCACAGTAAAAGGTCCTACATATCAATAAAGTTGGCATGTGGAACTAAACTTAGACCAAAAACTTAGGAGCACTGAAGTAGAACTTTCTTCCAGACATATAAACTAGCATTACACAAGACATGGCTTTTCCCAAAAAACTCTGACTGATTTGCCTCATTTCATAGCATATATTTAAGGTATTAACTTGCTTTCAATAGAAAGGTGTCCACTATGCCCCATTTTCACACATGATGATAACATTCAGGGGTTTTAAGCTTTGGTTTAATAATGCTGAGATAATACAGCCCAGTTTCACAATTAAAAAATACATCAGAACTGAAGCACATAAAAACAAACAAACAAATCAATTACTTCTCAGTATTTTCTTTTTCCTACAGCTGTTTCCAAGACAGTGTTTCACTTCTTCACATCAGCTTCTAAAGCTACTACAGTCTAGCTCAGGTATAAATTTAGAGTAATGTAATTAACTTGCCAACACTTCCTCACTGTTTTTCTAGTCATTGCTACTTTAACCACAGTCCATCAAGAATTCCAGCCATCATGCTGAGAATGATGCTCAGGGTGAAACAAAACTCATTAATTCTGTCCACAAAGTGAAAGAATAAAGCAAAATGGCATAATTCATCTAAGTTCACAGATAAACTTAGATGACAAAAACAAAGTAGGAACTGAATATCTTAAAAAAAGGAATAAGAAAGGTAAGGAATTTACTGCAACAACATTCAAATCCTTTGGTCATTATTCCATCATAGAATATTTTAAAATGTGTTCTAGAAATTATTTGTGAGACTACAAACATGACAGAGGCACGTATGTACACCTCTCATCCAATACCGGTAAATGAAATACCCATGGTAATAAAAGTGTCATGGAAGCATTACTGTATTATATCACATTGAGAACTGCAAATATCAGATCTAGGTTTAGTTTACATTTCATAATCAGCCCAAAATTGTTTTGTTAAATGAAACCTCAGCGTACATTTCTATTTTTACTACAAATACACAACCAAAAGAGAAATTCAGGAATATAAAAATAATTCTGTGGCCCTGCTCTATACAGTTTTTATCCGATTTGTTTTGTCCTCCTGCAAATTAATGGGAGATTGTTTTGCTCTAAC
Organism: Serinus canaria; assembly: GCF_022539315.1. Lineage (NCBI taxonomy): Eukaryota > Metazoa > Chordata > Aves > Passeriformes > Fringillidae > Serinus > Serinus canaria. The sequence goes on along the minus strand of NC_066315.1, from coordinate 105,414,306 downwards.
TTCAAGCTGTGAACTTTAGACACACAACATCAAAACACTGGAGATTAGGAAAAGAATTTTCAACTGTATGTTTTACTTGAAAACTAGTTACAAAGTTGAGAGACACGCTAGTTATATCAGCAGATTTGTACTAACTCTCCACTTGCACTCCCTAAATCTGTCAGAATTGGGGACTTAAGCAAAACCTTTTTTCTCCAACCTGTACCAAAATCACTTTCCACAACCAACTACAGCAACTTAACTGACATCATGTAACTTCTTTAATACCTCAAAAATCCTAAAGTAGATTAAAACAAAAACGTATCTATCCTATCACAACAGCCTGAAATATTTTACCAGAAGCAGCAGATCAACGAGTGGGTGCACTAACATGAGTAAAAAGTCTTTAAAGCATTTGCATTTTTCACAGAATTAATTTAGTAAGATCTGCTTACTATCACACCTCTTCTGCCATCTCCAAATCTGACTCCTAACCTCTGAGTTATAAACCCAGATTTTAGTTTAGTTTTCTGTCATCCTCCCTTGGACTTCTAGCCACCAGATACTGCTCCATATGACACACAGATCTCTCAACCTCCTTCTACCCTTTCTACCACTTCCTCTGGCAACACCACCTGTCTTTGTCAAGAAATCCACAAAAGTGATCATCCCTGCATACCAAGCTCCTGGAAGGTTTAAACTGCAGAATGCTTAAAATATTTCTAATCTATCCAAATAGCCAGAAAACCGATGTTGGTTTTATGTGCATCGTTATTACTATTACTCTGCCTGGCACTGAGCAATGAAATCTCGCCTCACTGGGGTACACATTTAGAATACTGCTACTAAAAATCATTTCCCTTACAAATAACTCCCTTTTCTATACATCCATCTAGCAGCTGCTCCTCTGCCCATGGCTGCAACAAACAAAAGCACACAGGGTTGCTAGCAGGGCACTCATGATTTATTCTCACGCTGCCAATCCAGATGCTATCATCCTTTGCCCAACCAAGTGACGTCAGCTCCCGCTCTGCTGGCCTTATCTTTAGAGAAGCTGCTGCAGCATCTACTAAATCACTTCAGTTTTGCTCTTAAGGTTCCTTTGCTGAGGTGTATAAGCAAGAATTGCAGCAGTGGTTAGACAGCCTATACATGGGTCATAATCTACCTACTGATCAATACCGGCTTAATGTCACCTTGCCTCAACTTGCATTTGGGTCAAAAGTATTTCAAGCCACAGAGCATTTTAAGTTGGTAATATGAGGTTCAAATGCCTATTCATAATGGACTTCTGGTCCATTACTAAGTTTGTGTGTCTGTTAATACACATGATGTTGCATGTTACCTTTAAATTAATTTCAGGTTTTTTAAGGAACCGTAGTAAGCTTTTCCCCATTTGCCCCAGCTTCCAGGTCTCCATGTTCTGCTTTACCCTAGCAGGCTGAACGTCATGCTTTTCTACATGAACCCCATTCTTTAAACCTTTACACATTTTGTCTTATAATCACATTTCTCTATATAATCTTCAATTTCTTCTGTGGATATGACCTTACTGTATACATTTCACTTGTCATTTTGTACCATTTATCTGTCCATTAAGAAGCTGGAAATTTTACCAAGCCTTCTCAGATGTTAAAATCATTCACGCAGAGTCAAATGTCCCTTGGGTAAGAGACAGAAGATTGTTGGATTTCTTGTGACATAATAGCCCTGATCTTATGATTTATGCCCTGGCAGCCAGGAGGGCTAACCATGTGTCCTGGGGTGCATCAGGCACAGAGTTGTCATCCAGTCAAAGGATGCAATTGTCGGCTCTGCACTGGGGCAGCTTCAGCTCATGTTCCGTGCAGTTTTAGGCACCACAATATAAGAAAGACACAAGGCCATCAGAGAGCATCCAAAGGAGGGCCACAAAGGTGGTGGTGAAGGGTGCTGAGGGGAAGTCATATGAAGAGTGGCTGAGGTCACTTGTCTTCTCCAGACTGGAGGAGACAGAGAGGAAACCTCACTGCAGTCCTCTTGATGGGAAGAGGAGGGGCAGACACTGATCTCTTCTCACTCAAGACCAGTGACAGGCATCAAGGGAATGGCACAAAGCTGCATCAGGGGACGTTTAGGTTAGGTATAGGGAAAGGTTTTTCACCTGGAGGATGCCTGAGCACTGGAACAGGCTCCTCAGGGAAGAAGTCACAGCACCAAGCCTGACAGAATTCAAAAAGTGTATTGGACAATGATCACAGGCATATAGGGCGATTCTTAGAGTTGTCCTGTGCAGAGCCAGGAGTCCAAGGAATTGATCCTGATGAGTCCCTTCTAACTCAGGATACTCTGTGATTTGACAATTTACGTTGTGAGTCAACATTGAGTGAAAAACTCCTGGCTATATTTAACACAGTCTTCTCTTAGCTGGAGGAAGTTTTTAAATCATTTTTGAATTGCAAATGCTCCTAAGAAGTGAAGAATCAGCAAAAAAAAAAAGTTCTTTTGACAGTTTCTTTCCTTCTTATATGTCTAGAAATCCACAAAGCTACAAGGGAAAAAAGAATATTCCAGTTCAGCATTCCTTCTAGTGTCAGGGTGGTTCACCAAAGCAGTACCATCCTGATGCTTGAGGGCTCCATCTTCACTGACTATGTCCTTGGTTAACCTCCACACCTCTTGCAGCTTCCACAGACACTCAAAAGTTTAGCAGATAAGAATTAGGACAGAGTCAGCACTGTTCAGTCAGTTTCAAATATGAGTTAGCTCTGAGGGAACCTAGTAGGACTACAAGCACTAAGGACATTGGTGCTGTCTAGTAAAGATCTACAAAAATACCACATCCACTGGTATTTGATTAATGATCAAAATGCCATCACCACCAGCAGGTAAAGGATCTGGACTTCTAAAAAAAAATAAATGCATGAAAAAGCATATGCAGATATACATGCTACATGTACATGATTTTTCAAACCCTACTATGTTCCCTCAAGTATGATTTAAAACAACAATATTCCCAAACAACACCTGACAAATCATTAGGTGCTTTAGTGTGATAGTCAACAAAGTTCAACTACATGTTGTGTACGGCACACAACTGAATATTCATCTTCTTCAGATCCTCTATAGATATGCATTTGAGCTGTAACCACCAGAACACAAAATAACACTCTCCCATGTCCAACACAGAAATCATGATTCTATGGCATATAACTTCAAAATACCACCACTCTTAATAGGCAAGACTTTACTGGTGTGGATATGTGTATGAAACACAGCTTCAATCTCAAACCTGGCTTCCTCAAGGACTGCATTATGAACAGCTTTCTAATATAACTGATTCTGGGCTCAGCAGTCAGCTTTCTTTTGACAGTTTCTTTCTTATATGCTTAGAAATCCTCAAAGCTACAAAACGAAAAAGAATACTCCAGTTCAATACTCAGCACTTTCTGGAAGATGCAAAAATGCAGAAAAGCAAAGAAAAAACATAACTGCCTGTTTTAGAGACAAGGTTTCCTATTGTCCTATAAATACAGAAGTAATTATTTGAATTCTTCACAAGACCTTTCAGGTGGAAAATGAACTTAAAATTGAAGTAACAAAAAGCAGAATCAAAACCAGCAGTTTCTAAGAAATGGTTTTAGGTGGTTTAAGTGATGTGGCTACTGAAATGAAAGTTTTGCTGAGTATCTATCTCCATTCTTCACTTCTACAATTCATTAATAACTGTTAAGCTTCTGAAAGATATAAACCACCTGCATAGGCAGTATTTTAGAATTAACACTTTCTACAAGAAAGGTCACCTGAAATACAGACAACACACATTCATATCAAGTTTAAAAAGCTGCATGCCATCAGACATCTTTGACCTCTAGTACCATTAACTACAAACATTGATATTACATTATGGAGACCTTCTAAACCCTCCCTGTTTGGCTTACCAGCCCCAGTTAGGATGAACCCATCCTACTGCATAATTCCAAGCAGAGACCTATAAAAAAACATTCATTAAGACTGCATGCAAGCAAACATATAATAGCACTGCTTAAGTCCTTGCAAAAAGAACACATTCAAGACAAGCACAGAACTAAAAACTCCTGGGAAAAACAAGTGACCCTCGCTGCAAATGTCTCCAGAATTCAGGTTGATAGGAAGTTGAGCTTAATTTGCTGCATCCTCTCTCCAATTCAATAAGGGTTTATTAGTTCACAGCAAGAGGAAAACCACTACAAATTTTGGGATGAAGGACAAAGTTTTTAAATTACTCTGAAAATCTCCAGCCCAAGAGAGCAATTATCAATTTATGAACCATAAACTATCAATCTTATGAAGGGATTCCTATCTACTCCTTGCAGGGGGTATTTAAAAGCCACAATCAGAAAGTACACTGAACTCAAGAGGGATTTCTTGATAAAATCAAAGAAAAGCCTTCATGTGGCAAAAAAGATTGGCAAGTTTCTGCATTTAACATATCTTCAGTAATAAAATCTTCCAGATGACCAAGAGAAATTTGCAGAAGAAATTATTATTCACCCTTTCAAGGGAGGATTAAACTGCATTTCGAGAACAGGAATCTTAACAATTTTACTCCTAGTACTACTTTAAAATGTAAGAAGCATCATGTATTTAGAATTCCTAGACTACTTCCAGATTCACACTACTGAGAGAAAGCAATGGCAGAGGACAAGCAAGAGTGAAGGAGAGGAAACCACACTGAATACTCCTTAACTGGCACCTTAAAAAAACTACACAACACAAAAGCACGCAACCAAAACCAACAGGTTCCTAAGATACACAGAGCAACTGAGGGCTTCAAAAGAAACAAATACTTAAGAAGTAACTCACAGGGTGCAATTTCACATGACATAGACAGGACACTTACAGACAGGGTTTAGTGGTGGTCTTGGCAGTGCTGGATTAAGAGGTGGACTTCATGCTTATGCATGTGAGGAATGCAGAACTGGACCTTGCTTGTCACCTGTAATATTCCAGTTAGTTCTACACAACAGTATTTTGTGTAACCTAGCAGCATATACTAGAGACAAAAATGACACTTTTAATATTAATATTAGCCTGTTGCAGGTACACAATAAAGTGGTATCCCGTTGCCGCTGTTATTAAGCGGAATGTTCTTAACATATCTCAATCCCTGCACTCCACTTCCAACCATCCTTTCTGTAAACAAGATTTAAATACATCATCACTATGAAGTTCTATTTTAAGTCAACCAAAGCCTTTTTTAATCATACAGACAACAGCACGATAGTGCATATTAATTATTTAAAATGTCTGCACAATTACAGCAGCTCAAGCTCAAGAGGAAGACATTAGTCCTAAGTAAAGAAGCAAGGACAGGTAGGGGCAACCTTTTCTTTAAGCCTGACTTACACAGCTGCACTAATGCCAGTCCTACCAGATGCTTACTTAATGCAGAAACCTAGACATTATGTATGTGGGGATTATGAACATAATCTTACAGCCCAAAGATAATCACAGCAGCACTCACAGACCTTTTGTTGCTATCTATTTTGTGCGCTGAAGACCACGTCAGACCACACACGAGCACCAGAGCAAAAACCCCCCAGGACACATCTCCAGCCACACGTGTGTGTTTACACATACACGACAGACAGCGCTACCGAGGGACCCCTGCTCAGCGCTTCTCCATCCCTCCAACAAGGCGCCAGACACCCCCCACCACAGCACAGCACACATCACCCCCGAGCCCTTATAGCCAAGAATCCTGGGATGCATTAGGGAGAGCAGTGCCAGAGAATGAGGGATGTGATCCTGCCCCTCAACTCAGCCCTGGTGAATTCAGGGCACATCTGAGGTGCCCTGTTCTGGCTCCCTGAGTACAAAGGAGATATGGAGCTCCTAAAGCAGGTCCAGCAGAGGGCAACAAGGATAACTGGGGGACAGGAACACCTCCCTTACGAGGAAAGGCTGAGGGAGTTGTGCCTGTTCAGCCTTGAGAAGAGATGACTGAGAGAGGACCTCGTCAATGAGTATAAATATCCAAAGGGAGGGTAAGGGAGGGTGTCAAGAGGATGGAACCAAGCTCTCCCCGGTGGTTCTAAGCAGTAGGACATGAGACAATGGGCACAAATTGATGCACAAGAAGTTCCATCTGAACATGAAGAGGAGCTTCTTTACTGTGTGGGTGGGTGACCCTGCATGGGAACAGACTGCTCAGAGAGCTTGTAGAGTCTCCCTCATTGGAGATATTCAGCAACAGTGTGGGGACAATTTTGCGCCATGTGCTCCAGGATGACCCTGCTTGAGCTGGGTGGTTGGACCAGATGACCCACTGCGGCCCCTTCCAACCTGACCCACTCTGTGATTCTGTGAAACACGCGGGTCCCTTCCCCATGAGAGCGCTGACCGAGGCAGCGACCGGCAGCACCGATCCTTGCCGCTCTGAGGGGCCGGGCAGGGCGAGGCTGCCTGCGCCAGGGCCCCCTGCGCGCCCCACGGCCCCGCCGCCCGCTCACCTCCCGCCCGCGGGGGCGGAGGGGACCGCGCCGCGGGAAGGGGCCCGGCGAGCTAGCGGCGGAGGGGCGGCCGGGACTGACCTGTATTTCTTGAAGAGCTGGTCGGACTCGCGGAAGCCGTTGTTCAGCAGCATGTTGATGCCGGCCAGCGCCAGCTCCGAATCCTCGATGGGCAACGGCGCTTCCCCGTCCTCCCGTTGCTCCGAGCCGGCCATGACGATGAGGAGGCAGCGGGACCAGCCGACTCTCCCCTACCTTACTACCTACCTACCTACCTACCCAAGTGCCTACCCGCCCACCCCTTCCCGAGCAGCCCTGTGCCGCCTCGGCGTGCCTGCGGGACGAGCCGGGAGCGCCCGGTGCTCGCGGAGGCGCGAACTCGGTGCTGCCGCAGCGGCTCCGCACCCGCGAACGCGCCGAAAGCGGCGGCGACTGCCCCGCGCCCCAGCGCGCAGGCGCCGCCACGAGACCGCGCAGGCGCGGGACCGGCGCCGGGTGAGGGGCCGGGGGCGCAGCGGCTGTGGGGCAGCTCCGCCTGTGGCCGGGCTGCACTGACGGCCGTGCCCGCGGAGCCTTCAGCCGCATTTCGCGGAATCATAGACTGTCTTGGTTTGGAAGGGATGCACAGGGGTCTTCGCGTTCAACTCCCGTCATTGCATAGACACCCCAGAAATCTCACTATGCACTTGAGGGCATTGTCCAAAGGCTTCTTGAACTCTGGCAGGATTGGTGCTGTGACCCCTTCCCTCTGGGTGAAGAACCTTTTCACAAAATCACAGAATGAACTAGGCTAGAAAAGACCTTTGAGGTCATCAAGTCCAACCAACATCTCCTCATCAACTAAACTGTACCAATGCGTCCAGTCTTTTTTCAAACAAATCCAAGGACGGTGGTGAATCCCTGGGCAGAGGATTCCAGTGCCCACTCACTCTTTCAGTGAAGAATTTTTTATTATAATATCCAACCTAAACCTCCCCTGACATAGGTTCATTCCCTCGAGTCCTGTCGCTGGTCACCTGAGAGAAGAGATCATTATGTGCTCCTCTGCTTCCCTTCACGAGGATGTTGAAGACTGCAATGAGGCCACCCCTCAATCTCCTCCAGGCTGAACAAGCAAAGCGACTTCAGCTGCTCATCATACGGCTTCTCCTTCAGACCCTTCAGCATCTTCGTTACCCTCCTTCCAACACTCTCTAATAGCTTAATGTCTTCCTTACATTGTGGCACCCAAAACTGCCCCCAGCACTCGAGGTGAGGCTGCCGCAGTGCAGAGCAGAGCAGGACAATCCCCTCCCTTGTCCGGCTGGCAATGCTGTGCCCGATGCCCCCAGGACATGGCTGGCCCTCCTGGCTGTCCGGGCACTGCTGATTCTGGCTGTGGCTGCTGTACCCCCAGCTCTGGGGATTGCACAGTGAGCACCAGCAGGAGAGAGGCGTGCGCTGATGCCTGGCTTAGCCGTGTCCATGTGGTGAGCTGCCCCCGCCTCCATGTGCCACCCTTCCCTCCCCATCCTCACACCTCACATTGCTTTGCTGTCAGGCACCATACGGGCAAAGGTGGCTGCCACCCATCCTCCTTCCCTCCACAATCCTGTGGCTTCTTGCAAAATCCGCTGTGGTTTTTAATGGGTGGGTTGTAGTAACTGGGGCTGCAGCCAGCCTAGAGTGTGAAGAAGAGAAGTCCAAAGTCCTTCTCTGACAGATAATGCAGCTTTCCGTTTCCAGAGAATTGATTTTTCTCTTTTTTTTTTTTTTTTTTTTAATTAGTGGTTTTATTCAGTGACTGCAGTCACTAGGACAGAGAGTAAAAGTTCCTTTTTCATACAATGGTGACTTTGTGACCTCCCCAGTGAAAGTCTGGGAAACAGGGGTTTCTAGGAATTTGCTCCCTGTCTTGACACATACCTTCATGATTAGCAATGTGAACTTACCTGTGATACTGACAGCAAAAATCAGTATTTGCAAGTTTGGTTCAGATACAAGCTAGTCTGGCAGGCATTTCCAAGCACAGGATGGGTGAGAAAGTACACTTGTGTAAATGTATCCATTCCAACCCAAAATGGCCAAGTAACTGGACACTGAAAATACATCCACGTTGTTTCCATCCTTCTTTGCAAGAAGAGGCTTTCTTTGCTGTGCTTAAATTTAGGTGTATAGAAGGCTAATACCAACGACCTGGTCTTGCTTCCTGATGTCTAGAAGAGTGCTACAGCTGCTCTTGAGAAAAATTTAGGACTCAGACTTCCCCCACCTGCCCTTGGTAGCATACAAAAGAATGGGACCAAAAACTACTTTTAGCAACCCCTTTTCCCCATCAAGCAAAACATCTGTCTTCCTGTGAATCAAGTTGTCATATTTTCATACATGCCTTGTGGGAATTGCTACCACCCCCTCGGGAAATGCTTTGTACCAATAACTTCTTGAAAGAACAGTTCTTGGAAGGTGTGGATTGCCTAATGCCAGGAGGCTTTGGCAATCTGTCAGGTGTGAATCTCATCCTTTGGCTGATTGCCAGCCCCTCTGTTACTGAGCAGGGCTGGACACTTAGGGGCAGTTTAAAGAGGACACATCTTTAGTTACAATGCACATCTCCAAAACAGCAAGATCTACACAGCCTAGAAATCCTAAAGGGCTTCTAGAAACTAAGCACAACATGACTAGGGGACAGCGTGTTTACAGGTTATTTGTGAAATTTGGACTCCAAAAATGCGAACAGCCTCACTAAAAGGAAATTTCAGGTTGCAGTTGCACCACCCTTATTCCTTATTCTTACAGGTTGTAGTGTTTCAAGACACTGCATTCCAAATGAAAACAATTACTCCTGCAGTATCATCTGCCAGGCAGGATTCTGTTGGCAGGGGGTCATGGTGGAGCAGTTTATTGTATCCTTTCCCTTTATCAGATGTAATTAGTCAAGAAGCAATCTTCTTGTGTATTCCCTGAAAACTTGTCATAGGCTAACTCCTACCTCCAAGTACTATTTCTGAGGAGCAGCAAAGAGCCAAGTCCTTTGTGCAACACCTCCATTTCTCCAATGCTACACTCCTATTTCCTTGCCCCTGTGTTTGAGTAATAGCATAGCAGGGCTGTGTGCTTCCTGCAGGTTTGGGTCCCATGCACAAGAAGCTAGAATTCTTCTGAGATCTTCTTTCTAGTACCCAGTTGCTCTAGACCTTGCTGAGGGCTGGCACTGATAATTTCCATAGCAAATGCTTTTATAAGTACCCGGTAGCTAGCTATTAATTTTCAAACTCAAGATGTGAATTGCTGAATCAGTTCTACAGAAACACAGTTATAAGTGCACAGAAAAAAAATGGCAGAATGAAACTGCCCTTTAGCTGTTCAAGTAGACAAGTAACACATTCAACACACCTTCCTTAGTGAAGTAGACACGGGCAGTTGGACTTCATCAGCTGAGCAGCAGCAGTTTTATAGTGCCTGTGTTGTTGTGATCTGTGCTGTAACCTCGTTTTCCTGCAGAATTGGATTGGAAGTCAGCAGAGCTGTAGGTCTCCCTTCCATGTAACAGCAGATGAGGTCTTGTGATGGGTTACAATTAGTTTGATTCACATGGAGGATGTTGTACCGCTGATTCATCCTACTAAAAATGGCCAAGGGAGCAAAAAAAACCACATTGAACAAGACTACATGGATGATTTGTAGGTGCCAATCAAAGCTTACATTGACTTTGCAGTCTAACAACACTCTAAGCATTTTTCTTGAGGTTTTTTTGTTTGTTTTTTTAATACCTGGTAGCATGTTATCATCAGCAAAATAGGCAGTCATCAGCCAACAATTTCAGCAGAGGGATCAGTCGGTGGCTAGCTTTCTCCTCACTTCACAGCTTCCTGCAGGGCAGTGTTGAATAACCTGTGCTGCTGTGGCCTGTTACCTCTCATGAAAAAAGGCTGAGGCTACTGATTTGTAATTATTCAAGGACAGTGAAATTACTGGTGAGCAAGAATTGTACTTTCAATAAATTAACTGGCCTGAAATTTGAAAGACCTTTACTCTAACTTCCCAGAAGCTGTTAGATAAATGGATGTGGTTACAATATTCACAGCCCATATGGGATACAGAACTGTGGTGGTGTTACAGCCTCTTTGCACAACACTGCTGTTGTAATTCAAGATAGCCTGTACCTTTGAATACTCAACTGCTCTTCCCTTTGACAAGCTTTCCGAGTTTCTGCCCTGTCTTTGAGCTTCTGACCAATTCAAGGGAGAAGTACGGTTAGTCATCACACACTGGTCCCTGAGTAAAAATATTGATGTTTTTCCTCCACAGTCTAACTGGAATTTAGCCCTACTCATAAACAACAGAGAATAGCAGAAGTTAAAGTAGCAGGAAAAAATATTACAGAAAAGCATATTGATTTATCTAGAGCATCAGAGAGAAAAGAATTAAATCCAAGGGCAAGCCTATATTCATCTTTTCTTTAATATCATTTTCCTAGTTTGTAATTTTGGTCCCACTTATCTCAGGGCTCTTCTCCACTGTGTCTGGATGCAGCAACATAACCCCTTGTTTCTGTCTCAGAGTGCCCTAAATCTGATTTTGTTGGGTTTCCCTTTACATATATTCTTCCAAAACTCTACCTCTGTCCTGGAATACCTCAATAAGCCTGGTAAAATTTGCAGTTTTTAGGATGGCGATGAAATTTCAGCAGTTGATTTAGAATACTTGACAATCAGCATTGAAGTTTGAATCACTGCTCATTTCAGTAGAGAAAAAATCCTTCAGGGTGGAATTAACTTTTTTTTTTTTTCCCCAGAAAATGTGACTGTGTATGAATGTAACATGCTGGAAATATTTATTAAAATCATAAAGACATCTCCCACACTTTTTGAATCTCAGACACAAACCTGCAGAATCTGCTTCTGTAATTTTGAGCTCCTTTTTGAGGATTTGCTCTTCTAGTGCAATATCAGATGCAGTCCCATTGTTGGCTATGAAGGGGTGTTGCAATCCAGAGTACAGCCATCTTCTCCAAACCGTCAGAGGGGGCTTATCTGTGTTAGTGACTGCCAGTAATGGCTAGTGAATATATAAATGGGGGGATCTTCCCTTTTGAATATGTGAAGAAAAAAAAAATAGGTTCACAAGTACATTTCTAAGGAAATGTACTTTTAAAGTGGCTAAAGTCACTTACTCTTGTGCTTTGTTCCTCACACTGTAACTCTGATCTTGAACAATTAGGATGCCTGTCTATTGTGTCTGGTCACTTAAATATTTATGAGTGGTGAGCTCTGCATCGGTTATCATCATGCATTTTCCATACAGCACAGCAACTAAGCAATACTACAAAGCCCAGCTAATCTTCAGAGCTGGCTCTTGACATTTCCTGATTAATATGCATTGTCCTTTTCAGGGCTAAACCCTGCCTGAGGACACACGCATGAAACGATTTGTCTGTTCTGTCAATAGACAAGGAATATGCATACTACCCTGGTGAAACAGAACAGGTTCAATGAGTCTCTTCATCCAAAGTACTCCAAGGGTACAAAAAATTAGTCCTTTGACCCTTTCTTTTAATTAAAGAGAGTTACTGTAATAACAATAAGAATAACCACTATTTCTTTGCAGTAGACCTTACTTCAGAATCAACTACTCCTTCCTCTCACAAGCTTTCTGTTTTCTCTGCCTTTTTTTTTTTTTTTTCAGGAAGCCTTTTGGGTATGGTGAGCTATCGGATACAAGGTGACTGATCTTTTAGTCCTGGTCTCTTGAGCAATGATTTGTGACTGCTCTCATTTAGTCTGTAACACAGACTGTGCTGTGTCACTTCTGCACAGAGCAATGACAGAGATGGCTGGGTCAGAGCAGGTAAAGTTCTTGGAAGTTCAAAAAGGAGAATGAAAGATGAGATGGAGCAAGTAAGGGCAATTTTTTTTTTCATATTTGCTTGTATTGGATAATGTTTATTTTTATCCACACATTGTTTTCTGGACTCAATGTATAATCAGTCAAATGTTGGGATAAACTGATGTTCAGTCACACAGAGTTATTTTTAGTGAAGCATATAAAGGTGTATAATTTTTGCTATATAAAGAATGCTAAATAACAGCTTTTTAGTGTTGGATTTTTTTCTCCCAGAATGCGCTAATGGCCAAACACATGCACACAGTTCCGGAGAAAACAAAGGAATACACAAGTATTAAATACTAACAGCTGCTCTGTTCAGGCAGCAGACACATGCTGTCCTGTTTTATAAAAATTAATTGGAAAGACTTCCACTCAAAATAATCATGCCACTTGAATTTTTAAGAGCCAGTTCAAAATGTTTTACTTTCAGAGGAATGACTTCCTACAGAGTTCAGATCTACATTTCATTATAAAAATACCTGCTCTGTATTGCCACACAGCAGAAAATTCAAAGGCCAAAGGGATCACCAGGAACCCACCAGTTCTAGCCTAGTCCTTTCTGGAGAGTTAGAACAAATTCATCTAAATGGTAAAAGAAAAATCTTTTTCTGAAGGTTCTTGAAATACTTTGAGTATGAAGAGCCTGTAGATTATTTCCCTCATGTTCTTGCTCCAGCGTACAAGGAAAACAATTATATGAGTCTTCGTTATAGAAGCAGGGGGTTAGTGGCAAATTAAAACAGGTGAGCTTAATGGTTTTGTGTATGGAAGGTGAGGTAGAATGTCTTGCCCAAACTGGAGCATATAAACATCGTTTATCCCTTGTTTCTACATTATGGGCTCTTGATTGAGGCCCTGTTAGCCTTTCAATTTTTACAACAAATAGCAACTTTGACTTTCCACAAGTAGGTCATACATTTTAAACCTCTTATCGTTTTTGCTGATCTAGTTTGGAGGGACCCTCCAGTTTTCCTGCATTGTTCATTTCTGCTTGAAGCCACTTTACAGATCAATTGCCTTTGTGAAGGATTTTTTTCTATATGTTCCTCTATATATATGCACATGTATCTAACTATATGTGTAGCATTTGTCAGCAAATCATTTACCCAGATAGTGAGGATGTGCCTTTGTACTTTCAAGCTTGTGATGAGAAGCAAGTAATCAGCAAGGCCATAGATAACCTGTGGCAAACATATCAGCTGCAATAAACACCCTTTGTGTTAGTGCTCTCCCCAGTCCTTGTCACAGTAATCAAAACACCTTGTAAAGCATATTTTGAATTGTTTGGAACATAATGAAGATAGTATGTAACTAAGGCTTATTTTTCTTTCACTATTTTAGCAGTAAATATTTTCTCACAGGTGTCAAGCAGCTTGATGCATAATGTGATTTGAAGTGAGACTATTTAAAGAACACTTGTCAGCACCATTTTGTACTTTTCTACTTCCATTTGGGACTTTTGGCATTATATGTATTCTATAGGTAGCATTTCAACAGTTTTCACTTTCTTCTTTCTGTAGTCCTTTGCTACAGAAATGGAAAGGCCATTCAGCAGAATTGAGCTGCAGAGGCTTTCTTTTGGCTGTTAGGCATCACGTTTGTGTTTCAGTTTTGAAATCTACATTTTTTGCTCTTCTTTTTGTTCCTCGACTTAGAGTGGGGAATCTCTTGTTTAAAATTCTAGTGACAAAAATATCAGCAGACCCCACTGGTGACAGTTTTTTTTTCCTGACATGAAACACAAATTTATGTAGCCAGATTGTCCCAGGTAATCATTTAGAGGAGACTAAGACCTAGCTTTACAGTCCATGCTTTGAAAGATCATCACAACTGCAATGCCCAGTAGTTGAGGTAAGCAGAAAGGAAGGCATGAGGAAACAAGGGGCTGGTGGGCTGATGGTTGGGTACAACCCATGAAGGCAGACGAGAACTCAGCAAGTGTTTATGAAGCAGCCACAGCAGAGTTGTGAATCTCCCACTCTGGCATTAGTAAAAACTGCAAACAATAAATTCTTGTGCAGATGTCCCTTTTGGCCCGTTTTCACATTTTCTGTACATTTTAAGATGGGAGTACTACTTCATGGTCTAAGAAACCACTGTCTCCTGACAGCCATATGTCAGTCACATATGGAGGAATTCGCTCCACCAGTGCCTTTCAGCAAGTTGCTTAAATTGTCCGTGCATTGTTTTTCACATCTGTTGATGGGATTGTAATACCCAATAATTTTGTGCATTAACATTAGTGGCTATGCTACGTGAAGATGTTTGGTGACCTACAACTGCCTCACACTAAAGCATTTTGACTTTCTGACACTGAAATAGACCAAGCAGGACACATTCATTGGAGCAACACTGTCAGAAGTGTACATACAAACCATAACTACAAAGATGGTGAGCTCCTTCCCTCGCATTTACACCTACTTAGCTACTGATGCCTTTGTCCCAAATTATTTGACTTCCTTATGTTTTGGGAGTTTAATCATGTCTTCTGGAGCACAGTGCTGTTCTTTACAAAACTCTTCTCTGAGGCTTGCACACATAGAGGTGACGATTTGCTTTTAAAAGAAACACTATGATCTGCAGCATATATCAAAAGTCAGAAAAAAACCTAGAAACCATATTGAGAGACAGATGCTACCTCAGATATCAAAGTTTTTATTTCTGGATACTAGCTTTTCATCTGGTCTGACAACGTTTGCTGCTCACTCAAGAAAATAACTAGCTGTACCATTTAATTTAGAGAATTTAATTTGCAAGAAAAGCCATTGTGTCTATTTGTATAAACCTGAAATGTTCATCTTCTTTTAAGAGTGTACTCAGGCAGTATGTTTGTTTAGGTACACTCAGGTTCCAACATTATCTGGAGACAACAGCTAAATAAAGCCACATGCTTAAATAATCTTCATTCTAGTCTTTGCCCTAATTTTGGGTTGTTCTATACTCATGAACATTAATTTAGTGAATAAGATGCCAGTTGATATGAATGGAAGATTCTTCATATTTTCATGTGTAAAACTGTAAAGCAAACATAAAAAGTACACTCTTATCATTTGGTGAGATTATTTTCTGCAGCCAACATTTAAAGAGAATTTATGAGACTGGGAGCTGTTGCTTGACCAACCAGATTTTGTGCTGACAGTTCTGTAATGAAATTAGCAACCCAGAAATGTATGTATTACCTCCAGGAACTTAATGAAATAAGCAACATGCAGTTGAGTTCCTATTCGCTACAATAAGAAGTGATTTCTCTTTTTGCTTACCATTAGGTTTTCCATTCTTCCACTTACTTCTGGAAATTCAGGCCATTTATTTGGTATGGATATTCTTTACAAATTAATTTATAATATGTTCCTATTTGGGCACTTGTTAATCAAGGTATGTGAGCTGGAAAACACTCTTGACAATTATAGATTCCTCGAAGTAGTGATAACCGGAATCAGTTCCCACTACAGGAAGTGGCAAGCTCTGCAAGCAAAACACTGCATTGCAGATAAAGGGAGACATCAAAGTCAAGATTCTGAGTGTGTGTAATGGTAACCACAGGAGTAACTTACAAATCTTAACTTGCAACAAGATTTTTACTAAAGTAACAGCTTAATATCAAAATTAATAATCCTCCTCTTTTTAAAAGTGTTTTTGGATTCTGAAAGCACTCCTGCCTTTGTGAAAGCACAGTGTCTTTTAAAACCATACATTGGGTGACTTATCCCATACTGACTCACAGTTAATTGTTCTACAAACACGTTTTGGGAGGCTGAAAGCTATGTACAAGGCAAGTACCTTAAACTGAGTTGCATAATTTTAGCCATTATGAGTTATGCATGGCAATAACCAGGATAATACAGTGTGAAAAGCTGTGCTTTTACTGCAGGCCATTTCTTCAGAGCTCATTTACCAGGCACAGCACAAGGAGAAACAATCTCCTATTTTTTCAGTACACTTCCCATTTTTCAGTTCATTAGCATTTTTTCTCAAATGCTATTTTCTACTGCAATTCATCCAGCAAGGATTCCTCTGTTTTCCTTTCCATTCCTTTCATTTTGACAGCTCTTGCACTCACCTATTTTTAGAGGGGTTATACGTATACAAGCACACATAAATACGCCTTATATCTCACATCTCTTTACTTTATGTGCCTTTCATTTGGGTTCAACCTACGTTTTCTTCTTAGATTCTCAAGCTTCAAATCATACAAAGCACAGAAAAAAGTAGTTCATCATATGGAGATGTAAGAAGCTATCCATGCTATGTCTGGGTGACTCAGTATTGAAAAGGATGAGTGACAAAAGCATTTATAATGTCAAATTTTCCCTGTAATTGGAAGCAGGAGATTGTTTCCTGTGGCTTGTTCTTTTCTTCTCTGCGGCCTGCTGACAATATCACACAATGATATTTTTATAGTTAGGGTCATAAGGTGGGCTGAGTATTCCTGAGGACTAGAGTATAATAAAGCACTGCATCCATCTTCAGGGGTTTCTTGCTTGGAGCCCAGAGCTAGGTTGGGCTCTGCCATGTCCTCTTACAGCATATGTTTGAGATGGTGTCTGGGTGTGTTTTTGTTTGAGGATAAATAACCCTCCTCCACTGATTACAGAAAGATAGCCTACAGTATACAACCAATTTTTTGTCCACCTGAAGTTGTGAGATGAGTAACCACACTGCTCCACAAATGCTATGGGTCTTACTCAAGTCAAGTGGGTGCTACCAGTGCTACTGGCTGATTTTGGAATGGCTAGACAGACTTGCATGCATACATAGGTCCACATATTTTGTAATTTTCTGTGGGTTCCCAAATGAAAATTAATGAGTTCACCTATTCTTATTGTAAAAGCCTTAACATTTTTCTCTGGATTTGGTAGTGGAATGCGCTCCAGTGTAAGCACAACTATGCATGAAATCCAGATGCATGTGACAGTGTTACAGTGCTTGTTGGTGCCAACCAGGGTTGTTTTGTTCATTGCTGTTACAAGGCATTCACAAAAAACATTGTTGGTGTTGCCCACTGAAATACAGGAGATTCATGTTCTCCATATAGAAGCATAATTTTGTTTTCCAACAGATCTCTACGCCTTAATAAGTTTCTGAAACTGCAGTTTTGTTTTCAAATTACCACTTAATGCAAACACTTTCTGCAATTTGTGTGAATTTGTTATAGCTGGGAATGCCAACATTTTATTTACATAGAAGTAAATCCAATGGAAACATCGCATTATACCCAAGAATTCAAACATGCTCAGGAATTCCCCAGCAGAGAGAATGACACAGACTCTTACCTCAACAAAAGCCTTGATCAGGCAGCTGGGTCATACAATGAGCAAATGCAAAGAGCCACATGGAATAATCACTGTTGTCTAGATTGCGAAGCCATTCCATTGAATCTAATCGCTGCTTGAGGCGCAGGGGTCTCTTTGATCACACTCCAGCCCTTTCTTCTCCAACTGGAGCCTGCCCCACTGAAGCCCACCCTATTACTACACTCCATTTAGCATACAGATAAAAGATATATTGCCAGAGTCTGAAATTTAGGAATTTGCAATGCAGTCTTTGGTTTTCAAAAAACTGGAAAATTCCTCTGCTTTGTAAATTACTCTAAATTGTGTCTCTTAGTTGCAGTGCTGAGCAGCTTCTATGGTACCTGTCTAGAAAATTTGACTCTATCACAGGAGAAATGAGGCCAACTGTTCTAGGCAACAAAATGCTATCTATGGTTTCATTGCCAGGGACTCTATAACTGAAAAGACAAGCATAGGATAAATGTATTTACTTGGTAGGATAAGATGTTATAAAATGCCCTTCATGGCCCTGGGGTGGAAGCTATAGGGCAAATGTAAACTTCTTCCTAGCTGCAGGAAGCAGAGAAGGCAGTATTTGCCTTGGGCAACTGCAGAGAGGCAAGAGTCAGCCACACAAAACACATCAGCAGTCAGAAGTGACTCTCTAGAGCTCAGTTTCCTCAGATCTAAGAGGAGGAACTAGGAATGAAATCTGCTTATAGTCTCAGCAACGCTGGGATGTAAGCACGGATGTTTTGATTTGGGTCACTGCATCATGTCTTATGCAGAAAGCCGTTTCTACTGGAAATTGATAGATCAGAGGAAGTTCATCCTATTCAAAGTTACATTGAAGGGTTTAAGCTCAGCTGCACGACTGTCTTCACAAATAAAAAGGAGGCCAGCACTCCGTGCCTCTCAGAGATGCGCACGTGAGAGGGCCCTCTGAGGGGAACAGAAGAATAGGCAGGAAGGGGTGTGCAAAGCTATCTTAAGACTAATTGCTGTTTGCAGCTGCAGATAGAAACGTGCTTAATTATCTACTATATGCATGCAAATTTGGTTGCTGTCACTAGAGTCCAGATGTTCCCTTCCATTATACTGAGTACAACAAACAAAAGAAAAAGGGTCAGAGAACAAAATAAAAGGGCCAGGAGTGGCAGCTTCGTGATGTTTTCCTTCCTGGCATATACTCGGCCTGGCTGACCATTTTTCTGAACTCCTCATCACAGACAGAGATTTGTAAGCTCATAGACTTACATCTGGTCAGGAAAGAGGGGAAGCCTGAGAAAAGTTGCAGTTGCCCAAAGCAAATACTTTCCCCTCAGCACTGGGGAAGGGGTGCAGGCAGCCAGTCAGTCCCACCGCCCTCCCCTGGGCTGAGAAGAGGTTGGGACACCCTGGATGCCACACAGGAGCAGCCCAGGAGGGCAGAACTGAGTATGGGGTTGAGGCAGTCAGGGCCTATGTTCCTTGTAACCACATAAATTGTCCACACTAAACCACCATATAATTGTCCAGTCAAATTAACAACAGTTTCTAACAGCTTCTCTGCTGTAGACTCTTCCCTTGGCAGGGGTTAGTACTCTCCAAGCAATACCAAGGCTTTTTACTTTTCTTCTTCAACTATAAGATCTTTCTATCCATCCCCTAGGCTTGTATCTCGTTTTTAAGCTTTTTTTTTTTGCACTGATTAAAAAAAACCTTATATTTTTTCACAGAAAGCGAGCTGTAACATTCCTAGTTTTAACTCTTTGCAGCAAAGTCCTTTTTATAAGGTCTCTGAGTTGGGTCCCCAACATTAAAAACACACAAAGCTGCACAAACACAACTAGATCCTCTTCTCCTATCTGCCCAAATCCAGGAACAAGAGTAATGTCAATTTATCCTGATGAGGCACCTGGCCTTTATTCTGTTTGATGGCATGCAGTGTCTCTTTGAAAGATTTAATCTTTTCATTCCATTTTAAATAAATAACAGTAATGCCCAGTAGTGGTTTCATGGTGTCTGTTTCAAATTAAATTTGTGCTGAGCATACATGTTCTGTTGATTCATTTCATCTTTTATGATAAATGCAATATACATAGATTCAGGGATCAAATGTCCTCATAAGTGGCTCTGCTTTGGGAACATTACCTTCCTTTAACATGCCAATATCAAGTTATAAGAATTTGACTAAATACAACAATCACTCCAAAATTTAGTACTACTCTTCTGCATGCAGGAATAATGAAATTGCCAGAAGAGTTTTCTTTCCTTTTGGCCTGGTAAAGGCCTAGTGTGATGACTGCAGTTACTTTTGATTTTGAGCAGCATAGGAAACAGCTGAGCCACAGTGGGGTCTTTGGCATCAAGGTTGAATGGCTCACAGCAGGCATTCTGAGACCTCCCAGCACTGCCTTCACCACTGACACTCCTCAGGGAGCATGGTTTATCTGCCTGGTGTCCTTGCTTCCACTCTTCTTGCTGATGAAAATACCCTTCGTGTTTGTGTAAAGTTTCCATTTATGTATATTTGCATTAGATGGATTATCTTAGGTTTTATGGAGACTGTGTCCTGCCTTTCATTACATAATAAACAGATTTAATCTGCAGTAACAATTCTCTATAAACCTTGGCAATATTTTAGAATACATTTTTTTATAACCGGTAGGTAAGATTTACTGCATGTTTTAATAAGGTGTATGAACCAAAGTCCTGTGAACTGGTTCAATCTTTCCACTAAACCCCTGAACTTTGGATTATGCCTATGTGTTTCCCTGGAGAACTGCTCAGAGTGTTTTTAGCTTCTTTACTGCTTAGGTAAATGGCCCTGGGGACATGTCATTACCTTTGATTTAAATGACTGCAGAAAAGGGAAAGTTAGAACTTTATTACTGATCTGACACCTTGTTCTCAGGTAAATTTTATTAGCTGAAGCCCTTGACCTCACCGCAGGAGTCAGTGCCTGGGTATATTACTGGTTCTCTAGGTTTCAGTATTAGGAGAGTAATTCTGATCAGAAAGTAATCAGGATCTAGAATAAAGATTTATGGTAGGTGCTGTTACCCAACTATACAACTCCTCTATTAAGTAATATCTCATGCTGATAGATTTTGGCTTATTATACTAATAATTAACCTTGTTAATTAAAACTGTGTCAGCAAGAGCTGGCTGGACACAAAATCATTTATTTCTCGATCCTTTAAAATGTTTTTCTTTGTTATGTCTTCAGGCATCAAAAAACAATCTGAACAACTCTTTCTGGATTGAAATTCTAATAGTTCTTTTCCATGTTGCCTTAGTTTTGGCCAGGACAGAGTTAATTTTTTGCAGTAGCTGAGAGAGCATGGGTCAAGGGGCATGGCAGAAAGTTATTCCATACCACTTCAGGTCATTGCCAGGAGCAGGGGTAAGGGATTCTGACTTCTGTGGGAGAGGACAGGGCTTCTGGTTAAAAAAAACCATGGCAGCATTGTCTGCCATGGTTCATTGTCTTAGGGGTCCCTGGTGACCATCTTTGCACATGAATTGCCCTCTCTTTGTATTATTTGAATAACACTGCCATTATTCATATTGTTGCTATTACTGTTCATTTTCTTATCTCATTGCTGTTTCCAGTAAATTGTTCTTTTCTCAACTGTGATCTTCACCTTTTGTGCCCTAATTCTCAATTTCCTCTGCCAGACCAGGAAGGAGCAGCGGAAAGGAGTAGGCAAGTGTCAGTGTAGTTTGGGAGAGCCTCAGTGGGTGCACTGAACTGTGAAGCACCATTCCTAAACCATAATGCATATTATTTTATAAATTACTGACACAACTATAAATGTAATTATTCACTCTTACCAGTGCATAGTCCTCCTGTGACAGAAATCTTAGACACAAGCTCCCACACAAATGAGAAATCTGTTGTTGCTCCCAATTTAAATATAACTGAACAGAGACAAAAGGCCATGATGCCAACTACCTTTCTTTTTATTGTGTGTGACAATGCAGCAGTGTTCCATCTTTATCAACGAGTGAGTGACACCTTAACAAAGAAATTGTTTCTCATGGAAATTTCACATGTGCTTCACATTTGGAACAACCTGTAGGAAACATACTGACTGGCTGAGGTGTAAAGTAATGACAGGAGCGTGTTGGAAAAAGATCTTATGCTATCAGCTGCAAAGCAGGAGACACTGTACAATACAACCAACAGGTCACAGTTTGGTTTTATTGCTACAGAGGATCCCCTAAACTGACAGAACATAAAAACTCATTGGTTATTTTGCTTGCAATTCTTTATACTCAGAGGGTGCTTCATTGCAGCTCAGGCAATGACCAGTCTCTTGCAATTTTAAGATGTCTGGGCCAGCTGCACAAAGGATGTTTATGTTTCTGCCTTGCAGCCTTAATGTCTCCAGTGAAGCTATAATACTGTATTATAGCACCATCCCCTTTAACATCCCTTTTGCCAGGGATGTCCATTTAATGTATTTTTAGAAAATGCAGACAGATTTACAGAAGGTTGTGCCCTAAATTTCCTTATATCATTAGAGTAAGATGCAGGAGGTTTTTGGTTTTTTTAAATGAGGAAACCACAAAGAGAATGATGATAGGCAAAAAGCATGGGAAGAGTCCATTACAAAACCATAACACATTTATAGTGTTTTCACTGACTGCATTTTCAAGGCTATTTTATGAAGGGCAGAAAGGAAGGAGAAGGGAGAAAATACCCCACATAATAAAAAAATACCTTATATGAAAAATACCCATGCAGGACTTATGAAGAGGAAAGAGGATGGAAAGCTAAAACGAATTGGCTTACAGGTGACTCAAAGAAGTGGTTACAAAACCACAGAAAGTTAGCTTGCAAAATTCATGTTTCTGGTGACAGTGTGAAAGGTCAACGGCTCTGTGTTTTAAATGAAAGTTCCACAGAAACAAAAGCACAAAACGTTAGCTCAGGTACAGAAAGAATGTTAAAAGTTTTAGTTGGAAGCTTTTGTTATTAGAAGCTGAAGTTACAGTCATTTATAAGCAGTGAAAAGGCAGTATGTTTTCCTTTTTTTATATATATACTTGCTTTTTTTTCTACAACGAATGTGTATTTCCTTCTACAGTGCCCTGTGATCTATTTCATTTTATTTGCTCTCAGTTCTCAGTGTTAGGCTTTCTGTCTTTCAGCTGCCAATAATCTAGCTGTGGTTTGTAGTTCTAATAAATGAAAACTCACAGACCTTGGTGTCATCCACCTCAGATAACATGATCCTATTAAATCTAATCCAAATTAACTGGATGAGAACCCTTTGCCCTTGATACTTATATGGACAAGAGAGGGATTTGATGCTAACAATACCAATGTGGTTTAGTGTAGAGTGGAAATCTGCTCTCCTGTAATTGATTTGGGATTCAGAAGAACTCTAACACGCTGTTAAAGAGCGTGTGCTTTTTAGCCATGTGCTCTCAGTGTACTGAACATGGTATTTGATTAGTAAAATGACTATAGAATAAAATGTTATAGGGAAAGCCTCTCCTGTGTGACTATTTTATTCTAACATGGGAATTGCTAGTTTTGGGGGCACACCTGAAATGCTACAGCCAAAAGAGGCAACTCATTCAAGTTATTGTCAAATGGCAACACTGATGATGAAAGTCTTGGAACTACTACTTCTAACAATTAAAAAAACCCATAACACAGTGTCCACATGGGTTTCTTCAATAATAAAAATTCTTCATTGATTGAAACAGAACAACTTCTTTCCTCAGGTTAAGATCATCCACTGGACTTGATGATCCTTGAGGGTTCCTTCCAACTCAAAATATTCTATGAAAACGGTTTTTATTAAGTGTTCCTCAGCCTGATGTAGATTTACCTATGTGAAAGTACAGAACCTGAAACTCTAGTTGGCTTTTATTCATTGTCCCAACAATGACTGACTGTCTGACTCTGTGGAAGCAATGCAACTCAAAAAATTGTGGGGAGAAAAAAAACCCAAACCACAAAGAACCTTAAAACCAAGGAGACTTTTCTATTTTTTTGTTGTGCAAAAGTAGTATTGTATTGGAATTAATACTTACTGATCGATATATCTTATATTTACTCAAGTCTTTATACATTTTTCATTCCTTTTTGTCAGCATTAAAACTACTTCTGATAAAATCAAATCAAATGGAGGGGAATTGAAATCCAGGACTAGCTCCAGGTTGTGATGCAAAAATTTTTGCCATGGCTTTTGTCTTTGTTTTACTGAGGGCAGTAAGAGAAGAATGAAAAGGCTTTTTTTTGTGGTTTGGGAAAATCTACCTCACAGAGCCGTCTGATGAGCATGAGATAGGGAAGGTTATTAGAGAATTGCATGATAAAATGCAATTGTTCCTCCTTTCTCCTTCTGGAAACTTTTAGTGTCAATTACGCCAGTAAATGAATTGAGTATTTTCACAGTTTTGGTCAAATAAGTATTTGAGCTTTTATAAATAGAAAGGATTCAGTTGTTGCTATCACAAGAGATTATTTCTGAACTCATCACCTCCAGCCTGATGGGTGCTGCTGTCTCATGTGGCAGGTTGCTGTACAGGAGAATATGTCTAATATAGGGAGAGGGGTCTGCCATGTCAAGCCTTTGCTCCCTCTGAGCCCTCAGCCCTGGCATGCATCCCATTCCCAACAAAATCGGCTTTACACTTCAGAAACCTCTGCATGGACACAGATTTGCCAGTGAAAGAGTTGCCATAAAAGAGAAAGCAACACAAGATTTGGTGTGAACAGCTTTCTGACACTTTTGCTACCCTGCAAAGCTGCAAAGGGATTAATGACCAAAGTCATAAGGGCTATTGATCTGGCATCTGCTTCTATTAGTCCAGCTTGCACCACATTTCAGACACACCAAAGACATCCTGCTGTACATTGAGAAGAAGGCAGTGGAAAGTAGGAGCATTAGGAGTGAAAGAGAATTTGTCTGCATGCCTTCCTACATCGAAGACCAGCCTTAGAAAAGGCATTCTTTTTTTTTTATTTTTTCATTTTACAAAAGAGGGTTGGCATCAGGGGTTGGGAATTAAAAAAACCCATTTCCTTCTGAACACGCTGATTCTGAATGATAGAGGAAAAAGAAGCCATGTCAAGTCTATACCAGCCCTCTTCTCAGAAGAGTAGAGCAAAGTGGGTTCCCTGCCCTCCACTGTGAGTCACAATTAGGTACAAAACAAAATATCTGAATGTTGAAGAAAACAATTTTTCTGGGTTAGTCCTGTAATTTGTGCTACATAATTGTAGCAAATGCAGCTGTTACTCTTGATAAAACTTTTCTTCATTTCATTAGGCAAAAAATTGCCTATGGAAGAGACTCTCTGTCTCTGAATATTGCAAAAAAATGACCCTCTTTTTGAAATTTTTAGATAATCAAATTGTGATGAGCAGAGATGGAGAAATGATGGATTCCTGGTTATTCAGGCAAATCAGCATCTTAAACCTACAAAAATATTTGCACAAAGCAAGCAGGATTTAGCAGTTTCTAAAAAGTACATTAAAAACCCACCAGGTTAAAACAACCAAACAGGAAAATGAAAGGTTTTAGGAACATATTGCATTTATTTGGTCCCACAATTCCTAACTTTGTAACAAACCCCCAGAGTTTCACTCCTTAAAGTGCTTCAAACTCCATTTATATTATTATTATTACTTTGAACATCAATGTACATTTCTGTATAAGCAACAATCCAAAGAGATTTATATTTTAATAAAATTCTTTATATTAATGGATCAAATTTGCTCTCAAGACGGCCAACATTAGGGAAAATTAGGACACTGGAGTTGCTCAAGTCTCTGCTGTTGTGGATGAGAGCAGAATTTGACCCAGTAGGATATATGCAATTACATTTTCTGCATATATCTCCAAAGGCACAACAGATTACCTCAGAAATCAATGACATTTAAAAGGGAGTTTGTCAAAGCAAATACTTTTTGTTTGCTTTGGCACAGTCCACATCCAGAGGATGCATTTGCTCACCGGCTGTTCGGAAGAAGCAGCCTGATGCTGGTCAGCAAAGGGGAATCCACACAGCCCGATGTGTGCACGACAGCTGTAACAACAGAGTTACTTCTCTGGGCACCCTTGCAAATTCACTGCACCATGAACCTCTGAAATCCTCCTGGTGGAAACATGTTTGTCATTGATGGTCATATTCTGAAGACACCCAAAATATGGGTCTTCAACTGGAAGCCATGGGGTGTCCAAATCTGCTACAAGACCAAGGTGAAAAGACCAAGTTAATAAGAATTATTTTAAAGAACATTAATTATGGCAGGGCTTTCAAAAGAGGGAAAATTATATGGGAGAACATAAATGGATGGGATCTTTGTTTTGGAAAGGAAAAAACATGAAAAAAATAAGAAGCAGTAATATTACCTGGAATTTTGCCAAAGTAGAGTGGCTGATACACACGTCTAGGAGGAGATGGTTGAAGTACAGTGGTATAGTTACTTTGTGTGCCCACCTCTAGCTGCACGGCGTTCTCCTTCTGAGAGACTACAAAGAAGAAGGAAAATGAGAACTCTTTCTCAACCCTATTAAAGAATTAGCTAGATATGGCACTATTTTTAAATAGCATCTTTCTTGAAATTCAAGGCATAGAAAAAACTAATTTTATTTTAATTCAGTGTTAGACTGACAAGCCTAGGTCATCATACCAAAAAAATCTTATATAAAGCCTTTAATTAAAACAAGACCCAATACAAGAGTATTCTCAGACTAAACAGAAGTGAAATGATTAATAAAAAATTTGGAGCTGCAGTGCTCTGTGCCCACTGGGCCTTCAAAGCTTCAGAAGAAATGGTATGTACAATGTACCTGCAATAGTATGCCACTGCCCATCAGACAGAGGTTTCTTAGGTGTGACTGATGCCTGGAATTCTCCAGCATCACTATTTCCAGCAGCAATCACCTGTAGAGAAGTTACCTGTTAAGCTACTGTGACAAAGAACAGGAGCAACAGGGGAAGGTCAGAGTTCCTCTGCTGAATGAGGGCAATACAGCTGGAATGGACACAGTCTGTACCCACCTTTCCTCCCTTCATGTAAACAGTCAAGTAGTTGTCTTGCTTGCTTCCAGCATGGAGGAGTACAGCTGTGGAACTCCTTGGTCGAATGGTAAAGGCAATCCTGAAATCCAAACCCATCAGCAAATTACCTGTGGAGAATTAAACAGTGGGGAGAGGGATGATCATAGGAGGAGATAATTGGAAAACCACGTAAAAACAAGTAACCCATACACCTATGTGCTTCACACAATTCCATATACCATAATTTCTACACAGCTTACCAATGGTGATATATCCTCCTTCATTAAAGAAGTAAATCCCTGTGTCTATGGGAACATCCAGACATGGAAGTACGCCATGTTTTTGTTTAGGTGCATTCATGGCTTTTCCATTCATCTTAAAATTCCTCAGGCAGCCCTTGAAACTCTTCATTGGCATATTCTGAAAGCATATTTCAAAAGATGAATACTGAAGCATTATGGCTTTTTTCAGAAATAATACTAAACATTGGTTGTTTTGGACAGCTGGACTATAGAAAGCCAAGTGGCAATAAAGGCACCTAGTACCCATCTTTGATGCAGTGAAATGGTATTCCAAAATTCTAAAAAAGTGCTTGAAACTCAGTAAGAGTTGATTTTGAATTAACATGACTCCTGCTAGTAAAACATACTTCCCAATGATGTATCAAAAAGACAATGCAAGAGGAATTGTGAAATCCGTGAAGCAGATTACTTCTGTTTATTTAAATCTGATTTTATAAAATACCCTGGATCATTAACTGTCCTCTTTTTAAAATAGAAACCACATGTATTTCAGATTCAAATCCAGTTCTACATCCATAGTTCCTTAATGAGAATGATTCTTTTGCTTTTCTACTAATTATTGCTTAGTCTACTGAGGCAAATGTTCTGCAGAAAGATGGTTATTTCTGGAATTTAAAATGTGACTTTGGTCTTCTCTATTTTTAAGGAATAAAAATGAAAAGAGTGCATGGTTGTCATCAGTGTCTCAGCAACATATTGAAAATACGAGTCCAGGTGAAGGCTGTGAGAACAGATGAGGAAAAAGGTTCATAATGAGCCACTGCAAAGACCAGCCACAGATGGTGCACACGTGGTCCTTGGAAATCCTCCCCAAAGCTTTTCAGCATGGAAATCCTGCACATTAAAGACTTTCCCATATAATTAGTGCAGCACAGGGAGTGTGCATGGGTGGATTTGTCAGTGATTTACCTGTCTCTTCAGTGGTGGCAGCCCTCCCACGTAGACTGGTGGCTTAATGTTGATGGCAGAATTGGTTGCCAATTTTCTGTGCTGGGCCCTTAGACCATCAATGACAAGACGGGCGTTCTTTCCATCTGTGCTGAAGACCACCTTTCCAGGAGGCAAGGATAACAGAATAAAAAACCCAAAAGCCAACAAAAGCCACTGCAGATTTTCTTTGTCTTTAAATTAAATACCATGTTGTTGGAATATTTAAACTGAAAGTAACATCCTGGGACCATCAGCCTCAGAAAGGTCTCTCAGAGACCTGTCTACCACATGAACTTTCAGGCAAAAGAATTAATTTCCAGTGACCAAAACTGAGTTTCTATTCTCTTAAAAATGCAATAGGCTGTGCCTGCTGAATGCTAGTTATGCTAACACTGTGGTTCCATACTACTTACAGTGTGCCATTGCCCATCATTGTATTTAATACTGGTTCTGACTTTGATTTGTTTTTCTCCAGAGCCAAGTGAAAAGACAAAACGTCCTTTTGAAATGTGGAGAGCCATGTAAGAGTCCTCAGAGCTTTCCTCCATGAAAACTATTAATCCTCTTGATGATCGAGTCCGTACATCTACAGAGAAATGTAACCTGTAGTGGAAAGCAAGCATATTCCAGTAAAGGTCTATTTTGTTGGTTGTTGTATCTTTTCTGTTCTCCCATGAAACTCCATTTGGGAAATGCAGAAGAGCATTTGGGAGGAATTATGGCATTATTATACACTGCATTTCTGAATGTGAATGAAACTTGACACATTCAGGCTAAGAAACTGGCATTAACATGCACTGTAATTGTTCACCACATCCCAATTAATCTACTCAGTTTAGGTAAATGTTTGCACAGGAAAAAAAAGCCTGAACTTTTAGAACCACCTTTTGTTATGGTCCAACATATAAACAAGAAGAAAATCAGCACCCTAAGAGTCAAGAAGCTTCAACAATTCAAGTACTAGGAGGAGAACAGAGAACATTTTTATTACCTGTCTGTAGATAACAATGGAGAAAACATGTAGGATATGAAACTGTTTGGGATGCTTCCAAGGAGATATGCTTCACTGCTGTCATGTAATGGAGCTGGTATAGAGTGGTTTTGCACGTTAGCAGCTTTCAAATAATCAAGGTATTTTTCATTCTGTGCACGAGACAGAATTGAAACATTTATTATATGTGCACATAAATAGAAACATTTCAGTCAACAACACATTTAAGAGCTCCCAGCCAAGGCAGAAAGCAGCCTTCCCTAAAAGACAGAAAAGCTGTTGTCATTCTAGACAGGTGTGGGTTTAGCATGAAACTGCAACATGGTGAGAACTTGCTTCAGATGTGAGATGGAAGGAAAGAAAGAACATCTGAATCTCAGTTCCAGAAATGATGGAAACCCTGGGCATCAATATGGAGCAAAGATGACAGTAACAATAAGCATACCTTGAGCATCTTAAGCCTGAGAGGATTTTTAAATTCCTGCAGCAGCATTGGTTCAAGGTTTTCATATTCCTGGCAAGCTCCAAGGGATACACCAGTCTTCCCAGTATTAGCAACAAGATTTTGAACTTCAGGGAGCTGACCTACCCTGTCATGATGAAATCAGTAAGTGCTGACTCAGCATTCCTTTTCTTTAGTGTAATCAACAACAAACATATTGTAAAAATGTGTTCTGTGCAAAATATATTTCGTAGTGACATGATAGTAGAGTACCAATTTTTATTTTTCAAGCAAATATGTACATTCAATGCTGTAAATCATATCTTCCCTGGCTCTGCTCATTTCTTTTTGGCTATAAAAAACTCTGATTTCTGTTCTCATCTTTTCTAAAAAAAGTACTTTTTGCTATAAGCTATTTAAAAAACACAAACATATGTGGTCCTTGAAAAAAGAGGAAAAAATGACAGCAGCTTTGATCAACATTTCTGAATCTATAAAGACTATAAAACTTTGATTGGTAATTATACATAAACGATTTCAAATCAAGAAAATATAACATCATCAGGTTCTGCTTCACTTTCTCCTTAAATAAGGTGTTCCATTGAGTTTTGTCAAGGGACAAAGCCTGTCACAACTTCACATGTACCTCTAGTATTATAGCCAAATTATCAGGAAGACTGTCAAAACCAATTTACCCTGTGTATAAAGAATAATATTAAGCAATACTATAATTTTCTAAGTTGTACAAAGAATCTCTAATCAGTAAATTACAAAAAACTTTACAGCTACAAAAAAGCCACAAAGCTCCTTGCTTGTGGTTTTCTATAAGAAGAGTGGTAGATTTGTGAGTAGAACCTGAACTTCTTGAATGCTGCTCATGCTCCATTCACTCCTTCAGACCAGCTACAGTATTTATTCTTCATCTGTTTTGGCACAAAAACTTTCCAAATTTGTTTTCTGATGGGAAGTTTAATATATATAGGTAACTCCTGATGCCTTTTCCTGGTCTTAAAAAAACTGAGAGCCAGACAAGGTTAAGGGATAAGGGGGTTTTACTTCGGTATTTTAATAAGGATCCTTATGGTTCACCACTTTGCCAAGGTGGGATGCACCACAATGCACACATGTGATAAAATCACATATATAATTCACAGACCTTACAAATTGGGATGTCTAACAAGGATTCCCCCTTGGGAGGCTTGGATGAACAGTGTGATATTCCCCCATCCAAGGAATTCTCCCGTGGATGGGCAGAATCTTAGTTTAGAGGATATGTTCTAGAGGGGGCCTTGGTATCTCAAGAAAGCATAGGGCTTTCCAGCCTCCTACTTCAAGGCCTTTAGGATGTTTGGACTCCTTGCTTAACAGACTACTAGGGCTGTGCTGAGTTATCAGACTTAAGGAATTACAAGTGAGCATGCAAGGAGTACTGAGGATACATAAAAGGTACATAAAAGGCAAAAAATCATCTTGGCATCACTTGATTGCCTCATAGTGCTTTTAATGAAGACATAATTTGAGCAGCCTGGTCTAGTGGAAGGTGTCCCTGCCCACTGCAGGGGGCTAAAACTAGAGGATCTCTAAAGCTGCCTTCTAGCCCTTCCCATTTTGTGGTGGTATGACAATTGAATCAAAATACACTATTTTTGAAAACTCTACACATGTGTAAATATTCATCAAACTTAACTAACACAAAGTCTCACTGGGACATGACTTATGGCTCATGGAATGCTTGTCTTCTAGAAATGTATTTATGCATATTTTTTCTCCTAAATTTTGCCTGTAAGGTGTCTCTAATAATCAGACAAACATGTGAAAAGAAGAAATAGCCTAAATAAGGTGGATGATTTCTACACATATGGTCCCACTTGTTTGTGTAACTGTTTTGATTCTGTCAGTAGCTTTGCTCCTTTTACCACCTGGTTCCCTGGGGAGCTATAACAAGACAATTTAGCAAATCTTTTTGGATGCCTTGCTGGGACATATACAACTCACTCTGCAGAGTTCATTCTTTGGCTAACAGACTGCTAAACAGTCTGTCAAAATTATTTAGTCTGTTAGACTAAAATTATTTTGCATCTAAACAGCAGATTTAATTATAACTGGATCCCATGTATAATATACCTGAATGAAAGAGTATTTGAGGGCAGCAAAGTTAGGCATTTGTGAAGGCTTCACACATGCAGAAGAAAAGTATTTTAGCAAAATGTAATTTTAAAATGATTTAAGAAGGAGAACAGGCCAAAATGCATGAAACATAATTCTTTCTAGGCCAAATACCTTTCAATAAAGATGTTTGAGATGCAACCTTCAAAATCTCCACCAAATTTTATAGGTCTGTTTGATTCCTGTGAGTTTGATGACCTGGGAGAGTCAACTGCTTTTGACTCATCATCAACCATCAGATGTACTCTGAAAAAAGCGAATGAAAATAAGTATGATATATAAAGAAATAATTAGGAAACTAAATAAAAAAAAAATATATATATATATATACACATATATATATATACATATATATAAAAGAAAAATTTGACAGATATGTTTCCTTGTTACATTGTGATTATGCTAGAGCTTCATTAGCTTAGTTCTGGGACTTTTTCAGTATGTGCTTATTGACTGCTGTGAAATTGCTCTGCTTTTCCATATTAGTTAATGAGCAAGAGTTGAAGTTCATACTTCAGTCCTACGGTGAAATGCTGGTGCAATTGAAATTCATGAAAAAGCTCTCATTGTCAGCTATGGGACAGGATTTTAGTTTTTGTGTCAAAATGAAACAGACAGTATTTAGTTACAATAACCCAAAGTTACAGCCAACCATTCAAAACTTTCCACTTAACGAACACTTATGTAATTTCATGCAATCAGTATGATTTAGGAGCTTTTCAGTAAATTGTCTCTTCTAATATTCAATATCTGCATAACAGATCATTATTGAAAAAACAGACACAGCATTTGCTTCTTCCCTGGTCCTTTATAGGAGACATACATGAAGGTTATGGGAAGGGGAAGAGCTCCAAAGACTCCAAAGCTCCAGCTAGACAAGCAGTCAAAACTCACACAACCTATAAAAGAAATGCACAGTAGGGTACAGCTGAAACATCATAGGTACCAGCGTCCATATTCATAGAACAAAAATCTCCTTTCCCTTCACTATTTAGGTATCCTCTACTAGAAGAGACCATTTTAAGCTGTTTAGCCAAAGAATTAGTCCCCTAAAATTTGAATTTCCTTTCTCCAACTACTGCATATAAGATCTAGATGAAGAACTGGACTCACCTGTTGCCTGTTTTCATTACTGTCACATAATGCATTGACCCATCTTCATATTTCTTTTCCAGTTTAATTTCCTTATCTCGTATCTTTGCAGTAACAGAGCCAGGACTCAGAAAGATGGAAAGAACGTCAGGCTACAAAAGAACCCCACAAAATGATCAGCTAAATAAATGCAAAAGCCTTTAGCTCTTGCTACTGCCATTAATACAGATCTCAGTGGGTGCCAGCAGGCAACAAATTTTCTTACACTAGACCTGCATTTCTCAGTCATCTAGTACCAGATGTGTACCAAGTTCTGCATCATGAGCATAGCTTCCATTTCAAAATACCTCTGCACTCTGAATAGCAAACATTTAATTAAAATACTTGTTTACTTTTACAAAAAGCAGAGGAGCCAGTTCTCCACTTCTCAAATACCTGGTGTGCACTCACTTCTTAGCTCCTTCAGCCAGCCAGAATGGGTTCTACTTAAACTTCCCTGCTTTCTGAGGGATCATAGCCAGAACCAATCCCTTTCCTCTGCCTATTCGGACATGGGCAGAGTGCTATTTTTGGGCAGAGTGCTATTTTTCCTTGAGAAAATTTCCAGCCAATTAAGCAACAGTTTTCTTGCTGGGATGTTGGTGTCAATCCGTGAACTACTAGAAGGCTCTAGTTCAAAGCTCAGTTACTTGTCAAACTCCTTGTTGGCCATGTGAAGAAACTGACAGAATGCATTTCTCATGCAAGATGCCACACTCAAGAAAGGCATTTCTTACTTTAAAATACAGGAATTTACATGAGACTTATGACACAAACCGAAATTACTGATTTAGAGATAAAAGCCATCACATGTGCTAATTTGAATGTGTTTCATACCCGTAGATTGTAATTTAAGAGTGTTCCAGTAGAAGCTGTTGTCTGAAAGCCAAAGCCAACTTGGAAATTGTTTGGAAATGGGAAATCTGCTGCACTCAGGCTCAGTGTTCCATCCTTGGAGAAAGCTGCAGATCTGACAAGCTGAAAGAGAGAAAATTATTTCAGTGATTTTGCTTTTAATCAGAAGAAATGCCAATATGAGACAACAGCTGCCCCACTCAACATAATTGTGACCAGCTCCAGGCAAAACCAAGCACAAGGGAAACTTCAAAAACCATTATTTCAGTATAGAACAGACTGTCAGAGTTGGCTTTACCAGCATTAACTATGGTCTGAGAAACCAAAAGGCAATAGGAGGCTTGCTGTGAATAATGAGCTGCTCATCTCTAGCTATTGTGGCTTTGAAAGTTGTCACATTTGAGGCGACAAAGCTGAGTAGCTGGAGGAATAGTTCATAACTATGAAGCTGTGCAGATGAGCTACATAATTGAAACTGTGTGAGTCACTGGACACTTTTTAATACATGAGAAGTTTTGCAGCTACAGACAATGAAGATTAGATCCTCTGCAAAGATAGTTTGTGAAGAAATCGCTCTGTGAAAGGTTTAGATGCCACAAGTAAAAGAAAATAAGCAAAAACTTTCAGTGCAATACTGTAGTAAAAAGGGCAAATGAGATGATGCACCATGTAAGCAGCAGTAAGTAGAAGCAGAAGCAATCGTTTTAATCTCTCCATGTAGCACTAGTTAAGTCAGCACTGAAATGTCATGTTGTCCCATTTAAAAAAAAATATGGCAAAACTCAAGGATGCACAGAAAATAATTACAAAACAATCAGATGAGTGGAGCCTTAGAATGTGAGAATTTGATGGAAGTAGGCTGTTAAGATCTTTCAAGAAAAAAAGGCTGAGGGGTCATTTAATTGGGAAGCGTTAACACTGTGTCAGGAGGAAAGATACAGAGTAGTATTAAGTATTCCAGCCTAATCAATAACAGCAACTGGAAGCCAACAAGCTTACATGGTAAATATGAATACTTAATTGTGAACAGTATTAAATAAGAGGGTGGACTATGTGCTGTAACAAGCTGTCACAATAGGGCTGGTGTCTCTTTTATTTCTGCATCTTCACACCCAATCCAGGTTCTTTTACTGCCATCACATGTTACCAAAAATAATTTTTGACTTTAGAAAAACATAATGGTCCAGGAGTTATAGACAATCCAGAGCTTGTGAACTCCAGCAGAAGTTTTTGAGGAAATTTATTAGTTACCTTCCAGTCATCTGAACATTTCTTGCTGACACCAAAAGTCTTATCAAAAACAACAGATGCAGTGCTTGGGTTTTTCACATTCTTCATGCAGCCCCGGAATGGAGGTGTGGATATATTAAAGCTGGTTTCAGAGAGGGGAAGGAAAAAGAGTTCAGTAGCCTGGCATTTCAAAGCACACACCACTATAAGTAACCTATAAATGCTGACAATATAAGATATAGAAAAAGAGGACAAGAGCAATCTTTCTTGTGTACACATACTCATGCTAATCAAACCCAGTCTTTAGGATGAGCTACAACAAAGATCTCACCATTAGCCAAAAATCACAGATCATGATCATGTATTATACACTTGTTTTTTTATGTCACATGAGATAGTTGATACAGAGCATGAAAGAAATTATGTAAGGAATGAGTTTAGATGGAGTTTCCCTACAAAGCCTGTGTATTACAGTCTTTTTATAGTTACTCACCGTTCCCGTAGAAAAGATGGAACTCCACCTAGGTAGTACTCAGTGAAATTGAAGACTTGTATGTTGGCTCTAATACCAGGACTGACATACACAACTTTGTTTCTTCGGTCAAGCACCAAATTAATCTGAAATACATGAATAATGAGAACCACTTCACTTGGCAGAAACAAAAATCATTTACCTGATTAAAAGTACCCCCACAGAGCAGTGATGTTTTTTTCCCCCTCCTCTTGTTTACTAGTGACTAGTGCAGTACTACAAAGGTGCTTTGCAAGCTTTGGACATTTAGTCAAAGCAAGAAAAATGTTAACTCTCCAAATACAAGGTGAGGTTTTATTTTCATCTGAAGGATTGCCCTAAATACACACCTCCCCTAAGATTTAGATACTGTCTTGTCTTTCTAGCTGAAGATTCAGAAGCTGCTGCTTAATACAAAAACTAAGTCAGTCAGCTGGCTGAAGGTAACTTAACCCAGTAAAGCATACAGATTCCTTGCAGCCGACCCTGCAGTTTACACTATTAAGTTGGAAATATATTAAGGGGAAAAGGGAGAACTAATCAACAAGGAAATCAAAGGTTTTTAACAATGTCTTTATGATTTCACTTTGGTAGTGCTACAAAAGAGCTGGACGGAAGCTAAGGAGACAAGCAATAACAAAGACTGCAAAACAGTAATCTCTAAAAAGATCAGCCCACCCTGAAGAAATAAACCCTTAGGTGGTGAAAACACTAATCTAAGGATGAAACTAATGCAAATAATTGCATTGTACACAACTATCTTTATGTAAAGCATTGCTCTGAAAAAATTTTTCCTTTGGTGTTTTCACTGTTAAAACTTAACTATTCACATTAAAGCAGGACAAGAGAAAGTTTCATTTTTACATGTCCAAACTAGTCTCCAGTGACTTGATTTCCTCACACAAAAGGAAAACTCCACAACTAAACTTTAAAACAGGACAGTTTCAGTTAATGTGTATTTTTACACATAATAATCCCTTGATTCTTTAAAATTACATACTTGTTGGTATGTTCCATCATTTACAGTTTTTCTGGCTTCTACTTCTTCTGGAGTTTCAGAGTCAAGTTTGTATCTAAAAACTGTATGGCCATTTCTAATGAGCACACTGATGAACTGATCCTGCAATAAAAAAACAAACACACCAACACAATTAAACTGCTATAATTTCAGATATATATTTCACTGTCATATGAATAATTTTAACAGAGCTATCTAGTTGCTTCTAGAAAGCTTTTTGGGGAAAGGATAACACAAAGCCTAAAACTTATACTAATCAATCATAAATATTTTAAACTATTATAAACAGATCTACTATCAGCTCCAAATCTCTAAAGGACTTTGTGTCATTTCAAATGTCTACTGACTTTTTACAGCATTGAAAAATTATCTAGAATATGTCCCGTTGATTGCAAATATGCCTACAAGAATATTAGATAAGTAGCAGCACTGTGGTTTTGAGCATCTTTACAGGTATAAGTCATCATGTCACTTCTATATTCCTTCTTACTCCATTTCCACACATACCTAGATTTGGGAAGAGTGCACTTCCAATTTTGAAGGATTTCAATATTTGAATATTGGTTTGATCCCAATTGCACTCTTCCCTTCCTGCCCCCAGTTCTGAATTCTCTGCATGGCCTAATGGAGGAGCTTCTTGGAATGATTTTTTACTCAGCCTTGACAAAGTGAGTATTCAGCAACCATGGTGGAATCATTGAATAGCCCAAGCTGGAAGGGACCCATAAGTCCAGCTCCCTGTCACAACTACCTAAGACTAAACCATATGACATTAAACATACAGCAATATCGACTGATTTTCCACATAGATGAAAATAACACTTTTAAGACACTTTTATTAACTCTTAACACTTTTATTTCCTTACAGTTAATACTGTATCTAACATGTTCTTTATTAAGCAAGATTTTTAAGATGTTCTTGCACTACAGAACAGACAGAAGCATTCCACACATTACCCCATTTGCTGCAAAGAACACGATGCCTTCATCTGCAGTCGTCTCAATGGTCTGCTCGTACCGAACTCGTTCGCCACTTCTTTCTCCCACTGTGACACTGGCATAACCAGTGCCCTCAAAATAGCTTTGGTCAGTCTCCTCTTTATACCTGTAATAATTCAATGTCACAGGTGTGAATATATGTCAGCAAAAACTTCTACCACATGGACTTACTGCCATTATAATTTTAAAAAAGCTTAAGTTAAAGCTTTTGGCATAGGGCCAAATTCTGATCTAACCCAAGTAGAGAGAAAACCTTCCACTGGCTGTAGGCTTCTATCAGATTCACAAATCTGATCTTTAGAGAGGAAATCATTAATGACTGTATTTTTTGAACTTAATGTAATATTTACTTTAAAAAGTAGATTAACACCTTAGTCTATAAATTATGTCTGGATTTTATAACACTTAAATTTAAATGGATTGAGATTGCCATAGACGTGAATCATGTCATTACTGAGGATTTTTTCTAAGAAATGTAATAAGGGCCAAGAGTTAGAAAAAATCACCAATTTAGCTACAGTAGTTATTCTTCTGGATGTGAAAGACAAGAATTCATAATGATAAAATCAAAGAACTGTGAAACACTTCTGTGTTCATATCATACCTTCTGCAGGGCTGCACTTCAGTGGTGTTGAGATTAAAAGTCCTCTTGAAGTTGTAAAGGCTGATAATATGCTCATTTAGGCTGTTTAATTCAATGCAGCCTTCATAACGAGGGTAGTTGAGATTATCTGGAGGCTGCAAAACAGTGCCATTAAAACCATTTCATCAACATTAGCTAACAAAATTTTACATTGCTATCTAACTGCTAAGACTTACTGCAAATATTATTAAGACACAGAATATGACATTCCAAATATGTAAAAAAAGATACTACATGCCTGCATACAATATCCAAATTATCTGATATGACCCTAGGTGTACTGCAGCACAATTTAAAGTAGAGTCACATGGATTGGGAACAGAACTTAGCAGGGCTGGACAGGTTTCATGCTTTCCTTGGTAAGTGAAATATCATTATGCTCCCTTCTTTGAACTCTAGCATGATACAAGCCAGGCAGATTCTGTAGGAAGTATCATCTTCCATTTCATCTGTTCCTACTGACATAGGTAAACTTTTACACAGGCTTTTGAATGACTGCTAGGTCCCATCTTTACTTGTAAGAACAATGGGATGATTAACACAAAATCTCTTTAAAACACTAAGAAACTCTGTACCCTAAAATCTGGTGGGTATCCTCCAACATAAAAGACAACACTGCTGGGATCAAGATTGAGGAGCATGTCACTGTCTCCACTGCTTGCACTCCTAGGGCTTTCATAATCTGGAGAAATTGATGTTGCTGCTTTGATGTATTTCAGCTTTGCATACTGGTAAATCCTAAAACCAAAACAGGCAGAATATCACATCACACTGATAAAAGATGTTATTAGCAGGTTTTCAAGAAGATTGTTGTACACTGTGGGTCTAATACCTTTCAAATGTGACTTGATCCATAACAGCTTCCTCAGGGTTGCTTTGAGTCATCAATGACTGCACTCTCACTTCTCCATCACCACCTCCCAGGTTATAGACACAAGTAAGGTAACCATCTTTCACAGCCATACCGATGTAGTCCTTGGAAGCCTAAAAATAGTAAGTAAATAATAATTAATAAATGATTAATTATAATTAAGGTAAAATTCAGAAGCATTTCCTCAGAGACATCATCATGCTGTGCATGAGTCATAAGAAATCCACCCACCTAATGATGAGATGTAAGTTTATCAGTTCTGGGAAGAAAAAATTGTAATCCTTCTATGTTGCACTGATTCAATGAATATAGTTACAAATTAACTGAAAAGTCAGTTAATTGTGTGAGTTTTTATTTTTGTAAAAACATTATGTAAAATATTTTTCTCCATCATAACATCTTCCAGCTAAAGCTATGAAAACATGACACCTTTACTAAGAATTAGACTCAACATCTGTGACATAAAAAAAGATATTCAGGACAAGACTCAGTGAAGGACAATGGCTCCTACTGAGGTGACTGGGAGCAGTCATTTTCCCCCAAAAAAATCACTTTTTATTTCTTCAAGATTCTGTATTTAAGAAGTAACCATTAAAATGCTTTCAACAGATGTCCTGGCTAGTTATTCAGAGGATAAAAAGGTGAAATCCAGTGTAGAACAAATACCTCTAAACAGCTTTCTATGTAAGCACAAGGCTTACTACAGATCCAGCTCCTGTCAAATAACAAGAATAGGAACCACATGCAGGAAATTTTTTAAATGTTTGATGGTGATTGAGCAAACCTGAATG
This sequence comes from Serinus canaria, assembly GCF_022539315.1. Taxonomy (NCBI): domain Eukaryota; kingdom Metazoa; phylum Chordata; class Aves; order Passeriformes; family Fringillidae; genus Serinus; species Serinus canaria. The sequence goes on along the minus strand of NC_066315.1, from coordinate 105,374,821 downwards.
CACAAGCAGGTCTGCATTATTCTGCATATTCAGAAGACAAGAAAATTAAGAGCTGAGGGGCTGAATTTTAAAAGTGGAATGATCACATTTTTTTTTTAACCAACAGAGAAACTCAGAGTGACTTATACTGTGAAGAGAGTCAAAGTTCTGAGTCAGGAGCTGGGCTGAGTTTGTGCTGACTGCTGCAGAAACTGACAGGTCTGATGTGTGATGGTATCCATGACGGAGAAGTAACTTCCAAGGAGCAAAAGAGCAAAGCATCAAAGCACAAGGCTCAGCCACTTGTTAAGTTACTTTGCCAGGGAAGGAATGGACACAACGCTTCTATAATACAATTTTAAAGAAATAGGCCAACATTAGCTACAAATTTCAGTCAGAACAGATCACTCCCCATCCTTTTCTCAAAACATTATATCTGGTCTTAAAATCAGATTAAATATCAAAATATACCTACATTTTTATTACCCAGGTACAGGACAAATCTATTTGCCCTCTGCTGGGTGACTGATCTTTGCTGAGGTCTTTGGATAAACAAGGAAAGTGAAGTATAGCCCTTCAGATCTTCGATGTTGCTCGGAGGTCGAACCTCTACCCCAGAGCTGCCATTGAACCTCATGGGAATGGCAACCTGTTAAGAAAACCAAAGTTGAGTGTGTTACAATTAACTATTGCTACCACTCCTGTTTCACTGGTGGGTTTTATTGCAAAGTAACCCATTACACATCCTAGTCATGTTTCAGCCATTAATTATCACAGATTTGGACTCTGGTTCCTACCAAACAAAATAATTAGGAAACTGAGTGGATAATGCAGTTGTCTGTATTATCAATACTTAACACAGCACTTTTTTGTTGCAGACATCAATTAATCAATACTTACTGTGCCTCTGTCAAGTAACTGTTACCTTCAATACACAGACAGGGAAAGATGTGCCCTGCAGCCCTGGAGAGCAAGTCTATGAATTATTGAGATGTCTACAAACACATCCTGGTGCTTCACTTAGCTGGACTTGACTGTTGGGAATTACAATGCGCCTCTGATATCATAAAGACACATCCTATTCCAGCTAAATAAACCATGATCACTAATTCCTCTTATTAATTTTAACTCTAGGTTATTTGTGATGATCTCAGGGATGGTTCTTAGTACCTGAGACCACACTATCACTTCAGCAACTACGGCAGCTCCTTAAATGAGAAAGGGCAGTCTAATAAGGTGCCAGTAGCTAATTTCTAACATTTTGGAGCAGCTGGAGTAACAGGGCTGCACAACTTCTTTGGCAGCATCAGCTTTCAATTGACCATGCATGAATCCCTGTCTCTAAGCAGCAGAGCCAACTCTGTCCCTGCTGCCAAAGCCACAACAATGCACCTTGGAAGGCAAGAGGCTGCTGTACAAAACAGTATTATGGAGATGCCCTGGGGAGAAAAACTAATGGAAGAAAGATGTAGCAGGATGCTACTGCATCCTGTCCTTTTTATGTATGAAGTATTAAGCTTCCCATCACCACAGTTACTTCAGTTGCTGGGTAGTGCTGTTGAATTAAACTTATGTCTGGTCTTTCACACACATTGAAATAAAATTATTTAGAAAGAGTAACAAAAGTACTGTTGTGTATCCAAACCATTGAGGTCAAGCATGATTGCAATGCTCAGGACAGACCTTATTTGCAGCATCTCTTGCCTGCTGAATCAGCTCTCTGATGCGATTTATATTCTCAGAGATGTTGCTGATTGGCATCAGCTGTTGGTTGATACTCTTGATCTTGCTGAAAAGATCTGGAAGTTGGTTTGTCAAATTTTTTACTGCAATGAAAGAGAGCAAATCATTGATATTAAAAAGGAGGAGGAAAACAAGATGCAAAAATATAGTATCACTACACAGTTATCAGAAAAAGCAGTGGACAGGGTAATGACAAAACAGTTTTGACTGGTCCTACAATATTAGGAAGCTCTCACTAAAAGTAGCAGTTTATACAGAGGTTATTGTACTCCTGAAAGTTTTTGCCAAAGGTATTTGCAGAAGCACTCAGATTCAGCACTTCCAAAAATGTTTTAGGTAAAGGTCCAGAAAAGAGTATTAAATAGAACAGCAATGTGGTCTCTGACATTATTACCCAATGGCTGTGGATGCTAGTGGAGAATGAGGATAAAGGAGAGCAGATAGGACTCAGGCTTGTAGCATCTCCTACTGCCACTGTCAGAGAGTGAATAATGGGGTAGGCTGACTGCTGGCCTGACTGAGTAGGGCATGAATTATATTCTTGTGTCAAGGTTGCTAATCAGCACAGTTTCGTAGTGTCTTATGGTATCCGGCAAGGTTTATTTAAGAGAAAAGAAAATATGATGAGAATTTTAACTTCTGTTATAATAGGAAACAATTTCTTATCTCCAACCCAATGATGCAGAAGGAAAATAAAATGAAATCCAGACCTTTTGTTTCTTCTAAATATGACTTATCAACCAATTTTCTAACTGCAGGGATGACTTACAACCCTGCATTACCATGCAGGACTAGCTCCTATATTTATATGATTTAACATGTTTTTTTCTTACTTGACTTTATCAGATAAAGCTGTTGAAAAGATGTAAAATGTAGATGTTTGGGAATGTGATTATCCCTTATTTTGTATTCAGCACTAGCTCTGTGCAATCCTTTCCACTTAATTTCAGTTAACAGACATGTACCTAAGGTAATAGTCTAGGGCCCTTCTCTAGCCAAAGCAGAAGAAAATCACATAATAACAGAGCAGCTGAGGTTGGAAGGGACCTCTGGAGGTCACAGTGTCCAACCCCTGTGTTCAAGCAGGACCACCTAGGTCCAGTAGCCCAGAACTGTGTCTAGGCAGGCTTCTGAACATTCCTGAGGCTGAGACTACACAACCTCTCTGGGCAACATGTGCCAGTACTCAGTCACCCTCACAGTAAAAGAACTGTTTTGTCATGTTCAGACATAATCTCCTGTGTTTAAACCTTTTACTCCAGGGGCACATTGCAGGCTCATCTTCAACTTCATGCCTACCAAGACCCTGAAGTCCTTTTCTACAAAGCTTTTTTCCAGCTTGGCCACTGCTCAGCCTATACTGGTACATGGGTTTATTTCTCCTCAGGTCCAGGACTTCTTTTTGTTTGACTTCAAGAGGTTCCTGGCAGTTTATTTCCACAGCCTGTTGAAGTTTGTCTGGATGTCAGCACGACCCTCTGGTGTATCAGCCACTCCTTCTGGTTTAGTGTCAGGAGCAAATGTGCTGAGGCACACTCTGCCTCATCATCCAGCTCACTAATAAAGATGTTGAACAGGATCAGACCCACTACTGAGATCCCCCATTAGTCACTGACCTCCAAACATTTAGAGACCAGTCATGGCACTAGCTTTTAACACATACCACAGAATGGCCTGAGTCACTTTCTGCTGTGCCTGTCCCTTTCTACTGGCCATAGAAGAAGTTCAGAATACTAGCTTAGGGTCACACCTAACTCTTGAGTGATTAAGGCTTCTGCTGCAAAACTTGCCATGTTCACCCTTACGGTGCTTTGGCAGGTCCCACACAGCACCTGCAATACCTGAATTGTTTGCCTCCATCAGTGCTTTATTGAAGCTGGCACTCTGTGTGCTTCCATAGTTACTCTTAATTCTTTCCACTTCTGCTTCAATTGGGACCAGTTCACCCAACACACTATTGGTGACAGAGTTGGCATCTTCTGCCATGTTCCTTGCACTGGTGATGATGCTGTCGATGTCACCTGAAACACACAGAAATGAACATGCAGATTCTTATAGTAACAGATGAAAGGGGAAGGCCAGAAGGGGTCCCTAAGTAACAAACCTCTGTTTATCCCATTGAGATTGTTTTGAGCAGTGACAAGATCAATTTTCAGTGCATTTGTCTTTCCATCAGCGACATCAAGTCTTTGCTTTAGGTCTTCGAGGTTAGGACCAATAGCTGCAAAACAGTGAAAGCCCCATGAGAATTAAAGAAAAATATCAATTTTCTGTTGGACAGATGGTGTTGCAGCTCTTGTCTACACTCTTACACAGCTCATGCTGCCACTGAGCATTGAGTCCACTGCAAAACAAGCACAAGGCAAAGAATTTGCTGGACAGGAGGAATGCAAAGGTGTATAGCACAGCAGAAGCCAGAAATCTACTTTCTTGCCTTTTTGCCATGGGAAATAACCATGACAAAAAGTCCCACTGTAATGGAACTCACATTTTTTCATTGAAAAAGTGCTGAAGTGCTTTACTGAGATGTGAAAATTTATAGTTCAAGGAAATTTTCTCATGCTGTGCCAACATTTCTAGTACCACTTCCTTTCTTAGTACCTTGCAATGTCCTTTTAGTCTCCTGTGCTTGATCCATGAGTGCACTGCTCTCAGTTTTTAACCTTGCAGCTTTTCCTGATAGGTCTTCTCTCTTCACAGTCTGACAATAGAAGCATGGTACTGTAAGATCACTTGATAATTACATTAAAATTTAAAGAGCAAAAGATAGAGCCCAATCCAATTTAAAGAACCCCCAATTCTACTGAGATCTAATCTGAAGAACATAACCTTTAGCAACAATTACCCAGGTTAATTCAAGCATACTACAACCTTGGTCTTTAGCAATCTTCAGATGGATTTTAGGGCATTAGGAGGAAATTACTAGCATACAGCTGTTGGATGTTATAACTCTGCTGAAGCGCTTGTGGGTATTAGTAGTGCAGAGTAAAAGAGAATACCTGAAATCACCTGCAGTGATTACCAGGCTTGCTTTGCAAGACCCCTTTATTTTGCACTGAAAGCAATTGTCAGTACTCATATGGGCAGTCCCATCAGAAAGGCAGTAATTGGCCTGATAAGTGTTGAGCCAAGACTAATTAATCAACATGCAGAACAGCAAGTCATACAAAAGGTCACAGAAAAATAAAGCATGCCAAGACACACAGCTGTTTGCTTTTGGCACTTCTGTGATAGTTAAAGAAAATAAAACTCCAGTTGTATAAAGTTTACCATGATTTGGCCACTTACTGATAAAGCTGAGTCAGCGGCTTTGCCAGCTTGGTTGGCTGCCTCCTCTGCTGCCTTGATGGCACCAATAATATTGTCATAGGCAGTAGAAGCTTCCACGGCACAGCCTACCAACTCGTCCTTCCTGGCACTGTTCTTCATTCTGTGGGAAACAGGGTGAAAAATGCAGCCTTCTCCCAAGGCTGTGAGATGGATTCCAAACAGATCTGAACTCAGGATTTAAGTAATGCCAATACAGAAGATGATTTTCAATTAGATCTGTGACTTCATTCTACAAAAAATATCAAATTTGGAGATAGACCAACATGGAAAGACTCTTCAGAAGACAGGATAAGTTCAGGCAGATGGAAAAGCACAGCTGTGAGACTCCAAAGCAGCCTTCAAATGATTGAGATGGAGAGAATTCATCAAAGCATATGGTTAATAATAGGGCACCTCAATCCCAGCCCTCCAAATACAATTCAGTTAAGAGGAATTCAGAGAACTGTAAATGTCAGATCAAGACCTTTTGTGTTTTCCCCAAGAACCAGCACAGGAGCTCTGGCAAAAGAAACAACAGAGAAAATCTCTTCTACCCACTCCCTGTGAACTATACAACTGTCTAGTACTAGCTGCCTTGTATTTGTGAGAACAGTGCCTTCTCAATCGAAACAAAACACACTGAAAACTAACAAAAAAAGTAATGAAAATGTGGCTTTTCACCCAAGAATTTTCCAGCCATGTTAGGTATTTTAGAATTTACCTTTCTGAGACTTTGTAGTTGGTGCAATGACAAAATGCAAATAATTTGTACAGGGAAAAGTAAATCAGGATTTCACTTTTTTTTTTCATTTTGTTCTGATGCATCATAGAAGGCCTCCAAAACCCCTCTCATAATTCCAGTGCAAAGTACAAATAATGGAGAGAGAAACACTTGATTCCTATCAGCTTTATAATATTTTTGCCTTTCTAGAAGATTCCTTGAAGGGTGAGAAAACCAATGGAGGTCTTTTCCTCCACAGTGCTAAGCAGGCATGTCTGAAGACTTCCAAGACAGCCATTTATTCAAATTATTTGCCTCAATTCTTTGACACCACATAAGCATCCCTGAGTACGAGTACCTGAAATACTCAACAAAAAATATGCTAAACATCTTCCCACTCTGTACATGAGGCTCTTCTCTTGCTAGTAAGATGTTAATGAAGTGTTAGTACAGTAGTATAAAACAGTATTATGTGAGTTCACATTTCTGGGGGGGAAAAAACAGGAAAAATACAGGAAGATGTGGTTTTTGGAGAAAAAGAAAACTTATGTACATCATGAAGAAGCATAAAGAGATCAGCTTAATTTCTCTGTAGCTTTGCAAATAGTTATAAAAGCAAGTGAAATAACAGACCATTACAACCACTTTTTTTTGTTCTGTACAAAAGTTACTCATTTACAGGAACGGCAACATACTCTTCCAGTTGTTTTGCCAAATCTTGCAAAGATTTGGCGTGTTCCTCGGCCCTCACCACCAGTGGTTCTTTGCTTGCTGATGAGAGATTTGCCACTTTTTCATTCATGTCCTTCCTTGCTCCATCCAGCTGAGCAGCCAGGCTTTCATATTCCTAAGATTCAAAAGATATACCTTTATTTGTATTTGTACATGTTTCATTTTGTCCATATATACTTCAGTGTTAAACATACCTTGCACCTGAGGAGACCAAAGGGGAAAACATTCCCTTCCAACTTATTCTGCAGGTTATTGGAGTCATTACATTATCCTTCCAGACCCATTACATAAAAGCTGAGTCAGAGCAAAGACCCTTCTAGCCTAGTATCTTGCCCCTCTGACAGTGGCTAAAAGCAATTAACCAGAAAGAAAGACAGGAAAAGCACAATTGCTTATGGCACTTCTCACAGATGTTCTCCCAAATTCTGATACCTGCAGCTCAGTGTCTTCCTCAAACACATCACAGCCCTCAACAAGCTTCTCTTACAGAAACCTGTGCAGGCAGGCAGACTCCTTATGCATCCTGGATGGGCTGTGGGATCCTTTCTTTCTTGACTGGCTCAGATAAGCCTCATCTCCAAGAAGATATTGGGGTTTTTAACCTTCTCTTAAACTTTACCTCTTTGCTCTCTTGCAATAATCCAAGTACACTCTTAGCTTGTGTCAGGGAAGACCGGGCTGAGCTCAGAATATCCAGGACACCATTCTGTTGCACATTTGTGTCCTCAATCCGTTTCTGAGGACAAATAAGAAGTTGAACAACATGTGATGGAGTTAAGAAAAGAGGCAGGAAAAGCTGTATCTTGAAACCAAAATTAAAAAAAATTTAAAAAACCCCAAAAAAACAAAACAAAACAACAAAACCAAACCTAGTCTAGCTGGCAGTAGGATTCACCAAGGGTACAGTCACTTTTTTTCATTAAATGATTGTGCTAAACCAGTGATACATTTCAACAAGATACAATTAAGAGAATGTGTCCTACAAGCATACACTTATTCCTTGTACTATTCTACCAGCTCTAAAATTCAACTACTGCTCAGTAATAACAGCTGTTCCTTGTCCTGATGAGACCTCAGAAGCTGTTACGTGGAACACTTATCCCAAATAATTTAACAGTATTGCACCCATTTCTGCTCCCATCTTTCATGGTTGTTAAGGCTAAATACTTTGAAGAAATTACTATGAAAAGTCCATCAGCATCAGGAATTTGGTCTAGAAAAGGAAACAAAAGCACTTAGTGGCAGCTGGAAAGAAGTGCTGGGAAGAGACTGTCCTTCCCTGTTCTCATCAGAGCTATGTCTTGGTCACAAGTTCTGGTCACACAGAGAGACCATAAGCAGCAGTACAGACCTTTACACCTGTCCACACACCCATCAGAAGATGGAAAGAGACCCTGAAGAAAGTCTATAAAGAATTAGTGCTGCTTGGCTTTGTGAGGTCAAAAACAGCAACGAAAACCACTTCTTATCTTCTGAGGTTTATTTTCTTTTTTCTCCTCATGCCCACCATTACCTTAATGTCTTCTAACAGAACTGTGTTGTCTCTGTTTAAGCCTTCAGCCTGCTTGATTTGAGCTGTCGCGTCATTCAGAGCTTCACGAAGGTCAGTGATTTTGGATTCATATTCATTCAGTGCATCCCTCACAACTTTAATAAGCCCACGATTCTCTTGGTGGTACTTCTGTAGTTCATTCTTAATACGTGCCAGTACTGCAGCATCAGGACCAGGACCAAAAGAAAAGTTTTGTTCAGAGAAGGGATCCAGAACAAACTTCGTTAAAAATGCCTTGGCATTCAGGATTATAAAGCTCTACTTGTGTGAACTGAGCATCTTCTGCAATGCTAATTTCAGTGCTACTATAGCAAAGATACTATTCAGCATCTTGCTGGATCAAATCTGCTCACTAGTTTGCTGCTGCACAGAACCCAGATAAATGTTCTCTTAATTAAGTAAGGATGATGCTGATCTGAAAACACTAATTGTTTTAATATGGAAATAACATAATTTCTTCAACAATTTCATCTACAATGTAGACATCTACAACTGCACTAGTTATCAAAGCCTCCTCCGTAGCCAATGGAGAGATACGAGCGGATCTAATTTCAAAGAATATAGGAACACAAAAAACGTCAAATTAATCACACTCTTTAGCATGCCCATTTCACTGCTGACAAAATAGAATACAGAAGAGTCACTCAGAGGTAGGTATCAATGTTCAAGGTTGCTGGAAATTAACTGTCACTCATATGGGTGACATTCACATTCCACAGTCCTACACTATTCCCCTGGTTTGGAGATAAGCCTGCAACTTCTCTTGATGTCTCCACTGTCTGGAATCAAGTTTCTGAATGTCCCAGTCAAACACTTGCAGAGAACATGACAACTAGTGCAACTAGAACTCCTGAATTTCCTCGTCCTTGTATGACCTGGCCCTTGGACTACTCTGGTAGCTTCTGAAAATCTGTCGTTAAATAAATCATGCAATTCCTCTACAACAACTCTGTGTAGCATTGCCCATCTCTTACAATACACAGAAGTATTGCATAGGTGTGTTAGGACTGGCTACATCTTTATTTTACTGAGATGGATCTAGTTACCAAAGAAATATGTACTGGGTTTCTTCCCCAGCTCAACCCATTTTCTTCCATAACACACTAAAAATGTGTGTCAGGGAAGACCGGGCTGAGCTCAGAATATCCAGGACACCCTTAAATGCCTTAAAATCCCCTCCAGAATGACCACTCTCCTGTTGACTAACAACAGCTTCAAATCTCAGGGCTACACTGCAAAAGGCCGCTCCCTCTACTCCAACCCTATTCTTCATAATTCTTATTCAATTAATAGCTCTTATTCAATTCAATTTTTCTTACTCAATTCAATTCAGTTCAATTCTTATTCAATTCAATAATTCAATTAAATAATTCTTCAGATTTAAGACTGATCTTCCCAGAAAGTCAGAAGCTGAGAGAAGAAGCACTTACACCGCTGAGCTTCCGTGCGCTCCTGCTCTGCCTCAGCCTGAAGCTGGCCAAAGTTGCGGCTCCGCATCTCGGCCATCATGCGCTGGGCTTCGGCCAGCTCTTCAGAGGCATCTCCCAGGGGCAGGTTGTTCCCTTCTGTGCTTGTGCCAGCTACCTGTTCCAAGAGCACTGAAAAAAAAGCACTGTCAAGGTTAAAAACAGGATGTGCTTAAGCCTATTCAAAATTCCCAAATAATGGGGCCAACAACTTCTCTGAGATGGATCTGCTTCATTAATGAACTCAGGAATAGGCATGTCTTATTTTTTCCTTTAATGAAACAGATCCATTTTCCATTAATTCTATTAAGATTAAAAGTATCCCATGACCCACAACCAGAGAGAGCAATATGGCATTAGCCTTGAAATTTGTCCCAAATGACCAAGTTCACAGCAATAATTTTAAGCTTTTAACTTTAAAGAGCCCATGATAACAACCCAGAACAAAGTTATTGAGTCAGGATAGTCAAATTTGTTGCTTGAAATGTCTCTGTAGTGAAGCTTCTCTGTCCCTTTTCCCTTCATAGGGAAGGTAGGGTCCTAAACGAACATTAAGTATTAGATTTCTAATAGGAAGAGTGAATGCTACAGCTGTGACTAAAGTCTGATTTACAAAGTGTTTTCTAAGAAAACCTCTTATGTGTAAGAATATTGTAAATAAGCCAAAAAGATGCTATAAAACAAAACATGAGTTAGAAAATATTTTTTACCTCGTATATGGTTGACCACTACTTGTATTTGTGAAACCAAATCCTTTCCTTTCTGATGAGTTTGGCCAAAATTGTTAAATAATCTCTCAGCTTCTTTGTAGTTCATTTCAGCCTAGCAAGGCAAAAAACTATTAGATTAAAAGTATCTGGATTCAGCATGCTAACACATAGTCAGGAGACTTATACTTTAAAATTGATTTGGTAAGTCACCTTTTCCTGGAGAGCATTTACATCACGATTTAGATTAATGAATTCTGTCTCCAACTCATCTACCTTTGAACCTTGATTATGAACAACAGAACGGTAATTGTTCAATAAGACCTGAAAAGAAAGGAAAAAAATAATCCAATAAATCACCCACGGCCCAGCAGACAAAAAGCAAAAATTCCACTGGATTAAATCTTTACCCAAGGTAAATAAAAGCAGAATTACTGATATGAAAAATGAACAATTCCTTCCCAAAACCTGAGGGTTTTATCTGTGAGTATAGCAACTGCTATGCCAACTGAAGAACATTTTTTTAGAATGAATTTTGGTAATGGCAAGTGTTGGGGGTTTTCGGTAATGCAGAGACATGAAGTGCTTGAAATAGACATAGCTAGAGGGACACCTCAGAGGTATAACTTCCAAGGGGAGCAAGCCTCAGGAAAAGCAGAGATACTGATTCTGTTTCTGAGCATGACATGGTAACCACAGCTACCTTTTAACAGGTGAAGCCCAGTGCTGCCAGCATCTGGTATTTGGAATCCAGGGCTGATGTATGTCTGCTTGCAAGTGACAAAACTATGGCAAAGGCTCCTGAGTTCATTGCCTATCCACTTAATCTGAAACCCACTTTTCTGCGTTTCTGTGTGCCTACCTTTAAGTCCTTGATGCGTGTTTCCAGGTCTCTCATCTGCTCCAGAGTGTGGGTACTTGCATGGACATTCTGCAGCTGAGACTTGATGAGCTGAAGCTCGTCACCCATGGTGCTCAAATCCTTCAGCAGTGTAATCACACAGCTGTCGCAGGCTGGAGGGAGCAGTGGAAATCAATACATATCCTTGGTATTTAACACAGAGAACATTTCACTGAACACATTAGTAATGGTGGAAAAGCTTTGAGGCTTGTCACCTGGTGTAGTCAGAAGAACAAAGGCAACAACAAAGCTTGCAGCGTTAAGGAAAGTGACTTAAGTCAGAAGTAAGGAGGAGGTTCCACTTAGATCTGACTAGATGAGTATCTCTTTAATCATTTTTCCAAGTAGCTGGTTGAATGTTTGCTTTCAAAACATTCATTACAGAATATCTCAATCCTTTTTAAACTATGTCACCCTTAAAAGAGTCAGCCATATGCATCCAGAGCCAGCTGAAAGTAATCCTAGTGCAGTTCTATTTTATCACTTACCGTCACAATCTTCATTGGGATCCACATCTTTTGGTTCATTATTGAAACATTCTGAAATCACAAGATAATCCATTAGCAACCAAAGTCTCCTTATGGAAATACTACTGCATTTTTTCCCTCACTTTTCATGTTTGGCAGCCATTAAAACATGATGCTGCCCTTTCATAAATCCATACCCACTGTGAATGAGCTGAAACGCTCAGAAGGCTTGAGCATGCCAGAACCTTCAACTCCCACTAATGATGAAAGCAACATCTTTTCCATCCCTCAAAGGAAACCTACTGTAATCCCACAATATATGCTACTTGGATAGGAGCAGGAGACCCTCTCAAATGTATTGCTAGAATTTGCCTAGAATAACACCACCAGGGTTGGAGACAAGATTATATTGTTAAAGCACTTTACGCAGGACAAAAGTTCAAACCCCTCTATCTACTTCAGTATCTGGTTCACACCACAGGTTCTGATTCCCCAAAGAATGTCTTACCCACAAGGAACTGAGAAATATTTATGGCCTTCCTTCATGCCTGCCACAGCTTGCAAGATTAAGGTATTAATCAAGCTTGAGAGAAATCCACAGTGTGTGGGCAGAGATGGAGGCACTGTACGTAAGACCAAGCAAGCAGCTTGGACCACAGATGCAGGTCATATATAACAAAAATCCCTCAGACTTTCCAACAAGCCAGCACAGGTGATTTCCTGTCCAGTGCACTCTTTTGTTTGGCCTTTACAAACCCTGTTATAAGAAGCTTAACGTCTCCAGGTGCATGTGGAGTAACATCCTAGGATACTAACTTCTAGGATGCAGGAGAGGAACTGGCTCCTAAAAATGCCATCATATAGGACAGCAATCTCTCCAGCTTGATGCCCAAGTTCCTTTTACAGGCTTGGTCCCACTGGCAAGCTCTCCTCTTGAAAAGGGCCATGCATGTTGGTCAAAGATTGAACCTGATGATCTTGAAAGTCTTTTCCAACCTTAATGATTCCATGTCTTTTACTCTAAGGGAAAAGAATGCATTCAGTATGGGCTGCCACTGTCAAGAGTCATCAACAGCTTGCAGCTGTTTATCACTGAGGATACAGTGATAAAATAGGACCTGAACTTTACCAGCAGCATGAAACAGCCTGGAACAAACTGCTTAGCTGTGCCATTTCCTTTGGCACTTGCACATTAAGTCATGAGGAAGTTAAACAGGGTTGGTAGTGATCACTGCTGCCAAAAGGAGACAAATCATAAAGAATATATTTTTGAGAGAATGAAGGAAATTCCTCCAAATTCAAGCAGCCATGCCGTTCTGCTTTGTGTAGTTCAGCTAACAGCAGGCACATTTCAGCTGTCACCATCAAGTACCAGTTAAATAAAACTATTACTAGAGCTTGTGCACCAACAACATCAGCCAAGAAACGGTGAAGTGCTGGCCAAGAGCCGAACATCCCGCAAAAGGAACCTGCTAGAACATGCTGTGCCAGTGATCACAGAGGGGCTCATTCCTAATGCAGAGAAAGGGACTAATGCTGATCAGGAGGTGTACTTGGAGGAAAACAAACTGGCTTGTTGAATATTGCCCTACGGATTAGTTTGTCCTGGCAAACTGTTGCTTCAAAAAAGAAAGGAATGATACAACATCAAACACTGCTTGGATCTGTTCCCTACAAGGTATAATAGAGATGTATTATTTCAATGATTAAATATGAAATGAGAGCAAGCTATTGAAAAATTGCACCAGCTGCCCACAGCAGTTCACATCACCTGCTGTTTTTCTGGTTTCTGTGGCCAAGGAAAGACAATGGATTCCTTGCAGTTACTAGACTGCAGGACGAACAGCAGTGTGGAGAAATGAAGAGTATAGAAATATTTGGAGTTTTTAGTTGGAAACTTGACTAACATATGAGGAAGAAAATCTGTCTACTGGGAAGGAAAAGTGAAATGTTACTGGTGAATAAAAATATGGGAGAATCAAGGACATTTCAAGAGCAGTGGCCTCTGTGTTTCTGAATATAAAGGAGTATCCCAAGGGACTAAGGTGAATCAAGGTAAAGGGACTCTGAAGAATGTAAGATCAGGCCCTTTACTTCAGAGTTCTAATAGATAAAGCAAACAAATGCCCATGGCATTATATAAGAGCTTACTAGTAGTGAAGTACATGTGTGACTGATTCTGGGAAATCATGAATGTTTTAGCCAGAAGAGCAGTGTAGCAGGATTTATAAAAGAGCCTTCTGAGTCAGGTTCTAACTTCCATTGCAAATGCAGGCAGCCTGGATACCTAAGACGGCAGTGCCTGAAGCAGACTCAGAAGATTTCACTAAACTGTGCCAAATACATTTTAAAAAGACATTTTGAGGATGCTCAGTTTCCTAAATCCATAAGACAGACTGGCAGGATATGATTTAACCCTGTCAACAAAGGAACCGTGATATATTTAAAAACACTGCCATGAAATAAAAACAAAAATTTGGCAGTATTTCTGAAGGGAAATACAGGACAAAAACGTTTAGAAGGGTAAACCTGATGACTCAGGGACAGCCCTTCTATTATCATGGTGTTGTGTTTTAGGAAATCTTACATTTTGTAAAAAATTTATCTACATGTCTTGTGAGTCTAGATCTTTTCTTCAGTTCAGCTTATCCAAGTACCTTTCTTCTTAGCTTCCCAAAGAGAAAACAAAGCTCCCCCTTCCATTCAGAACAATGCTCCATTCACAGGCCCTCACGTACCTCCAGTCAGGTGGTCACAGCTAGCCAGCTGTCCATTATTATTACAGTTACATTTCTGACAGAAGCCTTCATATTTTTGTGGATTTCCAAAATATCCAGGAGCACAGCTAGATGAGGAGATACAAGTAATTTTTATTAAATAGTTGAAGCTAATTTTGTGGAATATACTTTCTCTCGAGATAAAATCCCAGTTATTCGCCTGAAGAAACTTTCAAGAACTTTTGATTTCATGTCTTGACTTAGACAGAAATGATATATTTTTGGTTTACAGTATCCTCTGCACTATGCTAAAAATATCTTTGTGAATGCTGCAGATTTTTTTCTAAAAATAAAAGAACTCCCACAGTGCACTTGCAGGAATAATTCACTAAATCTGACAAGAATTTGACAAGGCTTAACCAAGCAAACCATACCATTCTCGCCTGTGATCTCACCAGAAAACACATACTGAGGGGGATCATACTGCAAGCACAGCTGAGATTTCAAACAGCAACAGCACTGAATGACATCATCACCCTTCTGCTGTGTGATACCCCCTTGCCTCCTGCCAGCAAAGCAGTCTGTGTGACTGATCTCTAAGTATTTTAAAGTAAAATCTATTGTTCACACTGGATAGCTACCATTCCTAGAAGTCACTCTGTGGTAAGACCTATAAGGGTGATAATGCAGCATCAAAGGGCCACGATGAGCAGCTGAGGTACAGCTACACCTGGAACAGAAAATACCTACAACCCGCAGATTAGACAGGGTCAAAGGCACCAGTCTTGGAGGAGAAGACCGGGTCCTACTGCAGATCCTGTCTTCAGATATGACACCATGACTTACTAGTCTCACATTTCCAAACCAGACAACACCACTCCATTACACTTCAGTTCTGTCTGGATTTGAAACTCAGTGAAATTGGTTCCTCTGCCTGCCTGAAACAGCCATGCTGTTCCTCTCTTGCTTTGCCAAACTGCTGCAAGGTTCCAGCAAAAGAGATGGCTTCAGCCTGGTGTGTGTAATTGCCAACTGAGGAGCACACCAGAATGATTTGGGATAAAGGGTATGGTGCTAAATGGCTGCTGTTGCATAAGGCCGTTGAGGCACCATCATATACACTGAAGGAAAAGGGAAAATGTTTTTAACTTGAAAAGGGGTGAAATAAGAGGGAGACATTATTACCAGAGTGCAGGATAAGGCAAAGCATAGGGCACTCAACAAAGAGGCAGACACCTCTTTTCAGTAAAAATGTCAGTGTGTAGAGAATTGCTTAGATTTATTTCCCCAGGGAGCATCGTGTTCGTGGCTGGAATTACACCACAGCACCACTCTTCAGCAGCTGTTCGTATACTCCTTATGGACATACATATTGTGCACAGGTGCATGTCCATATGTCCACATGTGTCTGTCCCAATACAGACATCCCTCCTTTTATCGTGTCTCTCAACACTCTTGGTTT
Source organism: Serinus canaria (assembly GCF_022539315.1). Classification (NCBI taxonomy): domain Eukaryota; kingdom Metazoa; phylum Chordata; class Aves; order Passeriformes; family Fringillidae; genus Serinus; species Serinus canaria. The sequence goes on along the minus strand of NC_066315.1, from coordinate 105,359,065 downwards.
TGAGAAACAGGTTACTCACCGTTCACAACGAGCTCCAGTGTAGCCTTCTTTGCAGAGACACTGGATTTCTTCACCATTTGCCACACAGCCAACTGCAAATCTTTGAGAAGAAGCAAAAATATTATTGTGAGCACATGATCAAGTAGGTTTTAGACTCTAGAGGTTCAGTTTAATGACTTTCAGATTGTGAAGTTTTTACACCACCAAATTACTTCTCAGCTAATTTAATTGCCTCTAGACAATTTATTGTGACTAATTCTTGGACATTTCATATTTTTTGCATAAATCATTTCCTTAGACTCAAAAAATAATAATTTCCTGGCCCTGTGGAGTGAGTATAATAGTTCACTACCCAAAGGAATTCCTAAAATAAACCTTAATAATGATGTCATAAAACAAGTCTGGGTAGCTATTTTATCTTAGTAGGCAAGAACCAATTGCCTGTGCTAGACAGACCTTTCCTCATGTTTATACAACTTTTTTATTTTCTTTTCTTTTCAACAGATGAGAAAATTAAAGGATATTTTTATGTAGATAGTGTTATTTAGGGTTTTTTTTAACCAAGGTAAAGTAGAGTTGTGCACAATTTTTGGAATCCCAAGGACCTGGTTAACACAATGAACTTTTTTCTCTGCTCTTTCAAGCAGATTTGTCTGGATTCAAAGTTCACTGTTTGTGAAGGAGAAGGCAGGAGGTGAAACAGGGCCATGCTTGCTATTTTAATTTTTTAATCTATTGGATAAAGCAAGTCTGTGTATCAAAGAGAGAGGTCTGCACTAAGAATTACTGGAATTTGACTAGATGGAAAATTGTCAACTCCAGTAATGCCAGGTGGGGTGCATTTCCTATGTCAAGAATGATATTCAGCACTCTAATCTGCAGTTATGAAACTGCACAGTTTTATGGTCTCCGTAGATATTTCAGAACTCTGAAAAGCAAATGAATACTAAAAACATGTTCAGACAGCCTCAGGCAAGCACCTGCAGAAGAGGCTGTCAAAACCAGATCTATCAGAGAGTTCTTTGATAAATGATAAACCTGTCTATTGTCTGATGGTGTAAATCTCCTACTTAAGGTTACGTGGTGTGTGCTAATGCACCTGGCAATACCATGTGGTGCCTTTAGCAATTTATAGCTTAGGGTTTGGGGTTTTTTTTAAATTTGATTTTATTTACCATGGTTTAGAAGTGACCAATGATGACAATCTGGCTAAACACACCATGCATTTAATATGCAATGAACTGCTCAGTTTTAAAAGCCTGGCAACCTTATTTGATACAAGTAAGTTTCATTTTTTCACTTTTCATCTCAATGTGTTTGCACTTCAAACAGAACTTTGATAGGAAAAGCAATCATACTCTTTTAGAGTTCTAGATATGTGCTTAAGACCTTAAATGTTTTTATGTTATTTTTGCATCTTAATAATTGTTCTGAATTCCTTTAAAAGGCTTGTTTCACTGTTTTTTCTTATCTCCTAGCCAGAGTAATGATGCTAAACATCTTCCATTCTAGTAAAAAAGAAGGATTCTGGGTATGCCCAGTAAGGGAAAAAACCTCATTGTATATTTCTCACTATAAGGAGAAGGAAGTACTGGTGGTTTTGAAAAAAAGCCCACTTCTACTGTCTGGGTCTCCCAAAAGCTATGAGCACTGTGCCTCTGAAGTTCAGGATCTGAATTATAATTGGAATACTCAGCTTATTAAAAAAGGCAATGCTGTGAGACAGACCACCAAGCTCTCAATATGAGAACAGAGAAGATCATGATATTCCTATGGTAGCAGAGTTTGGGCTTTGGGATTTTTTCTTCTCTCTCCCTCATTTTTTTCCCCTTTTTTTTTGATTCCCTCCCCTGCTTGACTCTTCTTACAAGCTTTTACTGTACCTGTTTGTATATGGGCAAGGGCATTCCCGGCAGGAACCTTGAGTGGCATCTCCAAAATAACCATCTTTACAGTGTTCACATTTCTCCCCAGCAGTATTGTACTGACAGTCCTTGGAAAGGAAATGAGCAAGACATTTAGTAGTGCTTTAACACTCAATATGGCTTTACTATTATTTAAAAATTTACTGCCTATTTACTAGGAGAATATGTTCTTTTTCTTCCATATAAGCAAGCATTTATTGCCAAACTGCCTTCATAGCCAGGATAGAACAGTTTCAGTCCATTTTCTAATTGTACAAAGCACAATTTCCTTCCTCTTGTGGAAAAGCTACAGAGAAATAAGTTGAATTAAACATATTTTTAAAGAAACTCAGCTAGATTCATAGTTAGTTAAGGAGCATTCAATTAATGCTTTTTCTCTGTCTTCATATTACAATTAAAAGTCACTACATTTATATAAAATTTTAAATTTTGCATCTTAACACTCTTAGAAGGCAGATACCATCTAAAAGCATGCAATCAATTGAGCCCAAGTACATTCCTTAAAAAAAATCTCATTAAATAAATATAAAAATTGTTTCACGTAGTAGATTCAGACCAGAATTGAATTTCATGTAGTTTCTCCAGAGTATGTGTTACTTGTATTTTTCTGTAGTAACTGGAATAAATAACAGAAAGCAAAAGCTAAGAATAGTATTGAAACTGATGCAGCTGACCCCTTTTCCCATGATAAAATTGTTGGGAATTGTACCTTGGTTTACAAACATTCTTAATTCTAGTGCTGTCTTATTGTCATACGTTTATATTTTATGGGTACAGAATAAGGAAGTTGCCTTTCCGTTACCTAAAGTGTTGCTAATTTAAAATAGAAGTTGTTCAAATACATAAGCAGCATAAAAATACATAAGCAGCCATAAGAAAAATATCAAATGACTAACAGTCGAAAGGCATTCACACTCCTGAGTTCTACAACTGTTTGTCTTCTGTGCAACAGACTGATCAAATGTCCCACAGAGCTGAAGGCTTACTAACAGAGCAGAAGATGGAAAAAAGAAAGTGGGAAATCGGCTGGAAGCAGTCACTGAGCAAACTGTGTTTCCATTTCAGGGACCTCAGTGGCTCAGGGCTATGTTTGAAGACCCTACTACCATGAATGACCCTACTACCATGACTGGCGTTTTCCCTACAAATGAGAAATGAGAAACAGCTCTGTCTCTCTCATCTCCTCTAAAACTCCATTCTCCTTCCCATTTCTTCACACCAGATTCCCTCAACCATAAGCTCTTCCCCAGGTGGTAACCCCTGATCTGTTTCCATTTCGGTTAAAGAACTATATCTGTGGCTCATTGATAAAAGGTTCTGGGAAAGAACAGGAGAAGCTCCAGTTCCCATATGAGCCATTTGACATGAAGTTAAACATCAAATATCACAAAGGCACTATGTTTGCAAAAGAAACCATTTTAAAATGTGGCCTCTATAAAAGCTGGTGCGTATGTTCCTGCAAAAGCCTAACGGAAAATTCAGAACATGTTTCTGAAAAATTACTGTCAATTTTCATAATCCTGAATAATAAATTCAACTGCAGAAAAAGAGATGTATTTAAAATATGTGTGATGGCTTCATCTTAGAGCAACCTCCTCCCACAAGCTTATCCCGTGGCTTTTTATTTTGCTCACTCTGTCTATAGAAACTGAAGCAATTCTGTAATTGCAAAGAAAATTTTAGTTATTTCACATATAAGCCACCCTAAATGTGCCATGCTGCTCCTCTAGCTACATGGCATATAAAGGCTGGAGCTCCCTAGGCACAGTGCAATGGAGCCAGAGCAGCAACTCCCCCATGGGTCTTCCTTCAGGAAGATGCTCTACTCTGATCCTTTTACAGGATCAGAGTAGAGCATCTAGAATACAGATGCTAGATCACAGCATCTCTAAACCATCAAGTATTGCAAACCCTAAAGGAGAACTTCCAGCTGACTCCATATGCACCCACATGGTACCAGGCAGTCAGAGCAGAGTGTGTCAGGGCCACAGCAGAGCCACCAAGCTTACATCAGACACGTGAGGCTCCGTGACATGAAGCAACATGCCATGGGATCAGCAAGTCTCAGCACCATGCTGCTGCTGAGGGAATGTGCCTTCCAGGAGGAAGGGCAGGGACCATGAGGACACAAAGCCTGATTAATGGCAGAGAAATGCTTTTCCCTTCACACGAGAACCAAGGTCTTCATTCTTCTCCACATCCCCCTGCCCTCCATTATTCCCCTCTTCCAGCAGCACTGCAGTGCACTCCTCTCCTTCCAGCAGCATGCAGCAGGGGGAGAGCGACTGCCTGAGCCAGGGAGGGTTGTGCGGCTGCACAGGGGAAGGGGCCAGCCTGGCCTTAGCCTCCGTCACCAAGACGCCTCTGGAGGCTGTCACTGGAGGGACAATGACAAATGTAGGTACTCAGGCCTGGGGCTCCAGGTGAGGAGCAGGAAGCCAAGTGAACAAGCTTTGCACTTTGGATGTGGAATTTGATGGCTCCACAGTGGGAAGCCTCCTTGTCTTCTCTGAACCATGTCAGGTTTTTGTCCCATGGCTCCTCTACAGAGAGACAAACTTGCTCTTGGATAGGCGGAAGTTCATGTGGAAATAAAAGCCCTCAGGGCTTTGATTTTTCACCACATTATTCTGGATGACTTTGCCTGCCCAGGACTAAGGGCTGATTTAGCTGTACCTATCTGAAAGTTAATCCAGCTGTGAGAAGGATGGGATAAAAACAAACCTAAATCATATACTTCATTAGGTGAAAGTAAAATTTGCCTTCATAATTCTAATCTGAAGTGAAACTTCTTGATCTTTCTTGCTGCTTTGCAGCACTTTCCTGTCACGGCCTGCCCTGCCCCTCCAAAGCAGCAGCCTGTAAGTCATCTCCCAGAATGTGCTGAATTGGTTTATAGTTTCCATTAAAGCAACAGGGTTGGTTGGAACAAAGTCGGGGAGAATGACATAACGTGCAGGAATGCACCGCAGGCAGAATGGATGCACTGCGAATGAGGAAGAAGTAACAGAAAAGACAGACCAGGAAAGATGTTGGCAAGGTTCTTGTTTGCACAGTAAATGAAAAATTAGTAAAAGCTTTTTAGGGGGGAATTTTTCAGGACAAACTATTCACAGAAGCATCATGGATATGCACTGGAGAAGCACAGTCAGCCAAGTGTCACACTTCCATAGCTGAGGGCTGATCCACTCCCATGGGGCTGCTTTGGGTTTATTACAGAGTGCCAGGGAGCAAAATCTACCCCACCACACCTTCTGTAACAGCTGAAAGCTTCTAATTAATCCAACTTCTATTACTTTAATTTCATCTTATTTAATTCCATTTTTTTTAACCCATCTAGCTATAGACTATGATTAGTGGAGATGCACTGAAGCTGATTAAACAGGGTGCAAAGCCCTGTGCTATACATGAACGTGCTGTTTGTCATCATTATACAAACATATCCTAGTACATCTGTCTAAAGCTCAGGACTGCCAAGATAAGACCCAGGTTTATTATAAATAACTACAAATGTTTCCTTATGTACAAGTTTGGGGACTTTTTTGTAACCAGGAGCTAACAAAAATTACAGGTGAAAGAAAGAAATGAAGACAAGGACACAAATTATTCCAATCAATCATAGTTACATTAAATGTACATTTAAATGTACACATCTTATGCTCATTAACAATGTAAAATTAAGAGAATGAGACATAAAAGGATTATTCTTAGTTGCTTGGAATTTAAAAATACTCTATGGTCCATACTGCAGTAAGATAAATGCTGTTTTCTCCTTTTCTTCCCATTAACTTACTGAATGTTACTAATTACTTACAATACATTTTCCAGTACCATCTTGACATCTATTTGAATTTCCATTGCAGTTGCAGGGCACACAGCGTCCAGCAAATATTCCTTGATTCTCACGATAAAATCCAATGCCACACTCCTGGACATCAAGAAGAAAAAGAAAATTGGTGAACATTGGTAGAAAGTTTTATATGTTACAAAGTGGAGTTTGAAAATGTTTTCCACTTCCAAGGAGTAGTGAAAGCATGAATTACCTTTCAAGCTCTCCTAAGCTCATAATATTGCTTAAATTTTTTAATGCAGTAAATAGTAATTAATGGAGATAAAGTTTCATCTGAACCCTGTGCTTTAGACACTTTGGCAGTGATGGTTTAATAATTTTGACTCTAACCTCTGAGAAAAACACATTTCCTGTGGCTTTGTACAAAGGTGTAGAATATGATTTCTAAACCACAGAAAAGTATTTGAGTATGAAAACACTGTAGTGTGAATCTAAAGAAGAAATCTCACATACTGGAAATCTCACATATTAATTAGTGGTTATATCTTGATAATAATTTCACTACAGTGTATTATTCCTTGGAAACAATTTTGGATACCTTTTACATACATTCATCATGACTTCCACAGTTTAGTCTACCAAGAGCTAAAGCCACACCTAGACATAGCTAGGTGATGTAACAAAACATACAGTGGTCTAGTTTCTAAGTACAGGCTTGCCCTGGAGACTGGGGAAGCATGACAAGAATGTTCCAACTATTGAGGGCACAGGAGCAGGAGCACAGCCTGTCAGATCACAGTTGGATTTAAACAGGGAGCTGAACCACAGGGACGTTCTGAATGAAGGAAGAGACATCAAGTTTGTTTACCTACAGCAGGGAGGTAATAACTAATATGTTAAAACCAGGCTCCTGCTTTGCACGAGCAGGGAAATCACAAGGAATTCCTCATGGGTATGAAGTCCTTCTGCATACACATGAAAAATTCACGCCCATCTTCTCCTGAAATACTCCGGGCATGCCAACCACACTAAAAATTACTGGACATCAGTCTGTCCTTCCCTATTCTGTAGCTCTTTTCCCCTAGGAACTAAGCTGGTGTGGTGCCAGGAGGATCAAAGGCTTACGGAAGCGGGGAGAAAGCCGTGCTCCCCACGAAGCCAGCACCTCCCAGGATCCTGCCTCCAGCAATGTTCTTGAGAGCTGCACCTCTGCCTTGCCTCTGCCTCACGGGCAGGGGCTGGCCCCAGCAACATGCAGAGAACAAGTGACAGTTGAACTCTAAAGCCATGAATCTTTCCTCATAGTAAGTGCACCACCAAGACTGATGGAACCAATCTGAAGAGCAAAAGGTCTGTGGGATTGTGTCACAAATCATATTCCAGTGGTTGGAGGCATAAGTATTCATGCAGAAGCAGGACTAACCAGAGAATTTTTGAGCGATATAACTACCACAGTGAAAAAAAATACTCATCTCTCACAAAGCAGATCCCAGAAGGAATACTGAATTGCTGCTGTTGAAACAGCAATCACTACTGCCATCTTTGCCTTTTCTACACGCAGGATAGTTGTGGAAAAAAAAAAAAAAGAAGCATGCAGAATACTAATACCATCAATAGCTTTGAATACTGACTTCAGTGTGAGCAAGGACTAAATTTAGAATAGACAGCTGAAGTTTTTCAGACACATTTATTACAGGGTGAATATTTTCCCTGAACAACAGGGAGCCAATATACACAGCTTCAGAAGAAACCAGGGCCTGAAATACATTAAACAGCATGACTAAATAAAATACATGCTCTAATGCATATAAATTTTATTTACTTAAAGTCTCTTTTTGGAGAGAAAAATAAATCAGACATTTAAAAAATACATCCAATTGCATTTGGAAAAAAAAATCTGTACAGCCTTTTGTTTTTCTATTAATGCTGTCTTTAAAATGACACATTTGGAGTATGTGGGCACATTGTTTTTGAAGCAGCATTTGTGATTCCACACAAATGATAAACTGATTCCACATGAAGATAAAGCTCCAGGCACTTTCAAGTGCTTTTTAGGATCACTGTTTTCAAGTAAACTGCAATTTAAAACAAACCTCTTGTAAAGTACTTTGAGACAAAAAGTTAACCTTCTCATTACTTTTATATTAAGTAATACAGAAGTTGTTACCAAATCAGTTCATTTAAAAACAAAGTGAAAGAAGGAAGGAAGCGAGGAAGAAAATTTGAGCAAATTACCTCTCTTGGATAAAAATCCATCTGAACTTGTTGCCACTGACTCCTGTCCTGAAGGCGGGGATAGGAGAGCCTCTGCTGTATATCTTGTGCTAGGCAATGCCCAAGGGACACTAAAGTGACAACCAGCCATCCTGCATTTCTTGGCCTCTGTGCTTGGGCCATGGTTTTACTTTGGCTCCCCTGTGACCATTCGCTGCTCTCCCTTCGGTGCTCACTGCTCTTCCCCTTATTACACCCCCTTCTTCTCCAGCTTCTGACTCAGATAACTGAGGTTCTGGGCCGGGACGGGCCCCACCTTTAAACTTTATCCGTGAGTCAAGTCGATCAGCACACAGCACCGTTCCTGAGGTTAACAAGTAACTCTGCAGTTCCTGTAGCTCAATATATACCTAAGTCAGGGTGTGGCAGGATCACCTCCTCCCCACCTAAGGCAGCCAGACAGAGCCTGGTGATTAGAGCAGTAAATCACTGCCTGAGTAATGCTGCATAAATATACAGGGCTTACGAACTTCCCAGTGAATGTCTTTATCACTTCCTTAGGCTCTGTATTTTCACCAGGTTACATAAAAAAAAAACCCCAGAAGCTTAGTTTAACCAAGGCAGTATGTTGAAAACAATGGGATGGCAGTAGAATTTTCAGTCAATGCTCATCAATTTGTGTGTGGCACTGAGCAATGGAAGTGTGAAAAAATCAAAAGTATTTCCAGAATGGTTACTCTGTAGATGATGAATTAGCTGTCCTGAGCAGTGGCTGCACGCACAAAATGTAAGCCAGCCATCCATGGTTTTGTTCAGTCTCTCTGCAGCTGCTCCAGCCTAGATATTATTCATTCATTTTCAATTCAAAAAGCTTTTTCAAGGTTAGTACAGCAATTGCTACTTTATGGTAATACTCAACCATTTTCTGAGAGTAATTCCTCATATTTTGTGCACTTTGTGCACTGCTTATCTCTCTGGTGCTTTATTCTGCTGCATTGGGTGCTTACACACGGCAACAGCCAAGCTCTAAGCTAAGCAAGGCGACAAGCAAAAGAATTACAGCTACAGGAACTGCATCAGGAACAGGATATACAGCTGTAGTGCCAGTCTTCAGCTAATAGCATTATTTTGCAAAGCCTACACTATCTTTCATAAACACATCTCCAAATATTTTTGGTGTATACGGTAATTTCAGGTTTTACATGTTTTTCTACACAAATAGTATCCTGAATTATCTGGATTCAGGCTACTTCCCTTAGACGCTGCTAAAATAAGAAACATCAGGAACCTTCTCTACTGTGTATAGTCTCACAGACTTTGATTAAGTCAATTCTGACCTGCTCTACAGCAAAGAGAACATTCAGCCTCTCAGAGGGCATCATAGAAGAGTCCCTCATCATAGTGCCTTACATATGCAAAATTATGTTTGCAGCTCCATAAAAGCAATCACAAGTAGAATAACCCCACAGTGCTTCTCAGACGGTGAAAGCACTTGAGCCATTGAAAGTGCACAGGCTTACAGGAAGCACACTTAACTACTTAAACCACCATCCTGCTCCTCTAACCAACCCAGCAGGTATAGCTGTAGGCAAAGACACAAGGTAATGGCACAGTTTGGAGGTGGATGTTTCCTACCTGGCACGAGTCACCGGCGTAGCCTGGTGGGCAGGCACACGTCTCCACGCTGAGCGCGACGCTGCCGCTGCCCTCGCTGCTGGCTTCCTCCAGCCCGACCTCCCCGAGCGCCAGGCGCTGGCTCTCCGTGAAGTACAGCGCCCGGATGTGCAAGCCATCCAGCCTGGACAGGATGGTCAGCAGCTCTTCTCGGGACACCAGCTGGCCGCTGCTGGCGTGCCTGAAGCTACCCTGCACAGCAAGGGGTACAAAATGCTCGAAAGAGCAGCTTCAAAGAAGACCAGAGGACAGAAAAAGGGACAAAACACCCATGGAGCAGACTTGTCTAGTGCCAACTGGTGTGGGGTAATAGAGTCCAGGAAAGTAGACACAGAGTGGGTGGAAAAAAGAATAATGAGCATGAAGAAAGGCTGTAGCTTTGACTGTGCAAGGTAAGTATGGCTTTGACGTAATAAAAAGTGAAGAAGCCCCAAGGTTCTTTTTCAGTCATCCAAATTTCTTTGAGATATCACCCATCAAACCATAAAAATGTGAAGGAAAATGCTTTTATTTTTAAGAGTAAGCGAAATCCTAGAAACCAAATCTTTCAGGGCTTTCTTGCTGTTCATAAATACAGCATTGCTGAAAATGAATTTGGCTTGAAGAAACATCTTCTTAGCCTGCATATGGAATAAATTATTACCCAGTTCAACTTTCTGAGCACAGGTTTAAGGTAGGAATAATCCCTGCCGAATTCACCTACCTGAATGTTGGACACCCCATTCTAAACTAGTACCTAGACACCAAGGAAAACAGATAACAATTCATTCCATCCCTATTAAGTAAAGTCTGTGGATGCAATGAATCACCTTCTGTTGAGGACTGATTCAGCGTTACTCCACTAGCCCTGGAGGGAATGTTAAGGGCTACATTGGACAAGATGCTCAGCCCAGAGGTGCTAAAATTAGGTGTCGTGAACCAGAACCCAGGTTCATTGTGGCAGTAAAGAGAGATTATAAATATTCTTTATATTTAAGGTCTACAGTGTTTAAGTTTATATTCCTCACCATTACCAAGTATTTGGTATTTCTGCACCTATTTTGCATGGGTGTATTTTTCTGTGACTCTGGAAGGAAAAGAGAAGGCCATTGCTTTTTCAGCTCTTACCTCAACCAGCTGCACTCGGCCATAATATTGACGATCAGGCAGCGGGTTGCTGGGATCCATATAAACAACTTCCATTTGTTGGCCCTATGTGAGAACGAGGATACAACACTGCTGTTTCACTACTTGTTATGGGAAAGTGTTTAGATGCAGTAAAATTTGGTGAAGCACATTAATCCTGTTGTTTGGGGGATCAAAACTGAGTAATACCAGGAAAACTGTACATCTTTTTCTCAGGAAAGTGGTATAGTGAGCACTGTGTTCTGGTACCAGCAGAATTTTCACTGCTTTTGCCTATTAATAACCCTGTTTTTTGAGTGAAACACCAAAAGAATCAAATTAATGCTGATCAACTTTCAGAGGAACTAGTTATTACCTTAGAATAAAAATGGTTTTGCATTTTGAAACATTCTTCTTTGCATCCTGGTGCACCAGCAACTATGGGTATTATGGTAGCAATTTATGAGGTACATATCCCAATAAAAATCCTAGAGCATTCAACTGGTATTTCTGATGGTGTGGGGAAACAAAACGCCCCTTGAGAATCTCAACAAACAGCTAAAGATTTCAATTTTGGCTCTTAAGTCGTTAAATTAAAAAACTGTCAACCTAAATTGCATTTTTGTTTCCATCCCTTGAAGTCTTGTAATTATGCTTAGTTTTATGCTGAAAAAAAAAAATCTCACAGAAAATGAGATTAATTGCACATGAAATCCAGGGCATTTTTTGCAGAGATGAGGCCATACTTGTTGACAAGTGTGCAATGCATTGATTTTTTTTTTTTTCACAGGCGTTTTCTACAGAGAAAATCCCAGTTTATCTTCTTACTTGCTCTACAAATCAGTTATGCTTAATGATATGTTACTTTGACAACAGAGACAGATGTGTTGATGGCTTTGAGCAAAATGCAGTAAAATCACCTTCACAGAAATAATGGTTTTATAGTTAAGTTAATGTTTTAATAGTTAAGTTTACTATAAGAGCAAAATTTGCCATAGTTGTTAAGTAAGATAAAAGTCATGGTATTTGTATTGTTTATAAGAAAAAAAATAGTATTTTAAAGCTTACTGTTAGTCGTATATCAGGTTTCTTATCCAGAAGAACCATGCCCTCACTAGGTAAGCCAAAAGATTTCACTTGGTAACTTAGGAAGCCACCATATGAAGAAAGCTGTAACAAAATGCACAAGACCAGATATACTTTACTGTACTATTGCTTGATATTAATGCAAATTTTTACTCCAGACTATCTCATCTTCCAGCACTATAAATAACAGATTTACTCTTAGTTCTTTAAAAAAAAAAAAAGAAAATATTGCTGTTTGGAAGAAGTTACTTTCTGTTTACTGTGAGTATCTGACATATGAGCAGATACTGTTTCCTGAAAGGTTACCTGCATCATGGAGGTTTTTTTTTCATAGTTGGGTTCACACCACCTGTGTCGTGGAGAAATGTCATGGTTACATGAATATTGTTCTTCCCCTGACTGTACAGAGCAGATTTGGTGCATCAAGAACAGACGTCAGACGGACAGTGAAAGTGGTGGTGAATCTCATGAACAGCCATGGATAAAAAGAAGGCAGACTAAGCATGTGTAAAGCCAGCATTTTCTGAACTTACTGCAAACATGAATGCAATCAGGATTCCTTTGCTCTACCTTCAGGACAGGATTTCTACTGGTATCAGCTCTGTTGTAAGCAGACTGTGCCTGCAGGCTGAGCTGAAACCACCTACAGGTGATCACAGGTGGCCTCAAACCCAACTGAACATGGGGCTGCTGCCCAGAACAGGGACAAGTGTGGCTGAATCACCCAACAAACACAGCACGTCCCTGGGTGCTGTGTGAGGGACTCGGTACAAAACACCCTGGGAGCAAAGGAAGCTCCAGGCACAGACTGGAAGAAGAAGAAGAGCCTCAAAGGAAGGTTTGTGGGTACTAAAATCAGGCATTATACCATGGATGTCCTATTTTGGCTTGCACCTTTCTCATTTGCCCTTACATCTCATCCTTGGTTTTGCAATGGAAGAATTGCTTTGTCAGGTTCTGCTCTTCTACAGGGAAGTACCAGCCTTCAATCTACCCCTCTGCATATCAATGATGCATTACAAACAAAATACTGACATCTCAACACTAAATTTGTTCCATGGATCACAGGTCCATAATTAATGCTACTCTCCTCACACAACTGCATTTTCAAAAGCATCATTTGGAACATTGGCTATAGCTTGCCAACACAATCAAATCACCTGTATAAATGAATTCTTTTTAAAAAAAAAATAAGAAAATTCAAATTAGAGTTGAACTGAGAGGCTGAGAGAACATTTGAGAGGCTGTTAAATTACTTTTTCAATCATTTTTTTACAGGACAATATTGATGTTACAAACTAACCTCTGTATTCTGTAGTATTTATTTTCTAATGTCAAAAGTTCTGATATATAGAATGTTAAAACATGAAAGAATATGGGCACAACGTGATCTGAATTTCTCAATTACTCTTAGTTTCTGTACTGCTACACATTTTATATTTGGTTCCCTTTTAACTTTGTAAACAAAAGACAGAGAGAGGAAAGAAAATATACTTTGCTAAATATAAATGTTCCAGTGGAACCAGTTAAAAGGTTTCAGATAATGGAAAACAGTATTTATACCCTCACCATAAAGAAAAATAGCTGAAGTGATCTTGTTCATATTTTCCAAAAGAGATGCTATCACTGTAAGCAGACCAAACCCTGACATTTTCAAAACACAATAACATTAATAATTGGTAAATTTATGAACTTGTAAACTCACAGTTAGATAGCATTTTGGTGGGACTTTCATTACTGCAGTATTGCCTGTGCTAAAATATACAGTCATACACAGTGTACAGCAAAAGCAGAACCCAAATTAGAACTACTTTATCTGCAGTGCTGCCATTGTAAATAACAGCATGTATTGGCAGGCCTAGGACCTAGGCAGGCACTGTGACATGCAACGTAAGTCAGCACTGATCCTAAGAGCTGTGTTTAAAAAGGATTATTGCCTGCTTTATACCTTGTTATAGAGCAACAAAAGTACTTTTGGTTTAACACTGCAGGTGATAACACGAGCTTTAATATGAAATTTCTTTCAAAAATAATTTGTGGGCACTGAAATGAGAACCTTTATAACATCAAGAAAAAGCACTCAAACTAAATGTGCTGTTCACCTGAGATATATATATATATATATATATATATATATATATATACACACACAGCTCTGGGCATAGGAGAGCAGGAGGAAAAATAATGCTCTAGTCTCTAAAATAAGGACTAGGAGAAACTTCAAAAATTGTATCATCTTTCATGTCTTGGTGTCTACACCATGTGTTTTCTCTTGTGTGTCAGCAGGATTGCATCTGAAAAGCCTGTGTCCTGCAATGGGCTGGTAAGTACTGGCACTGTCAGAGTTCCAAAGAGGGGGCTCTGGACCTGCAAGTCACCATTAGCAAAGTCCCTTGGTCAGTGTGATCCTCAGGCTGAGAAGGTGATGGCACTAACCATGAGCAGAAGGCTGCTCCCATGCACGGGCTGACAGAGCAGCCACCAGTCCAAGGAACACAACAGGTAGAAAACCAGTTGATGCTCTTCCCAAGCAGCATATCCAAAGCAAAAGGCTGGGGGCTTTTGTGTGCCACTGAGGACATAATCAACTTTTTTCTTTTGGAAATCTGCCCACGACATACTCTAGAGAATCGAAAGAGTTGACAAGCCCTACATGTTCTGGGTTTCAGAGCAGCCACATTGGCAAGTTCTACATGTTCTGGGCTTCAGAAAAGCAGCTGAAGGTACCAGCTGCTTGAGCCATTGAGCTCTTCATCATGCTGTTCACATTAAGACCTGTCTGGTACCAAGCAATATGATTAATTCTGAGTTATCTGTTAATTTCAAAAGCATACTCAGAAGTAAAATCCTGTGATTCCTGGCATGACAGGTAAGAGAGACAAGTGAAGAGAGAGTAAACTTATCTAAGAAAAACAATGAGATTCTTTGTCAATGACACTGGTAAAGAAATGATTACATGTTACTAAACCAGAAGAGTTAGGTGCCATTTACCTTCTCTCCCAGGTAGGATGGTGGTGCTTTCCAGTACAAATTAAGCACAGAAGCTGGCAATTCTTGAACATCAGCCACCACACTGTTACTGACTGGATTGAAAGTGACTGGAATGTCCATACGTTCATCTACTGCCTCCAAGCGCCAGTTCCTCATATCCACAAACTAATGAAAAGCATAAAGGAAACAAAAGTTTGCCTCATCCTTTGTAAAACTACCATCACCAAGTAATGAGAAGAAATTGTTTAATCTCTGTAATTTCCTTAGCATAAGATCCAACCCTTTCAGAGCCAGCCTGAAGTGTTTGAACAAAGGATATTCCATGGACCTCAAAAGAGAGTGAAAATAGGAAGATGTGCCAAAGCTACTTGGGATGCAGGCACTTGGAAACTAAATTCTGTTTTCAGCCACAGGAAGACATAGCCTTCTGGGGGTGACTAGAAATTGTGCACACAAGCCTGAGGATATAATTTGGAGATGCTTTTTAAAGTCCATTCCAAAATAAAACCCAGGGAACTAACATCAATGACAGAGTTTGGAACAGGTTAACTAAGGGAGGGGACATGGCATGACATTTTAGAGAGGCAGGCAATGTAGCCTAATATTCTGTCTCTTTAATGCACATTTTATGTTTATGGCTGATGTTTCATGAAAGACCATGCCTCTTTTTTTCATCATTATGCTGGAGGAAAGAGAGCATAATGTGTATGAGGTACCAGAACAGTTCTGGGTTCTGGTGGATTGCCCTTGACTGGCCAGAGCGAAAAACCCAAAAAACAGACATGTTTTCATAATTAGTTTTGGGTGAGGACAAGTAATGACTAGAGGAAGTTTTTTACTGATTTCACTTAGGCCACATTTTCACCTTTTGCTTGTAAACAGTAAAGGGCACAATCTGGATTGCATCTAGTCTATGTCTAAACTTTAACTAAACTCCTCATCCACCATTCTAGTTCTCCTCTCTTTTCCTTTCTCTTGCCTTTTTTTAAGCAGCTGTTGCCTTTTTTTTTTTTTTCAGTCTTCAGCCACTTTACTGTTCATTTATTCTACTGAAATCCTTGTTTCTCACACTTGATGTCATGTCTCTTTTACAGGGAGGGAAGAAAGACAATTTTTACAACCTCTGTAGAATCTGTCATACAATTCTTAATCCATCTATAATACAGACATGTAAAATGATAGGTGCATCTTGAAGGAGATCCTTGACTTCAATGATGACATAGAGTTTGAAGATAAAGCAAGCAAAATAAAGGCCAGCTCAACTTCAGTCCAACTAGTGACTTGTAAACAAACAGGTGAGATGGGCCATTTCTGCTGAACAGCACTTTCAGACTACTCCTAATCTTAATAAAGCTGTACTAAATCTTCACCCGGAGAATTGTTTGGAGAATATTTCTCATCCTTAGAAGCTAATAAAATATATTTTCAACTTTGGAAGAAATCTGGAATTTCCTTAATGGAACAAGTGTAAGCTTGTGATAGAAAAGGAAAAAGATCTTTGGTACACCTTGGTTCTACGACGATCTGTGCTGCGACAGCTGCTGGTTGCCCCAAAACAAAAGCAAGGTGTGCATCCCCTGGGGTTAGAAGGGTTCAGATAAAAGGATCCTGGCCTGCAAGTGTCACATGCTGCACCTTCAACATTCTCCTGTTAGGGCAGAGTTCAAAGAAATTTCAGTGCTTTTCTTTTTGCTTTGCTGAGGTCCCCAACATTTCCTGCACATGAAACAAATCTTCTGAAAGAATGTATTTTTAACAAATGAATGAAAATACGTAGTTGTCCAGATAGGCTATATTACAAATGCAAATAAAACTGTCTTGGAGGCTATCTCATAAGCTTTCTTTGCAGTTTATAATCTGAAATGTGAACCACTGAGTAATAAATATTAGTCAGAGACAGCTGGTAACTTGCTTGCCAAAACCCTCCTGCTGGCTTTTGCAAACCCACAATATAAAAGGTCACTTGTGAAAGTTCACATTTATCACATTTAATTATGCAGATCAGAACAAAAGAAGATTTCCTAGCTATAATGATGTGGTAAAATGTCAACTGACATAATATGGCTAAAAAAAGCATGGGACTTGGTTAACATCCAAAAGGCAAGATGCAGATGGATAAAGTGGATCTGTGCAGGGTACAGACTGCTTCAGTGATTCAATGGGCATCTACTCTGCAGCTCTCTTAACATCCTGCAAAAATGAAGACCACCTGTACAACTGACAGATACTGAAGCCATTAAAAAATTGTATTTAATGTTACCATGATAATCTGTGCACATACTGCAAAGTGTATGGCTTTGTACAGCTGCATTTGATATTTACTGAAAATTTACTGATAAACCCACTTTATTCACCCCATTATATATGAAATAGTCACTGGCATGCAAATGATGCTTGTGAATGCAGAAATAATTTGATTTATCTGACCTTGCAAAGACAAATTCCTGTCTGGGGATCGCAAACATCTGGCTCTGTTCCATCTCTATTACATCTACATGGCACACAGTTAGGGAAACCATAAGTTCCAGGAGCACACTGATCACACCGACGCCCTTTTATTCCTGGTTTGCATCTTTATCAACAAACACAGAGGAGAGAGTCAATAAGGGAGGTAGGAATGGAGCAGGGAAGGGAAAATAAAACCACAGGTAGGTGGATATTCAAAGGGATTGCATGGCTGTGACACAACTTCATGACTTCCATAGAGAAAAAGCAGCAGGTTAGTATTGTTCTCAGATTTTTTTACCTTTTAAATGGCCACAGAACTGAGTAGGAATGGATTTTACTTTGAAGGACAAAAATGCTCACAATAGAATTAGACTTCTGCAGCTATTCAGTGCTTGCAGTGCAGAACTACTCTCTCTGTACACCAAGGTGTAAAACATGGACATTGAATATAGGTAAGCAGAGCTGGAAGAAGATTTATAGCTGGAAAATGTGCCTGGGCATTATTCAAGGCATGCATCTGGTAACAGAAAAATGGGGAATTGTGAGCATATGAATAATTACAGGGATCTCAATCACCCACAAAGCTTGGGTTAGTTTACAACTGTTCTCAGTGGATAGAATCCATTTTTCTCACACTGAAGAGTGAAAATCTTAAATTTCCCAAACTCTCCCCAAGCACCTGAAAAGAGCAGTAAAGCAAACCATTGTTTATAATACATCCAACCCAAACTTACTTGCATTGCCCACTGGTTATATCACATTCTGGGCTTGCCACATCAACAATTCCTTTTTCTGAGCAGTTGCAGCTCTTGCAGCCAGCAAGGGGATGATAGCTGAAGTAATATTTCTCACACACCTCACATTTTGGCTTCACAGTTCGTGGAGGGCAAATGCATTTACCAGTCACGTCATCACAAAGACGCTGCCCACAGTTGCATACTAGATCAAAGAAATTGTTCTACACATCAATCACATCTCATCTTACAACAATCAACTCTTACTGAATATGTAACAAATACACACAACCTTTATGTACAGAAAACATGACTCTTTCTCTCACTAGTTTAAAGTTCAGGGTCATAGAAACCAACTATGTGACTGCAACAATTGTTTCAAAGAGCAGGTTTAGTGCTAGGCTCTTTTCTGCAGATTGGTTGCTTAACTTCACCACAGACATTTTTTATCAATTGTCCAAAACTGCCAAGGATTAGTTTTGGTGTCAAGAGCACCTCATTTATAAAGCCGTGTTTATAAACATCAAGTATAGTATCTATGAAAGCAGCTGAGGACTGTTGGCGTGATCTATAGATCCGTTGTTGTTATTAACTTCAGAATTTGAGGAATTAGGAATGCTGTGTCTCTGATTATCTATGGAAAAGCTTGAAGGTGTAAAATGGGATTAAACATTAACAACTTGGAAATTATTTAGTAGTCAGCACAGAAGAAAACCCATTTCACTGGAATAGTGGCAATATGGATTTTTACCAGTTCAGCTGTAAGCCTACTACTGATCAGACAACACACGCAAAGGGTCACTTCACCATGAGTTAGGTGTGCTTTAGGGGAATGGGATTTCTTCTGCCTTAAACTGGAAGCTAATGCTATGGTGAAGCTAAAACAGCCTGACCAGCCTCTCACAGGATCAGGCTCTACAAAGAAAAGTCAGGCTGCAGTACACCTGCAGCAAATTCAGAGGATTAAGCAGGTGACCAGGCCAGGAGCTGAAGGAGTGCAAGCACATACTTACACTTGCAAAACGGGAATCCATAGTAGCCAGTTTGGCATCGGCTGCACTGGCGACCAACGACGTTGGGTCTGCAAGCACACTGCCCTCCCAGGGGGCTGCACGTAGGGCTGGTGGCACCTGCACTGTGGCAATCACATGGCAGGGCTCCGTTGTTGTAGAAAGCCACCAGTGACCTCACAGAGTCCTTACAGAAGGCCGATGATCGTTCTGGGCTGTTTAAATTGAAATATAAATCATGTAAGTGATGGCACTCAGGATTGCTGAGAGGGCTTTGCAGTGGTTCAGTAAATTAGGGCTCTGTCTTTCAAGCAGTTTGACATAAGGATGGCATCAGAACGCATGCAAGGATATACTTTAATTAAATAGGGGTGAATAGCTTTGAACACGCAGGTAAGAGGTTTTATCATAGCAAGTGTGGATTAGTTGTATCAGTTCAGACATGCAAGCAACAGATCAAATACCAAAGAAGGAAATACCAAAGACAGGAAGATGACATAGATTTTCCTCTTTTGTACTGTGAGCAATAAAGCTCTACCTTTACATTGCATTTGCAATAGAAAGTCATGGAAAAATGACTCATGGAAATTCAATGGGCTAGCAGAAGCCATGAAAAGCATTTTATTGTAGCACAATTATAGGGATTAAAGACAGCTCTTTAACTCAGAGTAAAAGTAATATTATTCCCAGTTTGTTGTCAATGTTCAGTTTTTCAGAGAGTAATGCTTACTCAATATAAAAACTGTTTCCTCCACATTGGCTGATAAAATCAAATGACTTGTCCACTGTCTTTTTGTCAAGAATTGTGTAACTGTAGGTGTCTGCCGGAACAACTAAGATATTTTCCTTAAAACAATAAGAAAGCTAATTTGTACATTTGTACATTTCAGAGAAAAACAAAAAGATACAAGCTAAGGCATTCACATATTTAAATATTGCTTCATTATACATTCTGGATTTTTTCAAAACCTTTAAGATTTTAACCTAAAATAAGAAAATAAACTTTGCATACTGCCCTCAAAGTTGTGATGCTACACGCAGTGTACAACAAAAACAGTGCAGAATTTTTTAAAAATTTAAAATAAAAGCAGTGCAAAAGATCCTAAAAATCTGAAACACAACATCAAAAAATTTATTCTTTTTGGATTTTACCTTTGCATCTATCTCTAAATGAATGGTGAAACTGAGAATAACATTTTCAAGTACATTTACGTAGTACACGTACCAGAACTAGTGTTCTTCCATCCGGTATTATCACTGTAACAGAGACCATGGCTTCAGAAATGTCAAGCTCAATTTGGTTTGCTGCAACCACCTGAACTCGACAGCCAGAAGTATGAGGGCAGAATGAAGCATTAAAAGTACCTAGAAGAAAAAAATATATTTGGTTTATGCGAGACGGTTTTGATTGCAGAGGGCTGCTGGGGTGGGTTCTGTGAAAATCTGTAAGAAGATTCTTCCATGTCCCACAGAGTCAATCCCAGTCAGCTCCAAGACAGACCCAACACTGGCCAAGGCTGCATCTGACCATGGTAGTGCCTCTGGAATAACATATTTAAGAAAGGGGGAAAACCCCAGCTCAACAGCAGGTACAGCAAGAGAGAAGAGTGAGACCATGCAAGAGAAACAGCTCTGCAGCCACCAAGGCCAGTGAAAAAGGAGAGCTCCAGGTGCTGGACCAGAGATCCACCTGCAGCCTGTGGAGGAGGCCCCCTCAATAGCAGGCAGATGCCCAAAAGGATCTGTGAACCTCTGGGAATTTCACACTGGAGCAGTCTCCTAGCAGGCCTGGTGACTCCATGGAAGGCACCCCCACTGGAGAAGTTAGTGAGGAATTGCAGCCCAGGAGAATGACTCATGTTGGAGAAGCTGGTGGAGGATTCTCTCCCATGTGAGGGATCCTACACTAAAGCATGGGAAGAGTGTGAGCAGTCCCTTGCTAAGGAGGAAGGAACAGAGGCAACCTGTGATGAGCTGAGTACAGCCCATGTTTTCCGTACCCATGTGCCGTTCAGTGGGAGGAGGTGGAGAAATCTGGGAGTAAAGCTGAGCCCAGGAAAAAGGGAAAGGTGGAAACAAAGTGTTTGAAACTTTGGGCACCTGGTGTCCATCCAGGGTCAACTCAACACAGCTCCATATCCCAAAATGCTAAGGAAGGAAAGGGATTGGGTCAAATTCAGATGCCTACCTGACCACACATGTCCTGCATTCACATGGACTTGCACAGAGAACGCTGGGTGTGCTGGCTGATAAAAATGTACCACAAATACATATCTGCCCAAGTGGGGCACTCTGCCACTCAAGGTGATCTGGTTCTGGAGAAACAAGAACAGCTCTGGTATTAAATCACAGAATCACAGAATAGATTTGTTTTGTGAAACATTCTTTGGCTTATCAGCTGTGCTCAGTGCCCCCTACCTGCAGTGAAAGAGAGGGGACTTAGCATCTCTCAGCAAATTCAATTTCTTCAAGGAAAATGGCTTTACAACTGCATGCTCTGTTTGCCTGCCAAGCACATTTAACATTCTTCTGCAGTCTGTAAGACTGCTGTGTAGTTCAGAAAGAAGTTGGTGTTTGGGGCTTTTTTTCCCCCCATTCTTTGTATCGTCTCTGTGGCTTACTTAGTTTGTAACACTTTCATCATATCACATCATTCAGTTTTGATTATCTTACAGAATTTCATCTATTTAACTTTACTAAGAACATACCTTGTGACTTGCAAAACAAAGTTTTCAAAATATGAGGTACCTGTAAAGGTGTCAAGGTGACTCCATGAACTGAACCAGCAGGTAAAGTGGCACTCAATGAATCATGGAGTATATTCTCCTGTACTTCGGAAATCTTCCCGTCTTTGAATGCATCCAAAACCAAAGCTCCTGGTGGAGTCTCAAAAACTGAGGGAATGCATGCTGCACTAAACACAGAATCACAGTAATTATCCTTGGGGCCAGAAAAAATTTCAATCATAACAGGAAAGGCTGCTGACTTTAAAAAGTCAGTGTATTAGACTGTATTGTAATTGATAATGCAATAATAACTCCTGTACCTATTTGCATTCTTTGTGAATGATCAGAAAGTAAATGAAAACAAGAGGTATGGATTTAACTTCCATAAGAAGGGGAAAGTGTGTACACTTTTAATGTATTAACTGATTTTGCTCACACAAAACTTCCATAACTTTAAGTTTCAGTGGAAAGAATTTGCTAAGGAAGAGGAAAATTAAGGGAATCAGGAGCACTAAAAATTAAATACATTTTAGTTAATCCAGGTAATTACATTCACCAGAATCTGTACTAATATTGAATTCTAAGTTCTACAAATATTTACATAGGTGTATCCTTTAAACATGCAAGTTTTCCCACTGAAGTCAACGGGACTACTTAAATATTTAGAAGTTAAGTATATACTCAAATATTTGTAGAACTGGAGCCAAAATAAATAACAGTACTCCTTGAGAGCATCCTTATTAATTCACTGCTGCATTTAACTATTTCTTCCTCGGCATATTTAATTCTGGGATTGAGAGAAGAATTTTCCAGGACTGCAGGATAAAATATTTTGGGGGGTTTCTTGGTTGTATTTATTCACTTATAGTAAGTACTCAACAGACAATGATTAATCTTGAATCAAGACAGACCTGGAACTGGAATGGAAAGCATGTTTCAGGGCCAGAACTGAGATGCATTTGCCAGGCCTGTGTGGGAAATCATGTGCAGCATCCACTTACAAAATGTTAAACTGAGCCAAGCCTCTGCATCTTTCAAATTGATGAACTTAAAACACTTTCAGGAAAGCAAAAATGCTGGCAGATAACTGTGGTCTTGTTCACAAGGGTCCCAGGATGAGGGAAGAGACGAGAAAGTTGACTCCATGTTTCAGAAGGTTTGATTTATTATTATATGATAGATAATATATTAAAACTATACTAAAAGAATAGAGGAAAGGCTTTCACTACAAGGCTAAGCTAAGAATAGAAAAGGAATGAATAACAAAGGTCTTCTCTCAGACCGAGACCGGCCGGACAGGTGAACTGTGATTGGCTCTTAATTGGAAACAGCCTGACGAGGCCAATCACAGATTCCCCTGTTGCATTCCACAGCAGCAGATAAGAATTGTTTACAGTTTGTTCCTGAGGCCTCTCAGTTTCTCAGGAGGGGAAAAATCCTAAGGAAAGGATTTTTCATAAAACATGTCAGTGACAGATAACAATAAAAGCAAAAGAAAAACCTACAGTAAACAACGCAAATTTAACAAGAGTTTAACAAAATACCCAACACAAAACCAAAGTCAAATACGTAAGCTTCTACATTAATAGAATCATGTTTTTCACTCATCTTCTTTCCTTGTTTTACTCAAAATACAAATGCCTGTGTTTGCAAAATAAATTCAGTGGAAGGACAAGTATTTTCAGTCTTAGAAAGCTGCTCTCAGTGGTAACACTGAGCAGGAGAATTAAAGCTGTGATTCAGTGCTACGCATGTTTGGAAACCAAGCACAGTCACAAGTTTTTATCCAATTTACTACCCAGATTTTCCTGCTTTCTCTTTCAATTCAACCATTATATTACAAGCTACCATTTGGAAAACTATCAGACCAAATCACCAACTCTTTTTGCCTCTTAAGTCCTGCAAATGACATTTACTTTTATTTTGAGACCCTTCCCACTGCTAGATCTGTAGGAAGAAAGCTTTAGGAGTGGGCATCACGAGGCACATCCTGGGGAGTGCAGCAGGCACTGAAATGTGGAGGTCCCTAATTTGGAAGCAGCAGTGACATTTCCTCTCTGTCCCAAAGAACAAAAGATGGGGAGGGGAAGAGCTTCCACAGGACAGAGGAGATGCTCTGCAGAACCCAAACCTGACCACTGGGGAAGGCAAGGTTCAGATCTTCACAGCAAGAGAAAAGCTGTCAGCCTGGATCAACCAAGCAGTACATGAATCCCCTAATTACTGGTCCTATAAAGAATGATGGAGAAGAAGGATCAGCTGGCATTACTGTGTGACGTCAATGATGAGGGCACACCTACCCCAGGGGCCCACTATGACAGGGAAAAGGGAAGGGCTTGTTTGGGAAGCAGGGGTTTATATGTTGACTAATTTGAGGCTGCCAAATTGTGCCCGAAAGGGCAGTCACATCCCACACCTAGTGACAAATTAAAGCCATTTTGGGACAGCTAAAGCAGTAACATGCAGAACAAAACTTCAGATGGAACAGTAAGCATTTCAGGCCACTAAACCAGGACACCTGTCCTCCTGTCTTACTGGATGGCATGTGAAAGATAGGTGTTTTCTCACACACCAGCACTGGGAAGTTCAGATGGGCCAGGAAAAGGCTGTGCAAAGACTGTCTAGATTGACACTAAAAAAAATTAGTGTGCAAAGAAAAAAAATTAGTGTGCAAAAAAATATTCAGTGCAAAGACTGTCTAGATTGACACTAATATTTCAGCTTCTTTACAATGACTACTTTACAGAAGAGGCCTACAAATCACCTGTGAGTCACTGAGTCAAAGCTTTACTCAAAAAATTAAAATACCATTTATTCTACCTTTCAAGTCTGTCCTCAGATAATAGGAAGGATAAAACCAAGCAAGTTACCTTCCATCACTGTTACTCCTGTAAGCAGCTATGCACTGTACTTTAGGATCCACGTATTCTGGAGAAAATTCTTCAGCTGATATAATGCAAACCTTGTGCTGAAAAACAAGCGCAAGGCTCAATTAACAATTCATATCATAAATAACAGGACCAGGCCTGAATAGGAATGACAAAGCCTAATTTTAGCATAGGGAGATATGAGCCCAAAGCCATGTTCTGTCATAGACCTCCCACAAGATTTTGGATCCCTTTATCTCCCTGCAACTCAATGCCTCCGGGTTAAATAGCATTTTTCTGTCCTTGTCAAGGGAATATTGGCTGTTCAGGAGAGACATAACTAAAAGGTAAGCATATATGTGTGGTAAAGGGAAAGACAGAAGACCAGCTCAAAGGCTGAGAAGCAAGGCAAGGAATGTAGAGAAGCAGGAGGGAAAAGCTCTTTGAGACTTTTGGACCCTGGGGGACTCCTAGACTTACTCAAATAAAGGCACAAACACTTGCTCGTGCAAAGTCCATGGGAGTGAGTTTCAGTGACACCAGGACTTCTCACCCAGGATTCAGAACTCATTTCAAAAGAAGCAAGACCTCATATGGGATTTTTTATTTTAACTAAAAGTAGACATGAACAAATGAATCTGTGGTAGTCCTGCTGTACCCATGGTGGTAAAGACATCAGGGAAAGCATTGGAGGTGGCTCACATTTGCCTCTCTGCTCTGCATGAAGGGAACACACGAGTGTCTTTAACCCCAAAATGCTGCCATTGACTTCATGATCAGTGTCTACATACCAAAAGCACTTCTTTTCCCCTTTCCCATCTTTTGCTAAGTGCAGACTTTACAATTAAAGGCTGCGAAGGTCAGATCTTGTTAGCACAGCAGTTGCTGCAGGAAGCTAACTGAAAATGTAAAAGGTATTAGTTTACACTGACTCATGAAGTGAGGAAAGCATGTATCAGCTGTTAGTTCTGCTAGTTGTTACTAGCTGGGCTGGAGCTCAAGATTTTAACAAACCTTGTGTTTCTGAAATAGAAAGCAGAAACAACGCGTAGAAAAAATTTAGTCTCCAGAAAGTATATCCCTGGTGTGGCCAAAAGAGGTCAGTGAAGGCTTTTTATTTAAAATACCTAAAAGCTATATGATTAATGAATGAATTTATTACCTGAAATAAATGCATTTATTACCTGAATTCTGTAAGAGACATGGGAAACTCCTACATGGGTTTTGAGAATTTAGAAAAAAAAAGAGAGATAAAAAAGGACAATAAAAGATTATGTATAAAAGCTACCAGAATATGTTTCCTCTAAAGTTTACTTGTAGAAGAGAAAGGGGAACTGGAATAAAGCGCAAGAAAGCTGGAAAAACCTTGCCAATAAAGGCAAAGTTCTGTTTGTCTTTGAAACTGACAGGTGTGCCTCAGCATTCTGGGGTGCATATAAAGCATGTCTAGTCAAGCAACTAATAGACATAATTTCATATGTTACCTTACAGAATGTGAACATAGGGAGACAAATATCTTTGTTTACCCCATCAAAGAACAAGTATGACCAAAGGGAAAAGGAAATGTGAACTCACCAGAAGAAAATTACTTGATGACACCTTCAGACGTATCTTTGTGTCTGCTAGAAGGTCATAGGCTGCAACGCGGTTCCTGTCATCGACTACAACGCTGCGACAAAGGAAACTGAGACAGAAGGCAGGATTAAGGATGAGCCTGCTGGCATTGCCACATTGTTTAGGCTGTCACCTAGCTTCACTGCCTGGCTGGTGGCCAGCCACAGCACCTGGCCCTCCTGCTGGACCACAGCAAACCTGCCTGCGACCACTGTGGAACATGCACCGTCCTCGCCGGTGAGACACAGGATCTACCATGTACAAAACACTGCTTATCCTGGGTGGGGTAGAGCTGAAGCCTCCAGATCTCAGCTCAGACTCCCATTTGAGCTATTAGCTTAGTAGGATGTGGACAGACAGCTACTCATAGATGCTACCAGCAGACATTTTTACACTGTGTAACATGTGTGTAACTAATATTCTCCTGCCCGGAGCATGTTCCTTGGGGTGTCAGCACACACCACCTGCTGCCTTCCACCACTCCCTCGTGCCACTGAGGATGTGAATCAGCAGCTCTTGCACACACAGTGGCAGCTGGGCAAGGCCTCATCTTAGGAAGCTATTCTGTCTGCTAAGATACTCCTCAATGCAAGTGAAAAAACAGGTTTGTCTCCTCTACAAACCAGAGAATGTGGAAGTTTCATTCTTGTTTAAAGCATATATCAAAAAAAAAAAAAAAAAAAAATCAGCTC
Organism: Serinus canaria; assembly: GCF_022539315.1. Lineage (NCBI taxonomy): Eukaryota > Metazoa > Chordata > Aves > Passeriformes > Fringillidae > Serinus > Serinus canaria. Next base: position 105,332,190 of record NC_066315.1, on the reverse strand, counting down.
AGGGCCAGGGACCTGTAAAACTAGAGAAATATAGGCCCCTTACTCATGATTTGCTCAAAGCCTGTGATTTATTATCTCTTACCATGTTTTATTTGGAATATTCAAGCTCACTGAGCTGTAAGAAAGTCTGGCACAATATATTACAAATTCTACAAGTTACTGTTATCTACATGAACCTCACTATGTCATTGCTTGATTTACTTTTTATCAGAAGAGTCTTCCATCTTCCTGTTTGGGAAAGATGACACAGCACCTCACTCACAATGTGACCACTCAGTTCATGCAGAATGTCTGCAGAAGGGATTTGCTGCATTGCTACATTAAAGCAGCAAGGGCTTTCTTCGTATTTCCATGAACACATTTCCAGAGTATCAAATAAACAAACAAGTATGTTCAAAATCAGCTCATAAAATGTGGGAAAAAGGTGTTTTGGGGAAAAACCACCAAAACCCCAATAAAACGGAAGATTTAAAGCAGGAAGTTTGGGTCTCAAAGTGTTATGTAACAGGCTAAAATAAGAGCTTTCCCCAGCAATAACCCGACAAGGTCACTGCTCCACACGGCTGTGCTCTGTATCACAAACATGCTGATGAAAATGATTTTTCTTACTGAGCAATTTCATCCTGAATATCCCTAAGCCTCCATTTTGCCAAGCAGTTGGCTCATGGGAGCAAAGGCTGCGTGTCTGTAGTACCCTGGCCCTGGGCAGGCTCTCCCAAAGGCTCAAAATAAGCTGAGGTGCTCAAGTGCTAAAGACAATCTCACTCAGGACAGGCAAAATCTCTTGTGCAGGAACATCTGCAGTAACCTCATAAGTCAACAAGGATAAAGAAGCATTTGGCTGAAGACCTTGCCTATAGCCTAACAGCCAGAGGATGACTACAGGCAGAGTTTCAGAGACCTTTATACTTCTGCTTCAGCAAATCTTGTTAGAAACGGTGGGAATACTCTTGTAAAACTGGCTGCTACATTTTTTATAGCCAAAGCCCTTGGACACAATTTTAACTGAAGAAAATCAGTGCAGACATCTGCAGTCAACAGCAATGCTCTTCCACTGGACCTGGGGATTAGTAGTTTATAAGGATTTAAAAATGCATTTTAAAAAGTAACCCTTTGAATAGGAAAACAATTAATTGAAGCAGTAGCAATATTTAATGAGCTGACTGCACATAGAAAATTAAAAACTTCTACAACATCCACAGAATCCTGCACGTGCTTTTAAATTACCCTAGAATTTGAACAATCTACATGGTAAAATGGATTCAAATATATAAAAAAGGATAATTACATTCCATGTGCTTATTGAATCATTTAGTGATTACTTCAAAAATTCTTACCTGTATTTACAACTGTATATTCTTACTCTGCCTTCAGTGACAGGTCCAGGGCTATGCACTGTTACCTCTGCAGTGTTTATCTGATCCTCTTCATTGGCATATTCAAAAACCAGAACATAGCGACCCACTTGAGGAACATTTATGGTCATCTCTAAATTGACCTGGGTCAAAATAATTGAAAAACAAAAAAGGAGTTAAATCCTTAACTCCCTTTTTTTTTTGCAGGAAGCTCCCATTTCCTGCTCTTTTGACTAGTCAGCATTAGACCACAGCCAGTCCTGCAGTGTCTCAAGAGAAGACACCCAGCAGAATGCAAACAATGCTTATAAATATCACTTTGTCCTCTAACAAGAGTCAAACAAGCTCAAGGAACAGCTGCCATTATAACAGTTCTAGGAAAGCTGTAAAATAACCCTGGGAAATTGCTATATTATTATTTCTTTTCTCCCCAGCAGAAAGGGAAGAAATGTTATGATGCTAAAAAATTGTCACCATCATCTCTAAGCTATCCTTAACAGCATACAAAAAATGAACTTACTTCTCCACTGAAAAAAAATTTCCAGGAACACAAAATTCCTACTATAGCAATGATGTATTTTGATTCCCTACTCCCTGAATAGTGAAAGCATCTTCTCCAGCAAACAATAGCACTTTGAAGCATCAAGTTTTTCTTTTAGGTTTCTTGCACAAAGTGGTTAACACAATATTTGATGCAAAATACTTCTAAGTAGTTAAGTGCTGTGGTTACAAAGGTTTTGCTTCAGTTGACTATATAATTATTTTCAAATTTTTCTCAGTATTTCCTTAGGCTACAAACACTTAAACATGTAAATAATTCTGTCAACAGCCCTCTTGACTTCACTGCAATTATTCATACCAGTAAATTTTGCACATGCATCAGTGATGAAGCACCAGAGCCTGTGGCACATGAGTACTCCTGCTGGACTTGATATTTTTAAAAGAACTATCCAAGCATAGTAATAGAGGCCATAACCATTTTACATCACAATCACATACCTGGTAAAATACCTTACTTTTTGCCAAATACACTTCTAGTAGATTTCTCATTTCATAAAACAGGCTTTGCTTTCAAAGGACCTACAGCAGTAGCATAATTGCTTCTGCTGTTTTTTCAGTAAAGCAAACATTTTATCTAAGTGTAGCTATTTAAGAAAAAAAAGATTAATTTAGTGTGATGTATGTACGCCATTTCTGCTGACAAATCATTATGTCATTTCTTCTGAACAAGCCAGTATGCCTAAAGGAGAAGGATTTTTATTTAATGAAATGCTTTTGGCAGAGTGGAATGTCCACTCCAGTCACAGTTATAAATCTGCCTACACTGATACTTTTACATAGTTTTGTGTAAAATGCAGAACTTGGTGCCGAGTCAGTTTTAGAGATGTGTTAAGGTCTGAAAATCCTGAGCTGTAAATCTGCAAGCATTTTAGTCTGGTAGGTTTACAGTCAACAGCACAGATGGGACTGCAATTAGCAGGCAGGAATCTGACCTCTCTTCCACTGATGTGGGCCATCACTGGCTGATTGGGAGTTGGCTGTTGCACAGGTACTCTTCTGGATTCTCCCCCATGTCTGAAATGCACTGCCTCTGAACCAAGGACACAGGAAAATCTGTCCAGGGCCAAATGCTGATACAGCAAGCAGCTTACACCAAAAGAAAAAAAAAAAAAAAAAAAACCAAAAAAAAACCAAAAAAAAAAACCAAACAAAACACAGGATTATTATTGTTTTCAAGAGCAGCAGGATGATAACAAAACAAAGGCATGGGTTTAGGCTGTAACACTGACTGTTCTGCTGAAGCAGGCCTGGGATGAGTGCAAGGCTCCGTAACTCGGATCTGCAACAGGGATGCCTCGTAGTAATCACTAGGTAACAGCACCAGATAGTCCTAGGAACAAAGAATACAACAAATGCTAGAGCATTCAAACAATGACAAAAAGAACATCTCCAGGCTTTCACAGTGTAACAATGAATTAAACCAATCACATAAACAATTTGTGCAGAGGGTATTGGCAAGAAGTGAGTGGGGCTTTTTCTGTTACTGCTTGGGCTAATAACATCAGAATGTGTTTCCCTGACCCTGTAATTTCACAAAGATGGCAGGAAGGCAGCTGCCCTGTGATCAGGGAAATTCTGATGCCACTCTCCCATCATGTGTTGTACAAGACAGTGCACTGAAGGGAGCTTCCCTACAGCTCAGTAAAACACTGCCAGATGCCTGCAGTTTTCATCCATGAGTGCAATCCACAGCCACACATCTCAACTCTGGCTGAGTTTTTGTTCTGCCTTGCTTACTTAAATGAATATATTAGAGTTTAAGTATTACAACTGTTAATGTGAGAACATGGGCTAAGATTATTAATACATACCTTTCAAAGGTATTAGTGAAAAAAACCCAGCACAATAATACTGTCACTTTCAGCAAGAAATATGTTTGCAAGCTCTTTACTAATATTTCATGTGGTATTCCATAAATTTAACACAGCCCCAGGCTTAATGACTAGAGACACTACTTTTTATCCCTGTACAAATATGTAAGAATTTCAGTATGCTGTCTTTGTGATTTACATATTGAAGGTTTTTCATAAATGATCATCTCAAACAATTTCTCTTTCTCTAGCAATTTCTTAGAACTGCTGTTAGAAAATTTTTCAATTGTTCAGTGAATGAAAGGAGAGAAAAGGCAGGAGGAGAAAAGCAGTCAGAAATTGACCTGCTCATAGTCAGCAGTCATAATTGACCTGCTCATCTTACAATACTCTTATGAAGATTTTTTTGTCAAGAAACTAAGGCCTTGGCTGAGCTAAGCTCTAGACACAACATCCGATATGTAAAAATTACTAATTTTTGTGAGCATTTATACTTTGTGCTGTATGGTAATAATACCATATCATTTGAAGGTACAGATTCCAGATAGACCTAAAGTCTGTAAGGAGAAGAAAAATTAGAGCAGGAGAAAGTCAGAAGAAATAAGAGGCAGAAGTGTAAATTTTCATAATTGTATTGTGTTCCTTTCACTAGTGCTGAATTTCACTTGCTTGCAGGGTTCTTCCCAGCACACAACTCCAGAGCAGTAACTTCATGACAACCTTCAAGCAGTTGTTTTCCTCAATTGTTTTCTTACCAAGAGGACATCCTTTGCCATTATACTGACAGTCCACATGCCTGGAGCCAGTGAGAAAGGCTCTGTGGAGCTTTTTCCTGGGATTGTGATAAAAGCTGGCTCCTTGCTGGGCGGGAAGACAAACTCTTTGCTCTGGGCAGCCCCTGCCAGACAAAAAAAAAAAAAAATCAAGTAAAATACATGAGTGACTGTGTAAAATGTCTCTACTTGCTTAGCGGGCTGGACTGATAATTTGGTCTATTAAACTTTGTTTGACAGGAGTTGATCAATGATTTTTAGTCAACATGCATTAGCAATGCACTCAACCAGACACAGAGCTATGCAGTGGTTGGTTTCATTCTTATTATTCTTGAGCAAATTGGCACAGAAAAGCAGAGTTCTGCCCCTGCAAAGGCCAATTTTGCAGTATCTGAAACAGTCATTTTTTTTCAGTTTCCCCTTCCAAAATTTTCCATTCAACCTCTCTCTGCACTGACTCTGAATAAATTCAACTGACACATTTCATATTCTCATTTGACTTTAAGTCAAATACTTCAGGTGTTGGAGGCTCTCAGCACCATCTAAAATGTTTACTTACAGACAGATAACTTCTAGGCAGAGATGATGGGCCACCTGTGGATGACCCATCCCTGGCACTGTTCAAGCCACTGACAGCAGCTCTGAGCAACCTGGTCTAGTGGAAGGTGTCCTTGCCCATGGTAGGGGGCAGGAACTGGATGATTTTTAAGCCCTCTTCTACCCAGATAATTCCGTGACTCTATGTATACAGAAATATAGCTGTGGTATGCTTTGTCAAATCGAAGTCATGAGGATCAACTGTCATGAATATTAAAGGTTTCCTATTTGAAGACCCTGGACACAGACAAAATGTGGTTCCCTGTCTCCTGGACATTAGAAGCCAGTGATGATCACAAATTTCTGCCACTCTGCTGAATGGTGTCTGTGAAGTCTTCACTTTTGTCTTACTTGAATTTCTAAAACTATCTATAACTTCACTCCTCTCAATAAGGCAGGAATAGTAAGACATAATTCTCAACATAAGCCTGGTATGCCCTTACCATTCAAATGGTATGGAGTACTTATCTTTTATCAGGGTCTGAAAGGCATAACATGTTTTTGAGGTCTGTAATCAGATCTAACTTGGTAGACTGGGTTCATCATTTTAAACAAACCCTACTCAGTGAATGAAGGCAAAAGCCATATTTAAAACTTAAATATTAAAGGCAAGTAAAACAAACAAAGTATTGTTACCCCTTCTTTAAAAACTTCGTAAAACACACAGTTCAGAGATTCCAAGTACAGGACTGAAAGTACTAAGTGTGGCAAACATTTGAGGAAACAAATGCTGATTACTACTGCAAGCAGGAGTTTCATGCAAACACAGCCACATCAATTACACAGAAAAAATGTACCAGGAGAAGCCCAAAAGCACTGACACTGTTAAAAGTGATGACTTTTAAGCAACATTAAAGACATTACAACTAGGTGCACCTTGGAAAGCCTTCTCTGATCTAACAATCACCTGAGCTGTTGCACTGCTGAGTTAGACCTACCTGCTCCAGGCTGAGACTGACAAGCAGATATACGACCAGATAATGTTTCCCCTCCAGGGTTAATATACCTCAGGATAATGCGAAATAAGTAGAGGTTTGATTTTTCCACATTCAAAGTTATCCTCACTTCATTCTGAAAAATGGAAGTTAATAAACAAAAACAGACGTAAAGTGCTGAACTGAGGAAGAGTCAGAAGCCATGCAAGCACCAGACTAAAGTCCTACAAGAAAGAGGCACATGCAGAAAAGTATATACTGGAATGGCAATGCTGGTGTATGACAGAGGAATACAGGGAAGCCTAGTGAGAAAATTAATTCACTTACAAGTATAATTAGTGCCAACATGTTTCCCCTCAGCAACTGAGATCTTCCCTTTAGAGCTTTTTGAGCCCAGGCTGACATAGTGGAGGACTAGGTGGAAGAGCTTAGGGGAAGCCACAGTGATAGGCATAACCACCTCTGGCTGGGAAAAATAAAAAAGAAAGGGAAAAAGGAGGAATGGAAAGTACATTACTTGTCACTATCACCCAGAGACAGAAAAACCACTTGGCAAAGACAAAAAGGTACGGGCAGCTTGCAAAAGAGCACAGAACAAAATCTCCCGTGAAATAAAACTCTTGTTGAATACCAGCTGATCCAGAAGGACAGGGAATGGCTCAACTAACCTGTGTGTCAGTGTGATACAGTAACAGTATTTTACTGTTATTCTCCCCACTCCTGCCACAAAGGAGGCATATGGCTGTTGATAAATCTGCCTTTCCAAGGAACAGGCCACAATCATTGATCCTAGTCTGAGATCCCACAGCATGCAGACACCTCAGACTGTCACTGAAACTGCTGATCCTCTACCAGATCCTGCAGTTGCTTAGAGTTGCAATACCAGGAATGCTGTCCTTGTCCTGGAGCTGAACTGACACCTCCAGACCCACAAAATTCTCTGCATTCACACAGCCCCATTATTTAGTTTTCAGAAAAACTAAGAGACATGTTAAGGGTCAATGGTGGATTAGGCAAAAAAAGGATTGGTACAATCTCATGGGTTTGGTTTCTTTCTTTCCATCCTAAATCCTAAATCTCCCCTCACTATCCAGTTCACCCACCACAATCCACCCACTGTCCCTTTCCAAGCTACTTGTGGCACAGTGATCTTCCCACCACTGTGATCCACTCTGCTTCCTCAAATGCAAATGTTCTTTCTGTTTCCCACATGTGACAATAGAACAAAAAGCCTGTACAAAATGCCCATGGAACAGAAATGCAAAAAGCAGCTGAATTAGAAAGCAGGTGTTAAGAAATCACAGATACTGAAGAGTTGCCTTCATTTATGAATGTGGAATAATAACAAAAATTATATGGGATTAAAAAAAAAACAAGACCAAAACAACAAAAAAGAAAGACTGAAAAATTAGGGAATAAAGGAAATCATTGTGCAATGGTTACGTGCTTCTGTCCCATGCAATAGTAATTCATTAGTTCCTGGACAAATGGAGGCTGGACACAACTATACCAAAGCCCTATTTTCAAGGTGAGTGAACAAATCCCATTTATTACTCAAATCTACTGTTTTAAAATTCTGCTTCATTTGATCAGCAGTTGAATCCAAAGTCAGAAGGACCTTTCTCAGAGAAATTATGGTGGCCTGTGATTTACTTATTCCCTCAGCTGTTTTTTAGTTTATTCATAGTCTATCATGAAACCGAAATAATTGTTGCCAATATGCCTCTGCTCATAGCTTCTGTTACTGAGCCACACATTTTCCTGTTTGCTGTAATGTGAAGGTATCATTCATAATAAAAGCTGGCACCTTTCTCTTCTCTACCCCATGTAAATTGAAGTGTAAGATGATTTCAGTGACAGCACTTGGAATTTACCTGAAAATCCTGTGGATACAGACTGTCATGGAACTGTGCAATTCAAATTATTTAGCCAAGCATTAATCTTCTGCTCTTCCCACAGTTCTTGGCACGACAATAATTTCTGCACTTAGTATTAGAGACTTTAAAGCCATAAGCTCCCTCTTTACAGCTGTCTCACAAAAAAAAAACCAACCTCAAAGAACATTTCTGAAGAAGGCGTATTTGCACAAACAACATGCAAATGACCTGACAAAAATACCCACAGTCACTAATCCCAACAGCAACACTGTGCCAAAGGGTTTGAATTAGTCAGATCCTGTCCTTTTTTCTGTCTTTTTTCCAAGAACTTTCACACACATAGCAGTATTACAAAGACATATGTGCCATGCACTTTTGTTTTCATTTTCACCCCCAAGTCTTGAGTGAAATACCAGCTTACTTGTATAGAGGACATCTGTGCATATCCTCTCCAACTGAAGCTAGGAAATTCCTGAGGATCATAGCCAAACTGAATTTTCTCTCCTTGGACAGTAGTACCGTCTTCAATCTCAAACTTCATGTGGTGCAGATCAGGAAAAAAATAGTTTTTTTCAGGCCTTTCAAAAAGGAAAAAAAGCCCACAACAAATCAACAAAGAATAACCAGTCATTTATGATCTATATCTAAGGGCAAAAAGCAGAGGAAGGGAGGTGATCTACTGGTAACTGAGGAATTCTGACACCAGCTCATAGATTCAAGACAGCTGGTTAGAGGGATGAAATGAGAATTTTCTTTCTAGAAGCTTTTACAGCTTTCATACATTTTCCTATATGACTCTTGATAGATACATATTGCAAAACTCGTATTGGCTATTTAAGGAAACAAGTCAGAAAATCTTACTAAAATACAGGAAGGAAACTTCCCAGGAAAATTAATATCAATAACCAGTGCAATTTACCAAGTTAATCATCAACAAACCCAGAATGTCACATGAAAGCATAACAAGGGACTGTGCTGAAGCTGTGCCAGGAGCCAGCTGGACTCACTCGCGACAGGTGGTGCCCACGACGTTCGCCCTGCACCGGCAGCTGCCCCAGGGCTGGGAGCAGGCTGGGCTGAGGGATCCTCCAACATCACACCTGCAGCCTGGCACACCAACAGCCAACCAGAAAAAGAGTGGAGAAAGTTATCAGCATGGCTTCACCTGATTAAACACCATTAATGACTCGCTTCCTCCTCCCAGAGCCCTTTAGACTCTTTCAAACACAACTTAATACACGTGCATAAGCTGCAATCATTTTGAGCTTCCCGTGTTTGTGCCTGTTTCCTTTTTAAATTCTCCTCAGAATGTGAAAAAAGTCATTTTTAAAAAAAAACCTCAAATAATACACCCTGACACATTGCTAAATGCAGGGCAGTTTTGCAGAACTACTATTCAAATGTGTTCCCAGCAATTAAGAATTTCTGCAGCAATATCACAAAGAATAATTATGTTAAAAAAAACCCCACTGACAACAAAATCTAATAACAAAATCTAAACAAAATCTAACAATTTAATCTAAAACCTAACTTACAAAAATTGCAAGATGTTAATTTTTTGAAGCCCGGTACCCTAATATTTAATCTGACAAAATTGCAATGTATGTGTTCATATAATATACATATTTTCAACAGACACTGGACAACAATATTGAATGGCTTTCTACAGGAGACAGGACTTGTGGCACAAACTAAAGGACACCTCCAGTAATGGGGTATAATATGCTGTATTAAGGAACAAGTATGTCAAGGCTAAAACTTTCAAGCTGGATTGAAAGGCTGAGTGTTCCTAAACAAGATTTATGTCTTACTCTAAAAGCACCCTGTTGTCTAAGACATGCACAAAATGACTGGGAAGCACAGTGGTAACATCTGCCTTGTTCCTTCTCCTGCTGAAAGGCAAAAGAGGAGTCACAAGCAAGGCTACAGCACCAGCATCAGTGCAAAATGCTGTGCACATGAGTAATTCAAACATCCTCACTCTAAAAGTACGGCCTAGGGAATTCTAAAGACTTCTGTTCTGTGCTAAGTGCAAATGTTCCACTATAGATCTTCTTTATTCATTTTACCTTGGCAGCCAAAATAATTCTTTTTTTCAAGAGCATAATAACCAGCTTCACAAGTGTCACAGGAATCTCCACAAACATTAGATTTGCAGTAGCATTGCCCATTTTCCTGGGAAGAAAATAAATTTCATCAAAAATGTTTCAGTACCTTTCTAGAACTTCAATCTCTCGATACTTTGAATTCTCTCTAATTCTAAAGAGGAAAAAATTTATAATCTCAAAAAACAAAACAAAACCAAAAAAAACCCAACCAAACACAAAAAAACCCTATTATCTGGACATTATCTCTGTCATTTATCATCTTCAGAAACAAACTACAGAAAATACATAAACTCAAGAAGAAAAAAAAAATTTAAAACCTTATACATCCCTAGGATGCATTAAATTGATCCCCTGATGTATAAAACTATTTTATGTTCAAAAGCAATAAACAGTCCTAAGATTTCTACCCTAACAAGTAGTTACAATAATTTATCTTAACAATACTCAATTTAATTAATAACTTTCTTTAAATTTCTCTTTACCTGCTGACATTCTGCAACTCCACTTAGTGTTCCACTCACATCACACTGACATTCTGCACAAATGAAAAAAAAAGACACCTGCATTTCATCTTTTCATAATACTTTACATGGAAAAACCCCACCACCCAGAATCTGCAATTTTGAATCCATGTGCCACAAAGTGGATTTTATTCTGGAAAGTTCAGAATGGCAGACTGGTATGAGGTGAGAAGAAAAACAGAAGGAGAAAGAATGAGGACTTCTAGGTATGTGTGGTTTACTGGTATGTTTTAAAGTGATTTAACTTGTATTTGACAAAAAACAGTATTGAGTTTGAATTTACAATTGTTTTCTTTCTTAGAAACATTCAGACAATTGATACAAAACAGCGTCTTCCAGTCTGACTGGCACCTTCTATTCTGCAACGCTACTCTGGCACCAAATCAACTCTCCATATGAAATAGAAATGGAGAAAATAGTGCAGGGAGGAACTATGCTGAGCCAGAAGTTTGGACAAACCCACTATCAACTCTGTGTCTGAAAGTAGAGAATTACATGGAAAGTGAAGTACTTAATATTTGAGGAGCTGATAAGTATTTAGAGATCTAAAGTAAAAAATGTAATGATACTATTATCAGGTCTAGAGCTACTCATCCTAAGTGGCTGTTGTGGAGGAATCTGTTCCAAAGGAAACAGTTGAAGAGTACTTTAAAGATTTTTTTTTTTTACTCTTTACCCTTTTCAATCTTCATTAATTATTATTATCTGCCTTAAAAACACACACTCCCTGTTGGAAAACATTGACAATCACAGGTTATTATACAGTTATAAACCATAACAGATCTGTCACACCCTGAGGCCACAAGAAGGCTTTACACTCCAAGCTAGGAAATAACAAAGTGAAAAAGCACTTTTTTTTTTCTCAAAACAATGAGCCAAATTCTGATTTTAGGGTTACAGGTGAAAATCCTGTCTTGCCCCAATAGATCTGTCATAGGGCCATATGAAGTGAACATCACTGGAACTTCAGAGCACACCCTGGTTCAGCACTAGGCAAACACCCATGAAATTATGGCCTGGTTTTTGAAAGAAACTGCTGATATCAAGGGTAGTTTGGTGTTACAATTAAGCTGCATGAGAAACATGCTGTAAACAGGAGCTGTGAAAGTCACAAAGAGCACCACAGACAGTGTCAGAGAATAAAGATTACTACATTTCATAAGCCAAAGAAATATGTCATGAAGCCATACCTGTACATCCCTCGGGGTTTTCTTTGGCCAGGTTCCAGTACAAGGGTTTGCATTTACTGCAGGTAGGACCTTCAACATGCTGGAGACATTGACAATATCCCTAACAACAGAAAGGAGCTAATATGGGTACACAGGCTCCATAAAAAACTTAGTGATTTTTACTACTAAGAAAACCTAATATTGTTAAGAGCTCATGTAGTTTGCTGACTTTTACAGATACATGGACTTCAGGCTGATTCAGACACCTTAGATTTTTTTTGTCTCATACTATCAGCACAGGATTGTTCCACCCTGCATATTTTTTATGTATCTAATTTATTCTAAGGGTCCCAAAGGACATACTTTCCAGTTCTTTTATAGCCTTATTAGAACTGCTCCAAAGTATTACTGGTTTGTACAAAGAATAAACCCCCATATTTCCCTAATAATACTAATTCATTTTCATATTTAATCTTTTCTTTATTGGTGGAAGACACCATCTTAAGACACCATTAAGACACCAATAATAACCATCATCATATTAATAACAAAAATAGTGGAATGGCAACAAAGATGTAATGATTTTTCAAGAATAATTTGATGCTGAAAGGCCTGTTGCAACCCAGGCCCAGAAGGTCTTTGAGACATGCAGAGGCTTATATCTTCATGCATATGTCAGTGTTAAGAGTATACCAAAAAGACATAAACAGATTGCATATTGTATATATAAAAGATAAACCCCCCCCATCCTTGACAAGGTTTTGCACTGGTATGATCAAAGAGCAAAACACAAAGTTATTTCTACTCCTACTCTTCAAACAAGCTCCTGAAATTCTTTTAGAGCCTAAGAGCAGGCTTCAGGCCTTGAGCAATGAGCTGGATGTGTTCAGCAAAGACACATGAATGATTAACATGCACTGTTAACTGGAGTGGCAAAATACTTACAAAGTGAGAACCAATGCTACCTGCAGGGTCACACTCGCTGTTGATACCTTTATAAAACAAACACATTGAAAGATCTTTTGAAAACAGAGGCTGTGGAATGTAGTAATGCAGCAGCACAATGTAGCCAGTGTGAGCTTTAAAGGGCTTTTTAATATAGTTACCTTGGAGAGACTCAAGTACTTTAAACTCCAAGACAGCAGAAGCCTTTAATAATGATTTTTTAAAATGTGTATTTAGCCTGATTTATAGTATTTGGGTTTGTATTCAAAGCAGTCACTTGGAAAAATAGAGCACTAACCTATGGAACTGACAGATATTTTCTTAAAGTTCCTGTGCCATCAACATGAAAATCTTTTAAATGGAAATATATTTGAGAAGATTTATTTTCTTCCACGTTGCAGAAATAGGAAGGAAAACCCTGGTAAAAGTAGGGAAGGCTTTTACTCACTCAAGCAGCTGGGATAGCTGTAATATCCTGGAGCACACTGGTCACATCTCAGCCCAGCATAGTTACTACGGCAAGGACACTGCCCTCCAGGGCCACAGGTATTCCCCAATGAGCCAACACCATCACAACTGCATGCTGCACAGAGAAAAAAAAAGAACAGATACATGTCTAAATCTAGAATTTGCCAAAAAAACTTACCTTTGAATGTAAATCAATCATTTACATTCAGAAAACCAGACAAACCATAATTTTACCAGCAAAAATAAATATCCCAAAACAGTTATTCTGCAATTGTGTCCTCAACCACTGATAATCTTGGTTCTTGCAGTTCTGTAACTCACAGCTGAGAGAGTTGGTTTGATGCCTTGTAAGACACATGTAAGGGAGATAAATCCATCTTACATTTGGGAAGAATGTCACATGAGAGAAATACTTTTTAAAAATCTTTAAAAGATATATTCAAAGTATGTTGTCAACTGTAGCAGTGAACTTCTTATGGAGTTACCACTGTTTTGGGATAACAGCTAAAGACAAGACCTGCTGTTTTCTTGAGATGATGCTGGAATATTCCACAGGGTCATATTTCACAGGTACAGGTATAGGACCCCATCTGGGCATCTCAGCTGTCCCAGGTACAAGATGAAGTGCTGCAGTTAACTACTTGGATGTTATGACTGCCAGAAATGGCTGGCTGACAGAAATACAAAGCAAACTTTGTCTTCTGCTACATGTTCACGTTTCTGGTTCCCCCTTTTGGTTCCTCTTTCTGCTGCAGTCAAAGACGTCTGACTTTGCTGTGTTTACTTTAAAGATGCTTGGAAAGACACAGGGCTTGCTAGGAAAGTAGTGTAAGAGAAATACAAACACTGAAGCTTCCAAGAACAATACCTACTCTAGAATCCCTCATCATTTGACTATTATATAGCATTCTCTCCTAATTTTAAGTATTAATGTTTTGTTTAAAGGCTTTGTTTTGATATCACTGTTTGAATAAAGCTTCTATGGAATTCAACAAGTCACGACCAGAGAGATTAGTTCTAGTCACAGCAGCCCAAAAAATACAGATCTGTCTCTCTTTTGAAGATGACAATTCCTTACAGGAATAGGAGGCTGGGCTGCTCACTTTCCCCCACAGCTTGCAGCATGCTGTGTTAATTTATGTTTAAACCCATGGCAGCTCATTTTAACTGAACAAACTGTGAACTGCAGCAGTTCTGAGTAATCCCACTGACTGTGTTTTCAGCTATTTTTATCTGTCTTCTACAATTTGTTTTTGCATGCTCTTTTAAGCTTTTATGTCTCTTTTCAGCTTTTGGTGTTCAAAGATCAAACATATTCAATACGGGTTTGATTTGCTTTAAGATTGCTACTTGATTTTGCTCTAGGAAAAAATAAAGGTTATTTTAAAACCACTGAACAGTGTGTACCAATGCAGAATCCTGATTTTATGTTTTTCATTAAAAATGTTCATCTACTCCAGACCATGAAACCCACAATCATGCGATGTGGTGTTTCTGTATTCCACCCATTGTGTTGGTAACGCAACTCAGCCCATCTTTGCAAGGTGCCACAGTTTAACTCCAGCTGGCAAATAGGTACTCACAGCCACTTACACCCCACCCATGGGATAGAGAGAAGAATTGGGGGAAAAAGGTAAAGCATAGCACTGTACACAGTACTAGGAATAAAATTAACTCTACCCAGCTGAAACCAGGGCATGAGGGCATAAAGAATTCTGCTGTCCCTTTATAGGAGATAAACAACTGTATAAGCCCAAAGGAAGAAGACTGACGTAGTCAACAGACAAAAATAACAAGACAGAAGAAAGCAAATTATAATTTTATACATAAATCTTGTTAATCAGCACAGGAAAGCACATACCAGAACTCTGCAATATTCTATATTCTTCCTTTATGGAAAAATCACTAAGGATTAAGGGCCCCCTCTCTCATTCACTTCAAAGGCAGACAAAACCTAGGGCAAAGTAGGAGTTGATGGGAGTCCTCCTACGCACACAAAACCGTTACAATACTCAAAAGTTATCCTCCATTAATTTCCTTGTCTTGTAAAACAGCAGGCTAGTCCTTGGTGGGAAACTCCATAGAGATCTTTCATATTTCATGCCTACATGGACACAGGTTGGGTTAGCTCCTGTCAGATGATCTCAGAACAAGTGAAAAACCACCATGAAGGGCAAAATAAGAGCTTCAGATTTACAGAACAAACTTTGGTACCACACAAGGTCCCAAAGACTCCCTGCAAAAGCAGACCAGGGCTTCACAGTTCTGCTGCGCTGGTTCCTTGGCAGTCAAGTGCGCCCTGTTGCTGTGGGCCTCCATTTAAGAACAGCTCTCAAATGCTTTGGTTATTATTAAGACAGCTGTGTTGACTGAGGGTACAAACAGTCTGACTACAAGGGGAAAAAAAGGCCTGAAATTGGAGAATTAAAATATATGATGATTTCACTGCAGAGCACAAGAGGGAGTTGCCCATTTGCTGCTGTGAACACTGCTCTGGCTGCTGTCCTGGAAAGCACTGCTGTCTGCCTTTTCAGGGCCCTGTTTGATGCTGTACATGCAATCAGCAGCCTTACCTTGACAGGCAGGGAATGAGTGGTGGCCAGGCTGGCAGCTGTCACACTGAAGTCCAGCCACCCCTGAGCGGCAAAGACACCTCCCAAGAAAATCACAGACTTCAGGCTGGGTACCCATCAAGTTACATTCACACACTGCCAATGAGAAAAGATATTTTCAGAGGCAGCCTCTGCACAGGCTCTCGTATTTTTCTTAAAATAAAAATGCATTTGAAAAAAATAGCAGTAAAAGCAACTCCCTGCTCCCTGATGGTCAACAGGGTGACAATTTTCCCATCAGATTTATATGGATTCAAACCAGCTTTTATTGATTGCTCACATCTGTAACAATTCAGGAACAAGGAAAACATTAATGAAAGAGCAAGGAAGCTGGCTCAAAGTTCAATTATCAGTGTCAAAGCACTACACTTGGACTGGCCCCACTGAGTGTCGGATTTATCAATTCCAAGTTGTTTGCCAACTATTGAGAGTAGTTCCATCACTTCTGGGACTGAAGCAAAACAACTCATGGTTTAGATTTACACTCTCGGGTGGGAGTGGTCAATAAATAGCTTAAAAAGACAGTACAGAGACAGCTATTAAAGTTCTAAACCAGTCAGTTTTATAGTATTGATTAGATAGGGTAGCTTAGTGCATCAAAGTGAGGTTGCAAACTCATATTAAGCACATTTTTTTTAAAAAACCTCCAAGGATAAGTACCAGAAATATTTTCAAAATTATTCTAAGTTTAATCAATGTTACAAAATCCAAACACAAACAAGAGTCTAGCAGCTGCATCAAACAGCAGACAGCAACCAAGGAAACAGGGGAATTTTTAGATCAAAATCTCCCCTCATCACATTATTCTTCTTTGACTTTTGTGAGTTTTGGGAGAGCCTGTTATGAATACATCTCCATGGTAAAATAACTTCACCCTTCAGTATAAAACTTGGTGTTTTGGATATGCTTGCCAAAGGGGAATGTTTGGCTTACCCTGGCAGAAGGGGTACTGAAAATAGCCAGCTGCACAGGTATCACAGGAAAAACCCCCAAATCCAGTTCGACATCTGCACTGCCCGGTACTTCTATCACAGTCACTGCCCAGCACTCCTGCACCATGGCACTGGCACGCTGAAGAGCACATTTGTAGAGAAAACATTTGCAGTATTATGATCTTAAAGTTCTTATTTCCCTTGGAAGCCAAAGGCTGGCATTTATCCTGGAGCACAGGCTCCAAGTGTCAAAGAAACTACGCCACTTACACAGACACTGGGGGCCAAAATACCCTGGTCTGCAGCCTCCTTCTAGTTAAAACAGGAAAGGAAAAGAGAAAAAAAACAAAGTGAGTGTATATAATCCCAGAATTCCTTGTAATTTTGCAGAGAAAAATAGATCAGTACTTAGTAAATATTACTCTTGAACAAAAATATCCTATTTGTCTGAGTCTTACATGCAACATTTCATTCAAAAACCACAATCTGTAATTGTGCTCAGTCTGACAGCAAAAATTTACAACTTCTACTAAAACTTCCACTTAGAAGCAGCTGCCTTTCTTATGTCTTCAAATTCAGATGCTGCTCATTGAAATGGTAAAGAGCTCGAGAACTATTTTCTCCAGTTATATTTATTCACTTTCCTTTGGATTTTTTTTCTTCTTCCTTTAAAAAATTTGTGAGAAAAGGGGATATGCAACAGAGAATACCCAGAGGTCTACCAGGGAAATTATTCTGGATGCTGTACCAAGGTGAAGTGCATTATATGTATGCAAGAGATTAAATGCTAGCTGTGATGATGTCTCCATTGCACAGAACAATAACATAGGATAAAAAAATTAAGCCCACCAAGGGAATCATTGTATGGATTTCAGGCAGCTTTACAGTGGGCTAAACAAGAAATATGAAACTTTCTTAGAAATCCAAGTCCTTCACTGACAAGGGCAACGTACAATTCGCCAGGTGACTGAGGACAGTCCAGAGGCAGAGGCCAGCTAGCCTCAAGAAAGATTTACACCACAAAGCAATGGTTGTCATGTCAGAAAGTTGTACATGTCAGAAACTCTTGATGGATCTGTTCTTAAGTGCACCAAACAAGATGGTCAGCTCCTCCTGCAGATGTTTGCCAGAGGCTCGCTGAAGTTATTTTGATCCATAACTCCTTCTGGAGCTAGCCCACCTAACTGTTTGGTATAAACATGACAGTATGATAAACTTTTGGCAAGAACAAAGGTTCTTTTGAAATATAAATACCAACAGAGGCAAAATTACTACCTAAAAATCAACTTAATGATTCTATTATTCTACAAAAGAGCAGGCACCACTGAAACAGAGAAAAATAGCAACATGGGGAAAAACAGTGAAATGGGGAAAAACCACCAAGAACTTGCCTATTATGTCACCAGCCACAGCATCACTTGGAACTGAAGAAGTAGAAGGATATACTGGAGTATCTTTAAAACAAAAGAAACAGCGAGGATCATTGGAAACAAACATATTAAATTCATTAAAAATCATGACAAACAATGAAGTTACATACCAGCAATACAGAGAGCATGATATTCATATGACTCTAGTAACCAACTTCAGCTTAGTTTTCTTAGGAAAAAGGTAAGAGACGTTGCACTTTTGATTCCCAATTCAGACACAAGGTTCCCTTCTTGAAAAAGCAGTGTGAAAGGCCAGTCACCATTTGGAAATGCCACCAGGTTGCCTTCCTTATTCTTTTGCAGAAAGCTTTCTTAAACTAGACAGCATTGTAAGAATTACCTAAGGATGTTTGTATTTATTTCACATTTCCTGCTTCCTGAGCTGAAGGTCCATCTCCTTCCATGTGGCATTACCACCTGCTACAGGAACTGCCATAATTTATCACATGTACATCTTAGAAGCTTTTATTTTAGAGTCGTCCAGATTGTCTATCTTGTTTTTAAATTTTCTTGCATTGAGATGGGATCCAAATCAATAAGCTACACACATCAGATCAATGTCTACCTGAGCTGAACTAATTTAAAAATGTCAGATTTCAATCAAGAAGATGTATGAGATGTGATAATATAGAATGCAGTGTACAGACAGTATTCTATCGCAGCCACTGAATTCAAACAACATTCAATTTTCACAGGGGTTTCTTTCCTTTGTTTTGTATTGTTTTCCCTCTTCTTGTGTTTCTGTTGTGGTATCTCTCTTCTAGTCAGACCTCAGATCTTGTCCTAGATCAACACATGTCTTTTATCAGCTGTCAGAAACACATCTTTCCTGAAGGCACAAAACATCCCTCTGATGCATTTCTGCAATCCTTTCATGGAGTCAGAAGTCTTTATGCAGCGATCCTGATGCTACATTTTCTGCTCAGTTATTTTATATGTAATTTTTTCTTGGAAAAGCACTTTATCAGAGATGCAAGTTCCTAATCCTAGGAGGTGTCAAGGAGAACACATACCCATTTTCTTCCCTCTCAGTCATTACAGTCATGTTCTCCTTCTCTGTGCAGGCGGTCTTTACCCCTAAAAATCCTGACACATGTTTAAACAATTTGTCCAGGGCTTTAGACTGGAGTTCACAACTCACTGAGTTCACAGCTCACTCATCAGGCTGCAAACCTGATGTCTCAAATGATTTCAGAATTGTGAGAATGCAGCACAATCTCTGTTTCTCAAGTCACTACCATTTTGTTAAATAACCCAACTCTCTTCGGCATTGTAACAACTGATTTATCAGAACACATAAAAATGCGAAGCCGAAATACCAGATGTTTATTAACCAAGTCAAGAGCAATGAAAACCATTAATTCTTTAATGCAGATTTAAAATACAGAAAAAGAGGCAATTTTACTTGTATACTTACAGACACAAAATGGATAACCATAGAATCCATCAGCACAGCGTTCACAGTGGTCTCCCTGGAAATTCTGCTTACAGAAGCAGCGGCCGGACCCTTCCTCGCAGCCGTCTGCATGCTCCAAGTTACAACTGCAGGCTAAATAAAAGTACCAGCAATTAGGCAATTGGAAAATAATCAATTTTTCTTTTACAGCAGTGCACAACGGCATTGTAACAACAAACCTGCAGATGTGAATGACTCATTATTTAAAGAGTGAACATTTCCCAAATATTAAATATCACCAATACATCTCTTAAAAGCAAAACCTGTGTTATTTTCTTAGAGCATTTAGGAGTTTTTAAATTCCAAAAGCTGCATGTTGTTCCTCCACAGCAATTTTTCTGTGGCAACCATTCATCTCTCTCTATAGTCCAGGCTAAGCACCACACTATTTACTTTGATTTACACACTACATGCGACACTATGACAACAGTTCTGCCGGCTTCCCACTGCTTTTAATCCCCAAACACAATTTAACTGTAGTTTCCTCCTGCCTGTCACATGTCTCCTTCAGCCTCTTTGTAATCCAACACCTTCCTCTTACCTATACTCAGTTCTTTTCCAAGTGTGCTATTAGTAATTACCTTATTGCATCACTTATTAGTTGATGGGCTCAGCACTGCATGAGATCAGATGCAGTGATCCTTGTGACCTTTTGAGCTATAGAATAAAATTTTCAAGTGACCAAGGGTCAAAGGATAGCTCACATGTACATCAGAGAGCTAAGAGAAACAAGATCACGAGAACAGGAGATGAGAATGGCTTCCCAGGGGTGCTGAGATCCTCCTCACTGTGGGGTGTGTAGCATCATCACATTTTTCCATGATTCTATCTCTTCCATATCCTTTTATGGCCTATTTTCTTTCTGCTGTTCTCAATATGCTCATGCAACACAGGAGAAGAATATAATTTAAAAGGTTTAAAGCAACACAGTAATTCATTTGTAGCTCTCCTCCAACATCTTTTGCCCACTCTTTCATTTTTTCCTCCACAAAGACACATCCTATGCATTGATTACAGCCCAAACCCCTCAAGCCAGCAAGAGAAGATACTCCATAGAGAAGGACTCACGTATGCAACCATCGGGAGCTCTAACAGGAACACCATAAGGACGATAGTAACCTTTTGCACACTTCTCACAGTTAATCCCAGCTGTGTTATGCTGTGCAAAGTAAAACAAAAGGATAGTACAAGATAAAGAGAGGAACTTAAAAGAATTAAGAAACAATAACATCCTTTACACCGTGTCTATATACAACTAAGAAGTGGAAAAAACTAAATAGGACTGCAATAAAGAGTCAATCATGTGGTGTTCTTTAACTACCTGTTCTCTACAGGTTCTGAATCATTGTATTCTCACACAAAGCAGCTGAACTTTTTCTTTAAAGCACTCTAAACCTCTTGTCCCATTAAAAAAACCTTTGGAAAAACATCTCTTTCTATCATAAAATATCTCTTTTTAGATTACTTTCTTATCGCCATGTTCAAGAAACTGCAACATTAATTTTTTCTTATACTACATATTAATTTTCTGAGATCAGCCATACCAGCAGAAACAAAAAACTGAACAGTCCAGCCAGCACAAAATAGATTTTCCACTAGAAAAGTGTCTGCCTCTATTAAAAAGTGGTTTAGGCACACCAGAAAAAGAAAAAAACCCTAAGTAATTTGAACTAGAGCAGTGATGGCAAGTACAAGTTGAGTAAATCATGGTCATGAGGTACCCTGATGAGCTCAGACATGAGAGCCAGGGAACCAGAGCAGGAAGCTCTGCCCTGGAGCAACCAAAACATTTACCCCAGCTCCCACTCCCTGTTTAGTTCCTCCTTAGGGGGTGTTGCAATTCAGGGCTAAGCAGGGGCACAGCATTTCCTGGCTGGACTGGTGAGCAGTTCATGAGCAGGGCACTCAGGACTCTGCATGTTCTTCAGCTCTGCTCACTCCAGTGGCACATCAGCAGCACCAGCCCAAACAGAACTTCGGGAAGATGCCAGAAGGACAATGCAGCAGGATGCAAGTAGTCCAGAAGTTATTTTGAATGTGTGAAAGAAAGACAAGCAAACAAGACAAATAGCAGAATTACAGTTCTAGGCTTCTGAAAAGTAGATTTGTCCTTGCTCAGATAGCTGCTTGACAAGATCCTGTGTGAAAGTGTCTTGGATGGGACAGGGGACCAAGAGAGTTGACTCTCATGGACAGCCTCCTTAGAACTAGAACAGCTTTTTCCAACATGCAAGCATGGCAGAAGGCCAGCATGGATAAGCAGAGTTTCTGACTGATCTCAAACTCAAAAAGAAAGTGCATGGAAGGTGGAAGCAGGGCAGGCTACTTGGTGGCAATACAAAGACATCGCCCAAATATGCAGTAGGGGAGTTCAGAAAGCCAAAACTTAGCAGAGTTAAAATTAGCAAGGAAGGTGAAGAGCCAAAAGAAATATTCCAAGAGTAGAGGAGCAGCAAAAGAAAAGCTAATGGGGGTAGGGGCCCATTGCTCAGTGGCAAAGGAGATTCAGTGAACAAATTTAGAACACATAAAGGACAGGAAGGTGATGGGACATATCCAGACAAGTTTACCCAGTGCAAAATATTCCCAAATCAACCTCATGGACCTCTGTGATATGACAACAGGTGCTGTGGGCAGACCCATGCAGATGGTGAGAGACTGAAGCACATGACATCCAAGAAGATGGTTGGGTTTCTTCAGCATTAAGAAGAGAAGGGTGAATTTATTGCTAACTACTACTACTGGATCAGAGAATACAGAGGGGATGGACCCAGACTCCTGTCAGAGGTGCACAGAAAAAGGATGAGAGGCAACAGGCACAGACTGGAACATGGAAAATTTCAATTAGATGGTAGGGACAAAATAGGTCATGCAGGCAGTCAAACACTGAAAAAGGTTGCCATGAGTAGCTGCAGCATTCCAGTCTATGGAAGTGTTCAAAGCTTGGAAGAATGAGTTCCTCAGCAACCTGATCAAATTAGACCTACTCTGAGTAGGATTGTGTGGTTTCCAGAGCACCTCTGTCATCATACGCTAAAGGAACTGATTCTATCTTTTTGTGCAACACTTCATTTATATCACTTCTTCATTCAGGCATCCATTCCTAAAACTTTGCTTTCCCCTGACACAAACAGAAAAAGTAAACTAAAATTCATCCCTTTTGTCAATGAAAACAAAAGGGAAAAAAAAAAAAAAAAGAAAGCTATAATTGGATTTAAACTCATTTAATCCACCTTAACTTCCACAAACTTAATTACAAACAATTCATATCAGTCATATAAGTAGGATTTGTAGATTTAGACTAATTTTGCTATTTTCTATATTTGAAGAGTATTAAAAGAAATGTTCTTTCATGAACAAAGAGCTGATAGAAAGGACCAGCATGGTAAATCTTACTACACTGTAAGAACAAAGTTCTGCACAGAAAAGTCAATGGGAAGACAAAGAACATTTCTTCTACTCATGTTAGTAAAAATAACGCTACTCTCTTCTGAATGCCTTTTGGACAATATCTCATTATACTGTGGGAAGAATAAGGAAAACATAATCTATACTGGATATTTGCCTTTTTTGTTGCTTGAATACAGCTATATTTTAAAATACACAACATGGTAATACATAAATCATGATGCATAGACTTCACAGGAACATAGAACTGATAATAATTTTCCTGCAATGCAAAATTCTGGTCAGCTGCTTGTCATACATCAGATGACTTGACAACAAAAGGAAGACAGACTTCCAAGTAAGTCTGGATTTATTTAACCACGAGATCACTGAACCAATGCATGACTCAGGTTGTAAGGGACCTCAGGAGGTCAAGTAGTTCAGTCCCGCAGAGATAAGGCCAAGATTAGATCTTTATCAGAGTCTTATTTGATCTTTCTTCATAGTCATTGCCAGAGTAGAACAAAGTCAGAATGAAAGAAATTCTTGTTCTTTCCAAGAATGTGCTATCCATTTATGACAGACACAGTGTAAAGTCTCTGATTCCAAATTTACAACTTCTGATTCAATCCAGTGGAGCCTCTAAGATAGTTATGGAGCTCATCCCCTCAGTTTTCAGGGGAAACTGATGGAATGAATTTGGTTGGTGTGGAGGGAGAAGGTGCCTGATGGCCGTTTTTCTCTACCTAAGTCATCTTTCCTCTACACAAAAGACAAAACCAACTCTTCTCACGTAAGCACAGCACAAGCCCAAAAGCCAACTAACACAAGCTGCAATTGGCAAAATTCCTGCTGAACAGCAGTGTGATCAAGTGCTGTTAAAGATCACCCAGAGTGTGTGTAAAGTGCATCCTCACAAATTTGTAGAATTCAACTGCATGTTTCTCAGTGCAACTGGAGACAATTTTGCATCCAGCCTTGGTTTAAGTGGAGCACTAGTCCAAAAAGATTCCAGAGGGCTCTTCCATGATTCTGTTCTTTCCCAATATCTATAACTTCCCATCTTGGTATAGTCTAGATCCTCCTTTATTTCTGCTGATGAGAGAGAATTCTCTGTGTTTTGCTGCAGTAAAGAACTAGCTGGCTTGAGCTGGCATTTTATTTGGTAAATTTTACTTCCTTCTGTTAAGGAGGGAAATGGCAGACTTTGTAACAAAAGGAAAGGGAATTTTTATAGCTGATCAAATTGTTTGCTTTGATTGTGTGATTTTATTTTGATCACACAGGGCTGAGCATAAATACATTTTTTATGTGTCTTTTACACATGACCAAGCAATGTTGAACAAGATAGATTATTTTCACGTGTCTTTTTTCCACACTTGGAGTACAAGTAGTAGCACCATCAGAAAAATGGGCCCATCTGGTCAGACCCAAAACTACTGGTGTGAACATATTTTTAAACTGATCAAAATGACCTTTTTACCTGGCAGTTAATGCAGACTCCTCCACCTTCATAATGCCCATGGATGTTTAAGCTTGCTCGATGCCATTCAACGTCAGCATCATAGTAGCAATCAGTAGCATGTCCATGGCAATTGCAGGCTGAAAAAGTAATGTTCCAAGTCAGCTTTCTTTATAATGCTGGAATTTAGCAATATCCAGCATTTACCTCCAGCAGGTAAAAGTAGGTTAGATTTTTTTTTATGCGTACATACTCTCAGGCATGCTGGAGTATACTCCAATGAATGTACTTACCTATAAACAACTGGATTTTCATACCAGAAACATAGTACAATAATGTGGACATGAAGAAAACGTGCAGCTAGTTTTACTAGAGAAGGCAGCTGCTGTACCATCTCAAAACTATATAGCTGTGCATAAATGCGCAAGTAGAAAGCTCCAGAAGAATGGCCACAGCAGGATTTTTTTAATTATCAAAAACATACTCAAAAGTTTATTTTGCCATGTCTCAAATATACATCTGGACCAATGCTATGTGCACTAAACCTTTATTTAAAATTAACAATTATAGATAAGATACATTCAAATAAAACGACCTACACCAAAGAACTCTCATATTGAGCTGTAGCTACAGATATACCAGCAAACTTGGCTATAATCTGTGTAGAAACCAACCATAACAACAAACAAATAGAATAAACCAAAGGGCCATTAATTTATTCAATGTCCTCTTTTTGTTCTGATTTTATCTTACTTCTTGGCTGGAGAGGCAAATGGGAATATTTTTGAAAGAATGCAGGTAGCAAAAACAGGCTTCCCCAAGCATCTGAGTGCTAGCTGATCTTTTAATTACAGGAAGTTACTTTCCCAGGAAATTCCTGAAGTTATGACTTGATAAAGGTATTACTTCATGTTTAGGGAAACCCTCCCTTCATCTGGACCAGGGGACAAAATACTCTGGAAGACAATGGGTTACAGAAGCTAAGGGCTCTGCCCTTCTTCAGGATAAGGAAAGCATATGGGAGGCAATCCTTCCAATCTCTATTCCAAGTGCCTGGCACAACTGGGAGCATAACTCAGGGACAATGGATTTTCTGTGTCTTGCTACATAATCACAGAGACAATAGAAACTGGATCATTCTCTGCATTCTCCCTATGCCTTTTTATCTGAAGAGCTGTGGATAAGGACGACTTTTCCTAGAAATTACCAACCACAAAGCTGAGGAGGTGCTCTGCCATCAGGCTCCCCTATGGTCTGCTGACAAGAACTGGATAAGGTTCAAGACTGGGTTCCCTAGCGAGGATGTAACAGCCTGTGAAGATCTCTGGGTTTTCTTACTCATAAAATTCTTCAAGAAAATAAAACATTACACAAATGAGATGCTGGCTCAAGATATTAAGTCAGAAAAAAAAAAAGGAGAATATTATATATACATATGTATAATTACAATGTAAATAAAACCTCCCTTGCCTTTAGGGTCAAACCACCTGTGAGCTACAGCTCAGCTATGTCTTCTAACATCAATGGGAAATTTGCCCTGATTACAGTAGCAGCACTTTCAGGGGAATAGAAACTCCTTCTACCTCATCAAGCACCTTTCCAGCACTTTGGGCCATTTGCTGATCCATAGATACCAGGAAGCTCACAGCAAAATGTTGGGCTGATCCCTACAAGCTTCACCAACCTCTTTCAATCAGTTTCTCTCAAGGAACCTCAGGCTTCTGGAAAGCTGAATAAGGTTCTTTTAATTCCTTCACTACTGGCTGCCAGCTAAAGAGGCCTGCACCTGGCAAATGCTCTCAACAAATCACTTCAAACTGCTAGGAGCAATCCAAACTAAAAAGGATTTTTTTTCAGAGATAGTTAGAAACGAAGTGGTTTTGGCTCAGAATCTTGTAGATGATCTGCTGTACACAATTCTTCAAAAACCATGACATTATTTATGCTCTTTGTCTGTCTCTATTCTGGCAAAAAAGTTTTCCTTTAAAGAGAGGGACTTGAATGAGGTTTCAAATATTGTTCAAAAACTGTGTCCCAACATGCCTACCTCCTATCAAACATTTTAATCACACAAAACCTCCTTCCCCCCTCCTAAGTCTTAGTACTGCAGTTTTAATTAAACAAGTCATCTCTTTATTCCTCAGATTAATTATACAGGTACATCTCTGGCTTTCAAATAAAGTTCTCCTGCTAAAGAGTTTGTACCCACTGGCTATGCTACTCTCAGGAAAGGCAGATGAGAAAAATAGATCAGGCCAGACACAAAGGAAATGGTTGTGCTCAGAGATTGCAATGCTCTGCACCACCCCACCTGCTTCCTACCTGGGGGATGCAAAACACCTGTGTGTGACAGTAGAAACCCATTACCAAAAGAGGGTCCATGCTGCTACTTTCTTTAAGAATGAAACACTGGGAAAGAGGGAGAAAGGCAAATGAATGGGCTTCTCCAGCTTGACTACTCAGTCTGTAGGGCTAACATTCTCCAAATGCCCAAACACAAGGATGGGAAGAGGTACAAGTGTGGAATGGCCAGGATTCCCCACCACAAACACCTTTGTGCCACTGGCACACGGCCAGTGAGGGGCAGCTCTCAGCCTGGGAGGGAGGGAGGGAGGGCAGCTCAAGCACCTATGAGCAGTGGCAGCCCGGAACAACCTCTCTGCAATCTGAACACCAAGAGGCCAAGTGATGGAAAGGAACATTTTGGAGCTGTACGAGGCGCCTACTGTCTCTGCTCTGCTTGGAGACCCACAGATTGTCAGCAGACAGTTATGACTGGGGAGAAATGTTGACTCAATGCTCTACAAAAATTCTTCTACTTTTCTCATGTCATATTCTCACAAATTATTACTTCCACTGTTTAATAAGAAAGAAGAACATAAATAATATTCACTGCATTTTTGATTCTTTATTCCTGTATGGAAAGCATTTTCTCTATACAGGAAAAAAAAAAGTGTTAAAGCACTTTGGTTATGTTCCATGAACATGTCTGCTACAGCTAATTCCCACCCTCTTGTCAGTATCTCTTTTAACCCACCATCTTTTTGGCTACTCACGTTCACATATGTTTGTGCTCCCAGCTGTTGCAGGTTGCCACTGTTTCTGATTATACCCAGGGCAGCAGTGATCACAGGTTTCCCCACAAGTGTTATGCTGACATTCACACTGAAACCTACAGAAATAAAAGCCTCTTAATGAAGCTGGGCTTAAAATTTGTCTCTTAAGTTTTTAAATAAAAAATAATTGTTTTTTTCTTCATTTTACTGCAGTCCAAGACTCACATATGGTATGAAAAAGATAGGACATAAACCTCACATGTAGGTAAGTCAATCAGTAAGACTAAAATGTTTTGGAACTTTCCTACAATTCTTCAATGTTGATGACTTCAATCATGTGATTATGAGTTTGTTAGAACCCATACCTTATAGAAAATGTTTATAGTTGGATTCCATAGACTAGATTATGTAACTATTGTAGATTATTAAATCAAGCTGATATACAATAGTTTAGAATGTATCTTATTTTAACTTTGTTCTAAGGTTCAAGCTTGTTGGCCTACAGTAATCAAAATTTTTACCACCTTTAAATGCATGCTTTCATAACTTTTCCATTATGCTTTGTTTACAGTAATATTATCAGTGTTTTTCGTGAACCAAGATTATAACTTGATCTTGTTATCTTTAAGACAGTGCACACTATTGATTTATTTAGCTGAATACCCTAGTTAACAGGCAGGGTCTAATTATGAGCTAGGACTCAGCATCCTGCATAGTAACTGAATACCAGGAGGAACAAAGGCCTTGGGACTCAGGAGGCCTTTCACAACATTCTTCTCTTATGTATGAAGTGTAATAACACAAGCGCAATAAAACTTTCCAGTATAATCATCCTATTTGGATAGATTTTTCACCTTACTTATTTTTCAGTAGCAGAGACACATGGAATGGAGGCAAACATCTCCCCTACTTATTCCTCATTAAAACATAACTTAAAATATTGCATCGTCCTGATAAAAGTTTGTTTTAATACAGTCATGGATAAGAGCAACAGTGGGTTTAGAGTAGGTTTTTAAAATATATTTGAGACAGGCTGCTTATTCATATTTATTTCCCTGCAGCAGGCAAGCCAAGTAGCCTAATCTAACTCCTTGTGAAATCAACACAGAGGTTAAAACCTTGACAGGGAAAGGGAATACTTCATTCAGTTTGATTTTATGTTTTTACAGTAATGATCTAAAGCCACTGGACATTGCATGAGCTCAATTATAGTGCTCAATATCTCCATGAAGTCAACTGATTTTGTGTTATCTTACTATAAAACTTTCAGACCTTCTTGATGATTTCTCATTGGCAGCTCCTCACAGTACAGCCAACAAACTCCAGCTCCCTTCTCAACTACCTAACCCACTCTTTTATAGCACTCATCCTAACTGGACACAGCTGTGGCCTATTAAGGGCAGGCCTGTTCCTAGCCCTTGGTAATTAGTACAGCTGCAACTCCTCAGGGGTGAGATTCTATCACCCCACAATTTTGTTCCTGAGTTGGACTTCTAATTCCTGATGCAAGAAGGTGCTATCAACTCATGTCTGATGATATAATCATCAGAAGGTGATGTTCAACTCAAAGAACTTTGGGTTTCTAAGCAATTATTCAATCTGCCGAACTTGTATTTCAATTAAAATGAAAAACCTAACCTAAAAAAAAAACCTAAATATTTTCTATTATTATCTTTCACATACAGTCACTCTTGACACATTTTCTTGCCAATCATTAGCAGGTTCTATTTCTTTTTTTTTTAATTTAAAGAAAAAAATCCCTGTAAAACTACATAATTCTATAATAAGAAAAGGTTATTTGAAAGCACTAATGTATTGTTTTCTCTGATAAATGTGAGGCTCCATTTACTTACTGGTATTGGTTTTCAGCACTCTTTGGATTACAGACTTCAGCATGGCCATGGCAAACACATCGACCACCAATACTGATGTCCTTTATACTGTAGTAATACTGTGGAACAAGCACAAGAAGTAGGTATAGATCTTTCCTTGCTTGTATTGTGTCAGAAATATCAACATCAGGTTCGCTAGATTTGGAAGGTCTCTACAACAAAAATTTTTACTCTCCTTTAGGAATTTAATAAAACACTTGAGATTTCATTCATCTATCCTACAACCCATGGCCAGGATAACACCAGAAGTTCCTCACACTAAAGCTGTGCTGCTTGCCAAGTAAACTAAGTAAACTGCATTCTGCATTTACCTCTGCCTGTGAGCAATGTCTTAAATTTACGTAAGGCAGCAAGGACATTTAATGGGAGTGCTGTCAAATAACTGGAATAGCTTTATGTTTTTCAGTGCAGACATTTGTGTGGTGCCTCACCCCAGGGTTTCCTCCAATTGTTACCAAATCTTCATTTTAAATGAAAAGGTTAAAAATAGCAATACAATATGAAGTCTGAAATCTCTGTGAGTTTATGAATTTCTGTGTGGTGTTCCCTCTATTTCCTTATATTTACCCACCGAATGGGAGTGGAACTCTGGCCTTCAAGCTCTTGGATAGCCCAAAATGTACTGGAAACACCTAGGCATTTCAAATGATTTGTGGAAAGAGAGCAACTTTCAAATACGGCCTTTGATTTCTGCTCTTTCATAAACTCAAGTACTTTTTTCTGAAAAGCTTTTGCGAATAAATATCAGAAAGTAGTACCAAATAAAGTTGAAGAGATTTAACTCCTCAGTTCTGCATAAGATAGTTTAAAATAATTTTGCATTGGCTCTTTGTAGCTCCCATGATGCACCCAGCTTCCTTCCATATTGGAAAGCAGGGAATGAAAATGGTCTGTTACAAAATCATTAATCATTATTGCCCCTCCATAAATCCATGCTGGCCCAGTTACCTTCTTGTCTCAAACAAACCTGGAGAAAAATATGGGGATTTCAAGGTGGGTCAATGCAAATCTCATTGTCAGGATGCTGCAAACTTAAAACATTCAGACCGTTTTTTGGTCCCTAGCATGCTGGGTATGATTGTTGGGTATTTACACCTCCGTGACAACAGTACTTACTCTACGAGTTACAGTGGGGTCCCGCTGAGCTTTGGATATCAAGTGTCCAAGCAGAGTATTAGTTCTCAGAAAACGGAGGAGGATGTTTGTTGCCTTTGTGAATTCTTGAAGACCAGGGGAATAAGTGAAGTTTTTTGCTCCTGGGCGGCCATTTACCAAAGATACTACAATCTAACAAAGAAGTAAGCACACTCTTGTTAAAATACATCAAGTGCCAAGAGCAGCATAAAGCAGGATCAATAAAAGAATCCAATAACTTATTATTGTTTCTTAACATATTTGCAGTAACAATTAGGCATTTCATACTGAAATCAGGATATTGGGAAAAATAGTGTTGTTAGCATTGGAGCCTGCCAATTATCCATATAACAAATCAGAAAAAAAAAGAAGTACTTCTATCTGTTTTGAAAACAGCAGGTATAGCATGCAAAAAGTTCATTTTTAATAGGAAAAGAACAATAGGAATAGTTGCACGTGGTTGTTTGAATAGTTGACAGTGTCAATGGAAGTTTACCCTGATTAAAAACATCAGATTTTGGCTCTTTCCCAAAGCACATTTATTTTTGGGTCAAGGCATAAACATTCCTGGAAAATATTATTGTTAGCAGGTCCAGTGCCTGCGAGCATACTAATGGTCTTCTGGAAGAAAGTACACAGTGTTTCTTTAGAAAATCCCCTCACATGAAAGCAGACTTCTCTGACTTCCAAAACAAGGGATCCAATACTTTTTTATTTTTTAAAGAAACAGCTGCCAGCAGCTTAGCAATCATGAATTTCTACTGAATGAAAAACCTCGTTTGTATGTACTGACAGTTTGTATGTCAGTAAAAGACTTGAATTTTTTTACAACCATCCAGATAACAGATTTCTATTTTCAAAGGGCTCCTATATTCTGAAGTACATAACAAAGGTATGATGATTGTTCCAATTGCAGCACAATTCCTTCAAGAAAAATCATAGAGCATGTAATAGGGAATGGCACCAGCAGTGTTCTTCTGTGGAAATTATTCCTTACAATATCTGATTAGGAGAATTTTACAGATACTTTACAAATAAATTCTATTCTAATATGAAACCCTAGATCCATCTGCTCAAAACTCTGAATAACTCTTGGGAGTTTAGATCTGGATTCTAACAACATCAGGCATAAGAGCAGAATGCCAGGAGGAGCCATCAGCACATCCAGGAGTTTAACATTCATTCAAGTAATACAAGGATACAAGCCACAGCTCTGCCTAGCAAGTAACAATAGCTAAAATCAAAGCAGTATTTTCCAAATACTTGTATTATATTATAAACATTTTAAAAAAATGTTTAACAGCTACTATTTCTTGAATGGTAAATATCTGTTTCAACAGCCTTCACTCGCATGAGCAATTCTGGTGTACCAAGTATTGCCACACACATTGGAAGAACTCAGAAAATGCAGTCAACACCTTCAAATGCACATGGCTATAGTGAGGTACACAAATTATGATAAATATAAACACAGGTTTCCCTGAGCAGCCCCTACCCCTATAGGGAATGCTGAAAATTGGGAGGAGTCAGGTCATGCTCCCAAAATTTCACTGAGGTTTAGGGTTTGGACTTACTGATGGAGATTCAAGCAGTCATAGCTAAAAAATTACTTCCAACAAACTTCTGAAACCAGTGATGTTTGCTTCCAGCATCACACATGCTTTCCTGAAAGCACCTACCTCTCCATTTTCAAGAGGCAGAATGCGAGAGTACTCAGTGGTGCACAGGACATCACTGTCCCTCGTCACGGGAAGATTTGCTTCTTTTCCAAAGCGCTCCAAGCAATCTGCTCTCGAGTCTAATCAAGCAAGAACAAAATTAATTTTATATAAAATGGGCCCTATTGTTCTAATTTAAATTAGCAGAGAGGTATCTGCTGTACTTTCAGGTAAATTCTCCCAATAACAGAGTAATAACAGTGATTGTGTCACTCAGCACAGAGTAACAGACCTTCCTCAAAACAATAATCTCTCTTCCTAAGCAATTCTGTGGTGCCTGACAAGACAGTATTTCTCATATCATAAACAGAAAAAAAAGCTATATAGCTACTCCAAGATTTTGCATTTGTATTTCACTTTGATTTTTGCAAGAAACTCCAGGGTGCTAAGGGATGAAGGACACCAAAGTTCTGACATTCCGAAAAAACAAGAGAAACAAAACAAATCAGAAATTTCTAAAAAAGTGAAAAATATTAATGTACTGAGTTACACTTTCAAAATACCATACCCATACACTCCTACCACTAATTTATTGTGGCTAAATAAGAAAAGATAAACATATTTAATATTCACTGTCTTCTTTGCAGGTGAAATCTTCAGCAGAGGTATGGATTGATTTTGCTGCTACTGAGGAAATTATTAAAGAAACTTGTCCCCAGAAGACCAGTGACACAATGATTGATACTTACAAGCAAAATACTGCCAGGGAGTGTAAGTTTTTCCAAAGTCCACTGACCTTTCCAAGACCCAGAGATCTGGACGAGGAGAATTTGCAAACTTGATAAGGATATAGGCAACATGGAAGAGCTGGTAACAGAATATACATAGATCTTATCAGGAGCTTTTTTAGAACTCTATAAAAGCACAGCAATAATAAAACTAATGCAAATAAACACTTTTTCTTTAGTGCACAGGAAGAAGGTTATTCTCTGCAGTTTCATGCCTACTAAAATCAGAGGCCAGATTCTCAGCTGGCTACTTCACCTGGCAATGTGCTCAAGAACATCAAGACATCTGCAAGAGGACTGTGTTAAATGCCATCTCCCACATTGCAGAACAGGTCTGTTGTGCAGCTGGCTGATTGCTTGGGTGTGTTAAGGGCCCAGTACTCAACCTGGAAAATTGTATCACTCAACTAAGCTGCTTTTGCAGCACCCTGGTATATTTGTGATGCATTCCAAGCACATAATTGTGCTTGTAGCTAAGGCATATCAAAATCATAGAAGAGAAAATGCAAATACCCTTTATACTGGGGCTCCCATGGTTGATAATAATCCCAGCCACCCGCTCCCTCATGTTAAGATTATTTCCAGATGAATTTGCTACTTGACAGACCTTCCAAGTAATGGAAGTAAGCCACCCCAGAGTTTGTGGGGATCAAATAGCACAGGAGAGATTTATGTAACTGGTAGCTCATTCAGTGTCTGAAACAGCTCAAAGAGCTCAATCAGCTCAAGGTTCCCAAGACCAAGAGTTTAATTTGGCTTCTTTAGGTGCTCATTGTGTATCACACAGAGGACTCCCAAACACTAGAGAAGAAATGAGTCTTAGAAGACAGGAAGTCTTACCGTAAGAGTCTTGGGATAGTCCACAGTCTATCTAAAAATCAGGACATCAATAAAAATTTCCTTTACACAAAAAGGTAAACACAGATTGATTCTAGAGGCTATTTAAAAATTAAATTATGACATGGATGGAGCTGTCAATGAAAGTGAACCAATACTGAGGTACACTCAATATTAAAGTGAAGCTGCACTGGAATTTCCCCCTCAACAACCTCAACTGAGAATCATCTGCTGGCAGGAGATTCTCACTTTGATGGGGGAGACTGCAGTCAGCAGTCTGTCAAGTAACTGCTGCCAGAGCCCCCACATCAAATACACCCAAGCAGTTTATCTTTGCTCATACCTCATAAATGTCATAACCCTGAAACTAATACTTTACAAAGTTTACTAGACTCCAAAGCACAAGTGCATACAAGCTCTCAACCATGAACTAGGAACAGCATCTTTTGGCATGCCTGGCCCATTCAGCTGTCAGCCAGGAACAATTCAATAGCTGTCAAACCAACTGGGACCACCAAGAGGCAGATGCAAATGGCGAATAATGCAGTGAAGCAGATACCTGAAAATACTTGTCCCTAACCAGCTCGGCACATGCAGCCTCCATGCTCACACATCTATTTCAGACATCAGCTTCTGAATACCTGTATACTGTATTCACAGTAAAAAGTAAAACCTCAAGAAGAAATGGAAGGAATTCAGGCACTTCATGGAGCATGTTCTCATGATAATAACTCACATCTCAGAAGAAAAAAAAAAAAGGTATTTTTTTGTTGTGCATTCATTTATGTAGTATGTGCAACTACTTTCCAGGGCAAGCCCCTGTTCTACACACACACACAGGCACTGCAGCAGGTATTGCACCTTGCAACTATTTCAGAAACTTTGCTTTGCTGAATGATGCTGACTTAGATCAGTGCAGAGAGAACCAGGAGAAAAATAACCCAACTTTTCTGTTCTTGCTGAAATTTAACCTGCTATTTAACACAGCCTGAAAAGCACCAGCTTTATCTCCGGAGATATTAAATTAGCAAGCAGACATCACCTCCATAGGAAAAGTTACTTACTAGACAACAACACTGAGCAGAGTAAGTGGCAGCCATTCTGTCGACAGAGCCGTGACAAAACCCAGACCTATGACTGCACAGGTGGAGTAATGCCCTCAAAATGCTGATGGAAAGCCTGATTTTAGACATTGTCAGAAATAGGTGAATATTTTGCGGACAGAGGCAAGATTTGCTCTTACTGAGTTTCTGATACTCTTTGTCTGAGTAACTTCTGCTACTTCACTGTCAAGTTTCAGAGCAGAGATATCAGCCATACAGCCATTACATGTCATCTGGTATGGCTACTCAGTGCAAAGACTAGTATTATTCTAGGAAAGCATAATAGTTCTGAAACTCCTAAAAAAAAAGTGCTTAATATTCTCACTTTTGGTCAGCTGAATCTCTCAAGGGGCATTTGCCTGTTAAAACCAGGTTTGCACTGGCAGGCAGCATTAATACATTGTCTTTCTTCCCCTATGTCTTGAGATCCTTGGGAGTCCCATCTTGACATGCATGTTAGCAAGTGCTGATAACAAGTGGTTTAGAAAGCTCAAGGGGAAATAAAGGAAGCACATAGACAATGTCCTGTCTTTTCCAGGGCTCCAGTGCTTGTAGTCACATTGTGGAGCATTTACAACAGTGACCTTATACCTACTCTTCAAAATGTGTATTACATCAGGAAGTCTGCAAGTCAGCCAATGCTTAAAGAACTGCCACCCAGCACCACTCCTTGCATATTTCCATGCAAATAACAAATGGCAGGAAAAAAAGAAGTATGGCAACTTCACAATTCTGTTGTACATGAAAATCTTGTATTTGCATGATGCTCTCCTTCCATCTCTGAGTTTGAAACACTGCTCAGGTCTGTACAGGCACATTCAGAAAGGGAAAAGGGACAGGTCTGATAAAAATTAAATTGGTTTCAGTTAATGACAAATAACTGAAACAAACATACCACCAAAACACAGTCACCATGCCTAATATCTGTCCTGCTTCTGATTTCGCATGAGTGCCTATGACTTGGTTTTGGCCTGGATCAAGGATGTAGAAGGGCACTTGAACATCTAAACCTCCACTAAGATTAAATACTGACCAAGTTGATGAATGGTCTCTCTGCAAAGCTGATGAGAGAATAAGAGAAGAAAAATAATCCTTGGCTTAGCAAATAAATCCCATCTGAAGATAAAAGAGTAACCATGCTGACATAAGACCTAGAAAGCAACCATTAAAGCCAATTTTAATCACATATTCTAAGCTGGCATTTCAATACTTTGAATCTTGAGACTGATCTAAAACCTATCCTGAAAAAAAGGCAGACTAAACTCAAAGCAATGTTTTCCTTCAGCCATTTAGTTCTGAGAGAAAAAAGAAAGTGCCTTAATTTTTGAAAAAAAAAAAGCTTATTTGGTTGCTTTTAAGCCAAATTTGTTTCATAAAAAACAACAATCTCTAAAAAGGAACGTTAAAACTGTAAGTCAGCATTTTGGTATAATTATACAATAGTAAAAAATTTTCATTAAAAATTCCAGAAATATGACTTTGTCAAAATTCTAACCATTTTCTTGTATTAATAAAGAACCGAATTTAAAAGTGGAAACGTCATTTTATTTCCAGTAATGGTAACAGAGCACTCTGGAAATGCATGCGTAAAAGAGGATATATTACTGTAAGAGTCAAACATCATATCCTGCTGTAATCCAGCACCATAGGTCAAACCTGATGGATTATCAACAGCTGGAATTTAATCAATTCCACATTGATGTGACCTTTTTATTGTTCACTCAGGATTGTTCAGATTTAAAATGTTCTAGCAGCCGATGGCCTTAAAGAATCACAAAAACCCAGAAAAAGTTTTTTAAATCATCAAGTAGAATGAAAAAAATGCCCTCCTCCTCTGAGAATGAAAATTAAAATTCAGGATCATGCATTAAAAATATTACATTATAAAGAGAGAGATTTCTATAAAAACTCTTTCAGGTGACCTTAAGATGATATTAAAAGAGGTCATTTAAACTGATTGAGAGCTACCATTGTACCATTAATGATACAATATTCATGATCTCTGACAGCAAGCACAGTACTTATTTTAAACCAACAGAAAGAAAACTTCCTATTACCCACTGCATTTTCAAGAGAATGGTAAAATTCTCAATAATATTAGTTTAAAATGTTTTCTCTATTTTCTCCTTAAAAGTTTAAACAACTATTTACAAAGAGAAATTTCCAAGATTTT
The DNA here is from genome assembly GCF_022539315.1 of Serinus canaria. NCBI lineage: Eukaryota > Metazoa > Chordata > Aves > Passeriformes > Fringillidae > Serinus > Serinus canaria. The sequence continues at coordinate 105,295,150 of NC_066315.1, read as the reverse complement.
TTTGACTCCTAGAAAGCATTAAAAATGGCTAAAAGTTAGACATGAATATATAAAGGTCTAGCGCATTACCCTCCATTCCTGACACCATAAACTCAAACCAGGATATGAAAACACTGAAATGACTCTTTAGATGAGTGCTGGACATAAACTAGCACAAAAGAAAAAAACACACTATGTTCCAAACAATCATGATGTTGTGTGTGTTGCTTCTGTAGGAAAAGATTGTTCTTCCTTTTTGGATCATGAAGAAAAAAAGTCCTGGAATGTGGCAGTAGCAAGAATCCAACTAAATCCAGGTAGACCATCTATCTGAGGCATTGTGTAGATCTTTAAATGCATTCAAAAAGACACCACAGCAATCTTTCTTCATTTAATTTGAATCTATTTCCAACAGGGTAAAATTCCCTCAGACTGTTATTGGCAGATACAGCTGCACCACCAAAACTTCCCTCAACACAGTATGGTTGTCATCCTGGGTTTCTTTCATTTTCTTGAAAAATGTGGTTGATGTTGCAGATTACTCAGAACAGACAAAAATCCAATGTGACTCAGTAAAAAATTAAACTTTTCAAAGGGAGACTGATGCAGGAGAGGGATTCAAGGAGTGTGAACTGTGCCCAGCACCTGCTCCAGAACACACCTTAGTGCCACTGACTGCATAGGCTTGGCGTGTGCATGACCACTGGTTTCCTGGTGCAATGAAGCCAAAAGGTCTTGAGCAATGTTTTAGAGACCAAGCCACAAAAGCATCAATCTGTTCAAATGAAATAAAAATCCTGCTAACTCTGGCTAAAATTAAAGGCTTTGATTTCTTGATGCTGCAAAGAGGGAAGCAGTCCTTTCATTCAAACATCTCAGTAGGGTTTCAGGCACCCTGGCAGATCCAGGTACTGTATAAAGCACTCCTGACAGTATTCATCAATTCCCAGCCATGTATTTGGTAACATAAATGACAATACAAAAAAATGCCAACTAGAGAGAGAGGTGGGCCAGCATTTCTGCCAGCTACTCTTCTGGGTATGTGGAAAAATAGCTGTGGCAGAGGTGCAGAGAAAATCGTGTGTGGGTAGTACCTGAGAGGCATCAGACCCCCTGAGTGTGTTCCATCCAGCTTAACTGAGCATACATGTACACAGCAATGACTACACTACACAAACAGTGACAGTGCCTGCAGAGGCTCCCACTGCACAGCACGCTGAAGTCATTCCTTGTGTTCCAGCTTCCTAGTCTGAGGTGAAGAAGCCAGCAATAAGCACAGGATTTCCAATGTTGTTCAGTTATCCCTGGCCGTGCTGCATTCACATCATGCTTTCCTTTAACCAGCCACTGATGCCGAAAAATATCTTTAGTTAGGTAAGTCAGTGCCTCTGAAAAGGTCTCATAGACACATCTGGAGATCTTTGCTCTGACCCAGGTGATGGCAGGACCAGAAGGGAGAAGCTGTCCCTATATAGCATGGGCAGTACTCTAGAAGGAAGAACTGCATCCAGAGACAAAATGATAGTCCTTTCTCCACATTCAACCAGTCTTTGGTCTTTTTGCCAAGGCTACAGGCTGCTACATCAACGAGTCTCGGTTGTTTCCCTGAAATTTTTCATGCAGCCACTTTTCCATTAGGATTTGGACAAAGACCAACTCAGTGCTCATAATTGTTTCTTACATATGGCCCATTTCTTCACAGAACACTGAAGCTATTGATATGGGAAAGGATTTGTACAATTCATCCCACAGTTGTCCAGAAGAAAATGTCTCCCTATGAGGGCTGTAGTCCAAAGAAGAAGGAACACAGTAGGATTGTCAACACTGAGAGGAAACCCAGGGAAGTGCAAAGGATTAGAGACAATCAGCAGAGGTTCTGCTTTTACTGCACTGGGTTAAAACTGAGGTATTTAGAACAACATATCACAAAATTGAAGTTACATGTAGGAATGAGCATGGAAAGGAAGAAGGGGGAAGTAGAAGTACAGATAAGAAGGGAGGGAAATGAGATTAGTGAGTGGGAACCAAGACCTTCCTAAAGGGATGCTGAAGAAGAGCCAAAGGAAGACAGTCAGAAAAGGAAAGGAGAACAACACTTGTGAGGTTTTCTCCGGTACATTTTCAAAATAATATCAAATTATTATCAGAAATGCATTTTAAAACCAATGACATGCAACTAATGCAAACATAAGAAAAAAATGCTGAGCCATTGAAAAGGTCTTTAATTAAAGCTTAAAAAAACCCACAATACCTTGACTACAACTTATAGGAAAACCTATGAGCAAGAAAGAATGTATTTTAAGGTATTTTCCTTATTAAGGCTGGTAGCTCAACTCTGAATGAGTTGCTTGTAGTATGACCTAGGAATAAATTAAACATGTATTACATGATCCAACTTTTAGAAGAGTCTATCAGACAGATGTTACTTCATCAGATGAAGTTGTGTTACTCTAGAGTTCACAACTAGATGCACCTTCCTGTGGTATGAGCCAAAAATCACAACTAACTTCAAAGCATTCTGCTTCTGCAGCACAATCCCAAGTCAGCTTCCTGCACAAACTGAAATACTCAGAACCAGAGTTCTCTAATACAAAGGAACACTTCTGTGCTGTTAGCATCCCCATTTTTGGGTACTATAGGGACAGCATTGCACCTTCCCCAGGCTTAAAAGTCCCTTTTCTTCCCAGTGTGAACCAAGACAGCAGAGGAGGGCTAGGTGCTGCTGTGGATTCAGTGCTGTGAAGGGGTTCCAGAGGAAGGGCTTTGTGTCCCTGAGGCTCTGCAGCACTGCAGAAGCCTTGTGCAGTGGTTCTCATGCCCTAATCTGAAGGATTTTCCAGTGTTATTATAGAAGTTATGCAACTTCAGGCTAGAGCTGGGTCTGATTTCAGGGTCAGCAACAATACAAAGCCAAGCACAATGAGTGCAATGCCTATTTTTGGGAGCACAGTTCAATGCAGGTTGCGATAAATCTCCCACCACCTTGAGAGTTTCTTCCTACAGAAGAAGTGATCACAGGACACTTTATTTTACAGAATGACACTTAAATTAACTGTAACTTCAGAAATATTTTAAGTTACCATGTCAGTCTTTCTTAAGTTACGAACAACTGGTTTTAGTTCTCAACAATTTAGCCAGAACTGAATAATATTCCAAGCAACAAATATTGTTTGTAAATCAAAGACTTGTACCAAATATAAAAGTTAGCCCTCTACCATATAAAAGCAACTCAGAAGATTTGCCAAACTGTGACGCTATTTACAAAATATGCTTTAACTGATAGAAAACATAAAAGCATGAAGTCCTCCACAGGCCACACCACTTAGCTTAAATTTATGGTTGAGTTGCCCTCCATCCCTAATAAAAGTACTAATTTGGACATTGCATTCCACTGTGTACTTTTAATTTACATCAGTGACTAATAGTATTGCTACATAAAAACTATTCAACATATTAGTGCTCAAGGCTTCACTGAGTCTGAGTCTTTCAACACTATATTATTGCCAAAATGGACAGCTAAAATAAAAAAAAAAATTTGTGACTAAAAGCAACAATAAAGTATACAGGCTTTACTTCTTTGAACTATTGTAGATGGACATTTCTTTTTCATCATACACTATCATGCTATCCTGAACTTTCATTTCTTCTGAAGAGAGAGTTCAGAAAAATACCTGGGGCAGTGTTACTGTAATATCTGCTGAGCATTAAGCAAGCCAAAGATGAGGACACACCTGTCGAAATTAGGCAATCCAAAGAGTCAGGTGAAGGGCAATGAAATTCAGTCAGACATACTGGATTCAGAAGTTTAAAGGCAGTTAAAAACTACATTGGGAAAAACATAACCAATTAGAGGAATAACTGAGATTTCATTTGATCCAAATATTTCAAACAAGTCAGGAATAGCCACAGTGTACGCAGGTATGTTAACAGAATGGAGAGAGTGCCTCAGGGATCAACATTATAATTGTTATTCGGAAGGACTGTGATTGATTAGAAATGTAACTATAGTACAGAAAGTCAGTAAGGGAAGTAAAGCAGAAGTTTTGCTTCCAGGTTTTTGCTTTTTCTCCTATTACGAAGTACAGCAAAATGAACATTCTTCTTGCAAACAGATTTAACAGCCTGAAGGCATTTGACTTTTAAAATCACCCAAGCCCTTGTGAAATAGAAGCAGCACCAGGTGGGTGTTCTGCTCCAACTTCACTGTAGTGAGCACTGAAACGTCCATCATGGGGCAGCTCTTCAACTTAATATTGTCGTGAGACCATGGTAGGAGGCTCCGTTGGGACTCTGCCCTCAGTCATAAAGATATAATGGCAGGAATGCAGAAAATAAAAGCTTTTGACTTCACACCATGTCCTGCTTCCTCTAATTGTGGATACTTGATGACCAGCTTACACTCAGTCATTGCTTCCTTGCATGCATTTGTACATGTTTGTCATGTTCTGCGCACCAAAAAACTTTTACATTTTTTGTTTGCAGAAAAAAGTAACTTGTATTAAAAAGAAACAAAACAAAACAAAACAAAAAACAAACAAAAAGGACAAATAATTAGTGAGGAAAAATGCATCCCTGTTATCTTTTCAATATTACAGTATGTGGTTCTGTATTTAGATACACATCTAACTAAGATTTATTTTTCCTTAAAACACAAAACTTTCATCTCAGCTCAGCTGAGGGGGAATTGAACTCTGAAAAATTGTCCATTACTAAGAAAGTCTGCATCATTAAGACACATCAAGCTCTTAATATTTAGGATCAGGAAATAAGGTAAGGTGAATTGGGGTCTCAGTGCTTACCTGTTCACTTGAGTAGACTTACTCTGTGACAGTATTAACGTTCTTCATTATTAGTAGTATTGTGTGCCACTGTATAAATTTGGGAGTGAAAATACTAAGCAAAATGTCAAACGTGAATCTCAAGTTTAAACAAATCCTGAGGTTAAAGTTTAACTTTAACCTCAGGATGAAAGCAGTTAAATGATGAAAGTCTGTAAAGTGGGGGGAAAAAAAAAAATCATATGAATCTTACCAAACCCTCATCTATCCACCAGCTAAAATGATTCATTCCTGATCACAGGACATGAGTAATTTTCACCTTTGCCTTTGATGACCCTCATTTCCAGGAAAGGGGATTCAGAGTCGTCTTTCCAAGTAGTACCAGAGTAATGAGAAACACGCAACCTCACTCCAAGAAATCCTTTAACAACCACAAAAATCTTAGCACATAGCTGCTGGTGTCCAAGGAGTCCCATGAAAAGAAGACACTTAGCTCATATCCCTCCTCTCAAGGAAAGAAGTTTCTCAGAACTTTAATCAGGACATAAAAAGTAAGGTGTCTGTCAGCAGGTCCTCCAAGGAAGGTAAAAAATGCACAGCAGGAAAATAGGCTTAGTATGGCCTTTCTGCACTGCAGCTCTACTGGATGCAGAAACGCTGACTGAGGATATCCTCAAAATGAGAACCATTCCACCCGTGGGAGGAACAAGAGTATTAGAAAACCATGGAAGACAAGATGTAAACTAAGTTGCACCTGAATCCCCAGCAAAATGGGGAAAGTATTTCTCTGTGAGAAATACTTCTCTTCTTTCTTAGTTATCTCCCACTTTGCTGTCAACTAAACTGAAAGCCTACTCAAAAAGTCCTGTCCTATATAATCAGTCAATAAACAATTACTGCAGTCCAAAATACATATGCAAGTGGATACATATATTTTGCAGGCCCACACATATATTTATAAACATGTGTTTTCACATTGTGTGAACTTGCACAGTGTAACTAATTCACTGGATCAGCACCCAGTCATGGCAGCTGAGAATCCAACCCTGTAGCTTAAAAACCAGATAGAGGCTTCACTCTCAGCTACTTGCCTCTTGCTTGCAGGGGAAATATGGGTGTTCTTGTTACTGCCTCATTACTAATTCATATTACACTGGTTTTGCTGTCCCTTCCCTTTTAGACCACCTTATCAGTATTTTTCTGTCTATCTTGAAGATCTTGCTGGATGACAGAGAAACCACAAGGACCCCTGAGGCAAAAGCAGATTCCAAACATTATTCTCAAAATGCGTGCATGCACAGAGATCATGAAACCTCTCTCTCTCCAAGCTCATGGAAAAGGGGAATATTAAACAGAAGGTAGAGTTTGAGTTTCAACTGAGAGATCCCCTATGCCACTTCAAATTAATGAGTTACAGTGTCTGTGCAAGAAAGTACACCATCACTAGATCTGTATGATCCCAGTGGCAAGAACCTCTATCATCAAAATGCCTAAAGGAAAACAATCACTTCATACAGTATACTTGGTAAAATAATACAGAACATAAACCAGACAAAAAAGCTAGAAGTGACGGCAGGAAATAAAAATCATCAGCTCAAACATCTCTCCCAACTGCAAAGCATGTGCACAAGTGCAAGAAATGATCACACTTCACCCCATGGCTCAGGCACTCACCTGCCCCAGATCTAAGGTGACATTGACTTCGTTGTACTTCAAGCCCATGGAAAGAGGGGGACTTTGCCACCAGCTCTCAGTGCCATCAATGGCATTGGTTATTGGGTGAGCTTTGCTGGGATCAGCAGCATTGCAGTAATCACAAAACTGGCCCTGAAACACAATCAATCAAAAACATGGTCTCAGACAACATCTTACACATTGATAACACATGGTTGTTAATGGAGATTCTGAACTAGGGTGCTGACTAAAAACATGGGTAAATTTTGCTCCTTTATAGAGCATAATTTTTAATGTATAGATTATTCCCCTGGTAATTAAATTGCACACTGAAACACATTAACTTTTATGTTGCAAACTAAGGCTTCATAAATCTCAATGAGGGAACTACAGAAAATCTTTATTAACTTATTGACATTCGATGACACTACCTATATTACTTCTACAGTGGTGTCTGCAGGAAATCTGCAGAAAATTAATGAAATAAAGGCTCTTAGAACTGGATCAGGAACAACCAACAAATTATCCTCAATTCTTCTAAAACACCATGAACACATATGCACATTGCCTGGTAGAAATAAAACCATAACAAAAAAGATCTGTTACTTGGCTATAAGTTTGGTATTAGAATTTTATAACACTGTTTTCATTTTTTTTTTTTCATGCCATTAAAATACATTCTGAATCCAAGTTTTCTAAACAATATATACTGGTGGAAAATGCAACAGACGGTTCCCTTTAAAGAATGCCATTGTACCTTCATTTCAAGAAGTTACTGCCCAATTTCCAGTTCACAACTAAAGCCGCAATCCGGAGATGCCCTTTGAGAGTCTCTTAAGCTCTTTGTACAATAATGATGAATCAACTTTAGGAAAATTAATTGTCTTTTGTTTTCATATCTTGGCTTCCCCCACAAGGTATTTTTATCTCCAAGAAAACAGATTTTACAGTCTACTAAGATTAGTGCTGAACTGCTGAAATTAGTTATTAAGGGATCTTTTTAGCATCCCATTCACTTCTTATTCCAACACTAGGTGGAGATAATCAGTGAAAATGCTAAACTGTGCCAGCTACAGATCTTTGTAGAAAAATAACATTTTAATTGAATGGCAATAGACCCCCCATGGCTACTTCAGTAGGACAGTTGCTTAATCCATCAGTCTGTGAGTCACTGACACTGTGCTGGACTCCTGTTTAAAATAAAGGGAATGGGGCAAATGTTACCTTGTCAACTAAGCACATGTTACCATCAAAAGCATGTGACAAATCTTTTGTTGTTTCCACAATCTGCACTGCTGGGCATGAAGCACATTCCTACCTTTTAAGAATTAACAGACTCGTATATAAATGCCATTGTTTTGTTTGTCACTGCTGTCAGACTAACCTGTGTAAAGTAACTGGAGCAATCATACTTGTCCACTTTTTACAGAGAAGTAACAGAAGAGCTCTCACACTCTTGCTGGATGCAGTCTTGCAAGCTTGATGAGTTTAAGCAGAATGTATTTAACATCTACTATAGTTATTAACAGATTGGAAAATACTTCAACAATCTCATGTGATACAAATAGATCATCCTGTGCCTTTTAAATATGTTCACTGAATAGAAAATTCATGTTTGAAACTGAAATAGATGTTCACTGAATTGACTATTTCTGCATCAGTAGCAGTGATTTCAGCATCTGCATCTAGCAGTAGTTCCATCCTCATCCTGCTCTTCCAGAAAGCCCAGAACATGATGCAGTTTCCAGAAGACATGGCTACCATGAGCTGATCTGATTTAGCACAGCCAATGCCAATCTGGCTGGGGGTTAACTCTTGACAATTCAAAGAGACTAAATACACACACAAATTGGTTAACTACAGCTGGGGTCATGTTATAACACGCAGCTCTCTTAGGGAAGATGGTTTGGCTGACTTTAATACAAACTACAATAGGCCAGCCCTCTGCAGCAGATACACATCAGCCCACGTTAGCTACAGGCAACGCTGCCAGTTTGTGCAGCGATGACAAAGAACATCATGTCACTATCTGCAAAAATCCATACCCTGAGAAATCAATCTATGCACTGGCAACTGCACTTACTACCACATCAGAGCATCTTCCCTGACAAATGCATACCTGAGTTCTGACATATGTTACAACAGGGCAAACTTCCACATAATGAGCTTGAAATGTAGTCTTTAGATCTAAATTACATTCACAATGAGGCTGGAAGTACACAGGAAACAGTTGCTGTTACAGCAGTTTCAGCTCTGATCTGGAAACAACCTCAAAGAAAGGTTGAATGAGAAGAAAACAATGGGGAGTATTAAACACAAGAGTTTAATTTACATGCACTTATGTGATTTCAGTATACCAGATCACTTGATCTGAACTCAAGATACCATCTTTCTCTTTTTGGGCACATAACTCAAAGAATTTCATTGCAACAGCTGGAGTTTCAGTTATTTAAATTACATTCCAGCAACCTTGCCAACTAGGCAGCAAAACAAAAATGAAAGAAAAAAATTATTGGACAGAGCAGCCTTCCTCCCTTCTCACTGGCAGTATCTCAGGCACATCATGCTCAGCCTGGTTGTTACAGGACACGTCTCCATTCCTAGTAAACTGAGCCTTGAAACTTGGTTTGATTTTGGCTGCAGTTCATAAGACAGGCAGGTGTGCATTTACTGGTGACCTTGTTACCCTCCTTTCCCCTACTTCTCCTGAGCAAAGGAGAGACCTGGAACTGCATGAAAGAGTTTGCTGAAACATGCTAGTGTGGACCAGGGACACACAGTGATGAAAATGTCTTGCCTGTAAGTAATAGAAAAGTGATAACAATGAAGGATTTGTTCACTTTTTCATACTCAGCAGCTCTGTGCCACTGGCAGGGCAGGACAGGTATGCAGTTAGACTTTAACTCACGCCCGCACACCACTGCGGACAGACTGGCAGGCAAAACCAGGCATGCCACTTATCTATCAGCTGCTGAAATATTTTATACTGTTGTGCATTTCTTCACTCAACACTGTTCTCATTAAGTCATTTCCTACATGCCAGTATGCTACATAAGGGAAACCAACCTTTTTACAGTGTATGTCCAGCACTGCCTTAAGAGCCTTGGTTGAGTTGCCCACTAAGGGACCGGCCACCCCACTGACCACCTTTAAACATCTAAATGCTCTTTTTGGATTTGCTGGATATTACAGGCTTCATTAAAAGATACATCACTAAATGATAAGCTGAATGAGAACAATCAATGGCAGAGCAATGGTAATCATGCTGGGGCTGCTCTTCCTCTTTGCCTTATTTTCAGATACCACTGGCAACAGAGCTGTCTGCTCCCTTTGCCAGAATGAGGATCACATTCTGCACCTCCTTTCCAATTTCCCTATTCATCCAATTTCCAATTTCATAGAGCAACTCCTGCAATCCAGCATTGTAGAGAGTCCAAAAGAGAGTGACTCAAGTGTGTGGTATCACTTGAACTTGAACCAGCACAACACAGTGGCTACTACACCTATCACTTTATAAAAGCCGCATGACCTTCCCTCACGACTCTCAAGAAACACCACTTGATTTTAAATTGCTGCTTTTAAATCCTTCTATGTAAGCTCATGTTCTGTTAAAGTTTAATGCAATTCTCTCCAATTTTCCATGAAAGAAGAATTCTCTTATTTACAGTGTCTTTGAAGTTGAGAGGTGAAGGGGCTTGAGAATACACACATTGTGCATTTTCCATGTCTGGATTTTCCTGGCCTTTTGAAAGACTTTCCAGCACTTCTTGAACCACAACAACTACTGGTAAACCACAGAAGTATTCATGTTATGTATCTCAATGGAGCTTTGTTAAAAGTGGAAAGAGATGCTGCAAGTATCTGTCCTTACACAAACGCTCTGAGAGGCACAACACGCTTTCTCATGCCAGGGCTGAGCTATCAGTAGTCCTTCTGGAAAATTTAATTGGTCATGAACCATAAGAGCCTTCTAACCTAGGACCTGCTGGTCAAATATTTAAGAAGAAGAACTCCCCCCTTTCTAGCCTCCCTCTTCCTTTACAGAGCAAACTCTCATTTCCAGTTGAGTGTTAGTATATAAAGGAAACAACTACAAAAACCATCAGAGGCAACACGCAGGCTTCGTTCCGCTTGCTTGACAAGTTTATCTGATGTTTGCTTTGGCTGATTTTTATTGCCCTGTGATTTCTGATATTTCAAGGCATGTCGGTTTGAGATTTCATTGCAGCAGTGGGCTGTAGCGAGTTGCTGAGAGATTGCTGGGTTTACAATTTACCTAGCGGCACGATTGTTTCAGGCAACTTTAAACATGGGCGTTGCATTCAGTATGGAAGGATGGGAGCCTAAACTTTAAAGGTGCGTTAGAAACAGCAAATCAAGCAGTTTCCTGATCATCACAATCTTTTTTTGCAACCTCAGTTTAAGCATGTAATACCTGTGTCCCAGTTTCCCTTCTACTAGAACTGTATACGACTCAGTACTTTGAGCTTTTTTTATGACTGAAAGCACTACAGAGATATAAGGTAATATAAAGAGAGAGAGAGAGATAAGAAAATTTCATTGTGAGGCAGGGAGTTATGGCAGAGGGAAGTCCAGAGCAAAGCACAGTGCTGTCTGTGGCTGCCCAATGAACTGTGCGGACAGGTTGCATGATGGGGCACTCTCCCGTCTGGCACATGGCAATACACATGCTGTATTGCATGTGTATCATCCCCTCCCCCTCTTTGGAGTGCCTATTCTCATTTAAAATGAGAGGAACTACTCTGTTATCCATTGCAACCCGTTCTAAAACCATATCTTAATGGTTATTTCACTAGAAAACATACATAAGACTTAGAAATACTAGCTCTTCCTCCAAGATGCTAAAAATTTACTTGTATGCTTTCTGTATTGTCTAAAGTCAGACAGTGGACCTTTAAGCTTTCAAAATCCCTTTCAAATTGCAGTTTCTTTCTGGTTCTCCTCCCAACAAGAGAGAATACAATTAAAATAACTTTGGAAGGTCTGATGCTTCAGGAAAGTCCCTTCTTTTAACTAAGCTCTGATCAAACAGATATCAAGCATCTATCACAGTACAACAGTTTTCTGCATTTGTTACTCCTTCCTTATCCTCTAATAAATGTGGAAATACATGTTTCTCCCAAAGGAAAGATATATTTCCATTAATCCTTTTTAAGAAGTTTTGCAGTTTATTGTTATCTTTCTTGTGACTGGCACAAAACGTGTGTAGTAATCTTGAGCTATGCTAGGAAAGAACAGCATGATCCTTGCTGCCCTCTGCACTTATACTCCCTGTTAGAGTCCCAAGAAGTCTCTGGCTTCCTCCCACAAGCAATACAAGGCACAAACGATAAGCCTCACATGTAGTGCTTCCAAAACACCACAAAATACTTGACTAAAGCCAGGACTCTTTTCCTACCGCCTGCAGAGAGATGCCCGCTGTCCAGTCAGCAGCTGCTAGCGAAGCCCCGTCCCATGCACTCCCCAGCTCGCTGGTTTACCCGCGATGATCTCGCTGCTCACCGCAGACCACGGGCCAGGCGCTGCGGCCACAACACAGCGCCCCGGGGCACTCCAGGAGCCCGAGCAGCTCACGCACGCCCGGCAGCAGCCGCAACCCCGTGGCACCGCGGCCGAGGGGCGGTGTGCGGGTGTGTGCCTCCAGGAGGTGCCGGGACACCTGAGGGCAGGTGCGCTGTCCGCTTCCATCCATCCTGCCCGGCGCTTCCCTGCCTGGGCTCCCGCCGGTCCACGCTCCCTTCCTATGCCCGTGGCACATGCACAGCCCGGACGAAACGAGACCGCGCACAGCAGAGTCACATCAGACCCCCCCAAAAAGCCACACACCGCGGGGACGGGGAAGTGCTGGCGGGGAAGGAGTCCCGCCGCCCGGTTACCTGGATGGCGCGTCCCAGCGGGGCGGCGGCCGGGCCCCCTACCAGCTTGCAGAAGAGCTGCGGCCGCCCGCCGCCGCCCGCCGCCTCCCCGCAGGTGGCCGTGGCCCAGATGCGGGCGGCCGCCGCCAGGTTGAAGTAGGGCGGGTGGAGGCTGAGCCCCGGCGGAGCCCCGGCGGAGCCCGGCTGCGCGGCGCCGAGGGCGAGCAGCGGCGGCAGCAGCGCCCAGAGCAGCGCGGGGCCCGGCGGCGCGGCCATCCTGCGCCGGGCCCTGCCCTCGCCGCCCCGGGGGGCACTGCCGCGGCGGTGCGGGAGCGGGGCAGGAGAAGGAACGGCGACTGAGAAGGAGAAGGAGCAGGAGCAGGAACAGGCTGGGGGCTGCCTGCACCTCTGGCGCGTCCTGCCTGCGCTGCGCTGCGCGGTGCGGGCTGGGGCGGGACGAGGCGCAGCCCCGTCCCTCGGGGCGTGCGGTGCGCTGGACGGGGCGGGACGGGACGGGGGAAGGGTCTCGGACTGGCAAGGTTGCCCCAGGTGTGTGTCTGGGCGCCCAGCTCCGCGGGCATGCCCCGAGGTGCCGCCCCCGGCTGAGCTGGAGCTCTGTGAGCCTCCTCTGCCCCGGTAAGTGCGCGGGTCAGTATTCGTGACAGACCGTGAAGAAGTCTCAGAGCATGCCACCCTCATAATCTGCCCCATTCCTGGTAGTGTTCAAGGCCAGGCTGGATGGGGCTCTGAGCGTCCTCCTAGTGGGAAGTGACCCTGCCCAGGGCAGGGGAGCTTGGAAAACTGGATGATCGTTAAGGTTCCTTCCAACCCAAGCCATTCTGATTCGCTGATAACCCCTGACTTGCCATGTCACATACGGGGAGTAAAGTTAAGCTGTCCGAGCTTCCTCCACGGGCAGGGACATGCCCCCACAAGGAGATGCATCTCCACACAAGGTATACCCTGCTGCTCTCTGCAGGTCCTCAGGAAGACCCTGTGTGACTGTCGCAGACATCGCAGCTGTTTTCAGTGCTCTGAGGCTGCTGGAAACCCTGCAGTCTGGACCACCCTCCTGCAATGCACAGTCAGTGCTCGCAGCTCCTTGTGAAATGGGTGTTCCTGCTCATCCAGGGCAGACAATGAGTCTCCTGTCTTTTTGAAGCTGTTTGGCACAGATTTTGGATAACACAGGAGCTGGGGGGGTGAGGGGGAAGGCTGGGGAGGGAGAAGGAGGCCTAAGAACCATGTCATCTGCATCAGGATTTGCACTGATTAATGGCATTGCTACCCTAAGTTTCATACCAATTCACATTTCCAATCCTACACATGCTCATGCATCCAGTGTTCATTCCTCTTAAAACAATTTGAGGGATTCAGACAGAAGATATGGGTAGATACAAGTGCTTACAATAGTTTAAGAGTGATTCATGTGAGTTGCAAAGCATTTCATAACTTTCTGAAAGCTTTGCTACATGCCATGAGCAGTGGCAAGAGAGATCCCTGGTGTACTGTTTCAGGAAACACCAGCCCCAAGCTATTGATTTTGCCTACAAGAAAATCTCACCACCCTTGTTTGTTTGGCCATGCCTTTAGCAGACCATAGAGACATTTCTCTGGGAGACAATTTTTGTGTCCTCCATAATAAAAGTTGACTTTCATAAATATAGCATGCTGTCAATATATTGGATTTCAAAAATGCTTTTCTCTTCTAGAGCATCTTAAAAATATTCCCCTTTTCTAATTGTGACATCTTATTGCATATGTACATCATTTCACTTCATCATACAGATTGCACTTCATGAGAAATACAAGAGGTTTGTTCCATTAACCAAAATGCCATGCTGTCAGATAGGACAGCCACTGAGCATGTCAAACCATTTGTTGAAAAACAATTACATTCCAAGTATATCCTGGAGTATATCACTTTTTACAAATGGAGATCTGGAAGTATCTGATGGAAGTCCAGAACAAGCAAGCTCTTAGAAAGGCCTGCCCACTTTTTTGGGTTCAGGTAAGGAACCTTGCTTCAGGAGATCCTTTGCAACCTCACTTTGAAGAGAACGTGCTTGTGAGCTGTTTGGTGGGTTGCTCACCCAGATGTCCATTTTCAAACAAAGAGTTTTAATTTATTGGTAAGCATTTCATGAGAAAACACAACTTAAGCAAGAATCTAATAGTTTAGTAAAATAATCACACGTTCTTAGATCTAGTTTTCTAAAAGTTAAAACCAGGAAACTTTGTAAACATTCACAAAATTAGTCTATCAGATAGAAAAAGAGAGATAGAAATTTTCCTGTTCTTTCCCTGATAAAATTGTGTGCATTTTCCTTAATGTATACCTAGATTTAAAAACATTTTGTTGTCCTTTGTGATATTTCTGTCCTTTTGGAAATCACTTACTCCAAACAAGGGTTTGTTTTTTTTAAATTCAGTGTTTTCTAGAAATAGAGATCAATAGAGATATTGATCTCTCTTTCTAAAGATTTTAGATTTAGAGAGATTTCTAGAGATTTTAGATTTTCTTGAAAAATCTCTAGAAATCTCTCTAAATATGTGGGCAGGTATTATGAAACATGCAATGACAATTTTTGCCTTTGACTCAAAGTGGTTGGAAAAAATGTTTATAGGGGCATTCCCAGCACAGGTACTCAATAACTTGATTCCTATAAAAAGTTCATGCAGAATTATCCAAAAATTTTATGCAGAGAGCCCTGAAGCTATGCTAAGCCAGAGATAATAATTTGCATGAGGAAGCAGACAGAGCACTAGTGTGGGTGTGTATGTGGAGGTGATGATAACAGCATGGCCTGTCACTAGCAGTTGGAAAACTGAAGTTTTTCTGTGACTTCACTGAGTTTTGGCTCACCTTATCTAATGTAGAACTTGATCCTCTAAAAAGGTCTCTATCAATAATTAATGACGTAATACTTCATCTTCCCCTCATGTAATTTTTTTTTTTTTGTAATTACACGTTCTAGAAACACAAGTAAGAATTTATTAGCTGGCAGCTCTCTGCAGTCAGCATTTATGAGACAGTGCACCTCTGCAGAAAACATTCTTCTCCAGCTATCTGCCATTTTTTCTTCCCAGTAAAGCCTTTCCTCCATTTTCCTTCAGCCTTTTTAAGGTTTGCTTTCCTTATTTCTTCCCATCTGCAAGGAGTAAACTTTGTTAGTTGACTGATGTTGAGCATTTTCTTGAATAAGTGTAAGCAACTGAAGATGTTACTGGGTCTGTATTGTTAAAACCTAAGCAGATTACATTACATTATTAGGCATTTACGCTACTATGAATATAGCTCATTCTTTCTATTTTAAATAATGTTCATTTAAAATTTCAAGTCAAGAATGTTTGTTGAAAATTAGCCTTGCTGATGTAATTCTGTTTCACTCTCTTATTGATATGTGCAATACAGCATATCTCATCTTGTACTGCTGTTTCATGTATGTTATGTTTTAAACATCCAGTGAAAATGAAACCATCAATAGATAGTCCCAGTGAGTAACATTTTTTATTGCTCACTGAGCAGTTAGTGGTAATATTTAGCTCCTACTTCACCGTCCCATGTTGCCACACGTGGTGTTATGGGAATTTGCTCTTTGTTTTTGTGATAATAATGAATCAATATCCTACCAGGTAGCCAGAAAGTCTCTCAGATTAGATAGTCCTGAGTCTCTGCTCAGTGATCATTATAGATTAAATTGTGCATCTTGTTACCCCATTAATGTTTCCTATCTATGTTTCCTATTTATGTTTAAGCCAGTCTTAGTAATCTTGAGGAGAGACTCAATACTTTGCAGGAAGACTCTCCCACAGACTAAATCTTCACCAGGTAAGCATGACTGTAGCTTAGAGTGTAAATACCCAACCAGAAGCTTTCAAGCTCAGATAATGATCCCTACTTTGATCACGGAAATAAGGCACTTATCACATCCTGTCATAAATGCTTGTGCATGACTAATACTCAGTTTGTGTCTGTATGTAAACTTTCATTAGTTTTCATAACAGCTTTTCACAGTAAACTTAGAGTAAAATAAGGTTACTTGCAGGCACTCTGGTTTAATAGGAAAATGGTGCAGCATGCTGCAAGACAGGTGTCCTCACCTCATTTATTTAATGAATATCATTAAATAAAATGCTTTCTGTTTAAGATCATTTTGGTCTCTGATTTTCTGACAAAAGCAGTTTTTTCATCTCCCAGAAATTCTTATAGTATTTGAGGACCCTACCATGTCACTTTGAAAAAGATAAATTATCCTCTTTGTAACTGGAAGAGAGGCATACAGAGGCTAGGCCTGAGGTCTGAAATGCAGCTCTATCAGCAGAAATAGTTTAGGTTGCTACATTACTGAGTGTAATCCCAAACTCACTTATTCAGAACTGCACTTCTGTTCTGTCCTTTGGTTTGAGTATGTTTTTTCTTGTTTCTTTCACCTGTCTCTTTCTAGATTTATACACTAGGATTGCACCATCCTCCTTAATAGACCATCTTTTTCTGAATGTCCTTGAAATGTGCTCGCTAGATCTTGTTATCCATCCATTGGAGCCTCTCTTACTGTCTGTCCTATCATCTCAAAAGATTCAGGTATTTCAGCTGATGCTTTCTGAACCTTTTCATAATTAGATGGCTGCATAATGTTGCTGTACCATGCAAATGTGCTTGTTGTATGGAAGTTTAGTTGCTACCATTTACTTAGCATTGTCTTACAGCCTAACACAAGGTCTGTCTTTCCTTCTGCCAGACAGCAATCTCATGTACTAAGATTTTACTGTACATTCTGCTTCCTAAGTTAACTTGACATAGTCTTATAATAGAAAACCACTGTAAATACTCTCAGTTTCTAAGGGCCCTCAAGTTAAATTGAAACATCTGAAGAGCATTCTCATCATAGCTCTTATATTTTTTTCTTACCTTTTGTCTTTCTTTCCTATCTCTTGTCTTTCTTGAAATGTCCTGCCTACAAACAACTTACTAGTAAGCAGTCATGGCTTGATGGGATTGTGGGCCAAGAAACTTTAAAATGGCTTTGTGGCAGATTTGCATTTTCATGCTCTTTCACTGCAGAAAAGTGCCAACACAAAAGAGGAGGGAAGGTGAGTGTTTGCTAGTTTACAACACTTTCCCCGTTAATGGGAAGGCAAATTGCATTTTCCTGAGAAGGGAAATTATACATTCAAGGCAAAAACATAACCCTTCATCTCTAGCCAGTGCGTAGAACTCATGACAGTCCGCCCCAGTTTTGATCTTTTTATGTTTACTCAGTGGATATCCTGGGGCTAGGGCAACCCTGGAAGTGAGACACAACTTCTTTGTCATCCAGTTCCAATGAATAAGTCCAGAGGAACACTCTGGGCTATGTAGCTAAAGGCAGAGCTGAGACTCCCTAAGCAAACTACACTTGACCATAACTCATGTTAACTACAGAGGCTGATGTATCTTTTTTTTTTTTTTTAACTTGAATAAACTTTCTACTGGACAACATTAAAATCCATCCACTTTATTGTTTTGTTTCTTAATGGATTTCCTTCTTATTCTTGGCTTCCTGTACTTTATTATAGAGTTGCTCATGGACTTAAAAGTTCAAAAAGAAGAAAACAAGTCTTGTTCATAAAATGGCTGATTTTTTGTGAAGCACATGCTCCCTTTGGTCAGTACCCGATGACTTGTCAGTCAGATATCTGGGGAAAACTAAAATGTCAGCTCTTGTATTTTTCACATCCTGTTTTTCTATTTGCTGACATTGATGCTATTATTGCTACTTTGGCCATCATAATAAGGGAAAACAGCACTCCACAGACTCTTTGCCACAGTACGCCAAGCAGCTACTCATGGAAACCACTTCTGTGTAGACTGCTTTTCCTAAGAGGCTTTTTTAGCCATTGGTTAAATTAGATTGGCATTTGAATTTCATATTTTTCTTTGCCAGAATTGGCTTTGATCTGATCTCTAATAATAAGACAGTGTTTTTTTCTGGGATTTGTTTCCAGAAAGGTTTTAGGTAGTGTTGCTTTTACGCACTGCCTCGGGTTTACTTCAATCTCAGCTCTAGCCTGACCATAGTCTCATCAAGCTCCTAATTTTTAAATAGAACCTTATGTTTAAATGTGATAGGAAGCCAGACTTTCAGCAGTACAAACTGAGGAGACTCCAGTGCTATATCAGTTTATTCTAGCTGAGGATCAGGCAAAAAATGTAACTGAAAATCCGAACAGATGTAGTTGAGGAATATTTATTTATTTATTTAAAACTTGTGAAAGTGCCAAAAATGAAGTGGAGAATACTTTTGCTATGTTTTTTGAGCACAATTACAGATTTCTGTAACACAGACATAATACACTTCAAAAATTCTTCATAGAAGAGAATTTAAAATTAAAAGAGTTGCAGCTCTTATAAATCACTTTTTTTGTTTGATTGCCTTGGTTTGGTTGCTTTTTGGGTTTTTTTTTTTGGTTAGTAATAATTAGTTTCAATCACGTTAATTATCAGGAGCTTCATTAGGAGATGTGATAGTGCTTGCTAGCCCTACTGTGGTATTATTTTGTCATTTGGGTGTTTTATCATACAGTTGTATGCATATGTTCTTTAGCCAAATCCTTTCTTTTCAAGTAGTGGACTGATTTTCTGACCAGCAGAGCATAAGGCAGAGAACTCAAACTGACTGAGCTGTAGCCAACAACTCATATTTTTTTTTACCTGGCAAGGCAAGTACTTTCTCTCTCACATGCATAGAGTTGACTCCTATTGAACTTGCTTGTGCCATGTCATCCATACCCTCAGTCCAAGGTCTCACTTCCTTCCTTTGAGGACCTCCACTCTCTCCAAGTGAGGATGAAATTAATTTACCAGAAAAGTTTTACTGGGTGGGGTGAGCTCTAAGGTTTCAGGGTGGCATCTCAGACTCTGGACTCTGAAATTTGTGCTCCACAACAGCTTATGTTGTCCTCAAAGCTTTTGGGACAGAGAAGAAATAGCTAAACACACACCATTCAGCTGGTCATGTGAATGAGACAGTGAGAATCTTACACTTCCATGCCAAATACAGAGCAGTTTCGTGGTTCCTGTGCAGTGCTAGTGAGGTGTGGCCCCCTTTAACAATTCTGTTTACTTAGGCTTAGGAGGATAACTAGAATTTGTCCTGATTTATTGCACTGGGGTTGTTCTGTCTTGGTAAATGTACACAAATCTTCCACTTACAAGAAGTTTGTTATATTCTATGGGGGAAAAAAAATAGCAAGCCCTGGATAATCTGCTATTTTTCCTACCTGCACTAGCATATGGGATATATCATGCGTTGTTCTCACACTCATGTGACACATATGTTTTCAGGTCCACAACACTTCTTGCAGTAAAGTTATATACAATAATATACAAACAATGGCTGGGGAAAATGGATATGATATTGTTTGACTTGAATATGTCTTTCTGTTTAGAGAACTTCACTAGCAATGAAGTTTAGATTTTTCATGGACTCAGTTTCATTTATCTGTGCCACTATCCATTAGCATTTAAATGCCAGGCATAGAGTTAGAAAGATTGTAAACTTGAGCACAGGCTCACAGGCTTCTTCCTGGCTAAGCAGATGGATAATAGGTAAACAATTCACATCAGACTGAGTCATAAAATCAGCATATACAGAGGGTAAGCAGAGAAAGCAAAAGGAAATGACAGATGAAGATAACATACAGTCACAACCTGTAAACACTGTCTTAAAGCAATATAACTTGAAGAGAAAAAAATTCCAAGACTGGGTGGAGAAATATAAAAAAATTGAGTATGACATACAGATGCTAACATAGAGAAGCTTAAGTTAAGCTGTTTGAAGGTTGGAAGGCATTTGCACTTAAGTGAAGATGGCATGCTGGTGCCTATACTGGACAGAAATTGGTGTTACATGGTAGTTGTTGTCCTTTCGTTGATTTCCTTGACCTGTCCTTTCATATCTGTGACAGAAGCTGTCAATTTGCTGTGAACAAATGGAAAAGAGGAAGGAAAAGAGCAAACTCATTGAAAAACTCAAGTGGCAATTTGTGGAATTTGTTCTCTACTGCTTATTCAAGTGCAATGCTAACTTCTCTCTGATTCCCTGGTCATTAGCCCAGGCATCAGATCAAAGGTTCATGTGAAGGAAGTTAATGACACTCTTATGGTCCCCAGCAGCTACATGGCCTTACACCAGCTTATACCTGCAAATTTGATAGGAAGTTGGATATCATAGGAGGCCTCAGCAAAATGGCTGTGTAGTAAAAAGAAAGATTCAAGGTAAGAGTTCCCAAGAAGGATGAATGAATACAGTTACCAACATGTTGGGTAAACTATTTCTATTAATAGATAAACTTTTCCATTTCCAGGTCCAGCTTTGTAAATTTCCCATTCTATTTTTGAAAGGTTTATGGGACACATAAATACTTAGTACAGTTTTCCTGATAAATCTGCAAGATTTATTTTCAAAGTAACTTTTGCTGTTTCTAATATTATACCTATTCATTTCCAAGAATACATTAAAAAAAAAAGAGTAACTCAAAGTACTTTCATCATAAACTAGTTTTTGTAAAATAGACCTGTGTTTTTTTTATATTATGGAAGTAAGGAACAGGCCATGTACTATTAATTCTACAGTTTAGCAAGGGAAAGATTAGTGGAAATAGTAAACCAGGTGGGAAATCTTTTTTTTTATAGACTGTTTAATCAAAGTTATTACTGTTGATTTAAATGCATTTTCTTCAACATGAAGAACGTAAATTTAAATAATAATGAAAAGTGCAATATATAACTTGAAGACTGTAATGTTCCTGATAATTACAAAATTGAAGTCAATCTATTAGCTTAGTTTTCCTTAAATTTTGCAATATTCCATCTTCTAATTAAAGTAGGTCCTACAACAAAGAAATAACCAAACAAGTTTGTATTCCTTAAAGAATCACCCAAAAGTTCTTCACAAATCCTGAAATCAGGCTCATGACACAGGGTGAAAATGTACTGGAAAGGCATGACAGCATGAATTAACCTAATGCAGTCCCATGAATTAATCCTTGTCACTGTGTGGTAGGATTTCCTGATTTCAATGTCTCAAGTAGCAGATCTCTCCAAAGCTATGTTATTGAAATCTTTGTCTATGGAGTGCCAGAAAGAATAAGATGTTTGGCTTATGAGCAGCATCCTTTTTGTTCATAAAGATAAAAATTTAGGGGATTAGATACCACCTCAGCAACAAGGCTCTGTGTATTTCTGTGCACTTTCATAGTGACACATTCATGGATCTGTTCTGGTGCTTTCTTGATTTAAAACTCCTTGTGCACACAAGGCAAGGGTGGAAGTAAAGTACCAGTTTGCTGAATTAATTTAGAAATGCCTCTCAGATCTGTCACTATTCCTCTTTTTAATCAAAAGACAGTTTGAATAGCAATAATACCTTGGATTCAAATTAATATCTACCTCATAATGTCCTAGAATTTTGCGTGCAAACTTTGGCTATGCACCTAAGCAATGATCAATCTGAGACATGCCAGGAGGTTTTCTCCATGGCTATTCAAGTGTTTCAACATGAGATGAGCAGCACCACTCTCATTGAAAGAAGCAAGCCCAGTTACTCAACCCTGAGTGCTGTGAAGGAGCCAAAGGGCATCAAACCAAGAAACAGACAAGGATTCCTTTAGGAATGAATATTCCTAGGTGGTATAGACTGCTGGATTAGGAATGATTAATACTCCCAGGCAGGGAATGGGCAAGCCCAGGCACTCCAGGGCGTATCACTCCTGTTGGACATGTACAAGCTGATGACACAAGTAGATACAGCATACTTAGAAAGTATTACATTTATTGTGTATGTTATGTACCATGACTTAGCATTGTGCACCCTGAAAAAGGTCAGGTTCACCATGTCCTTGAAATGTGTTGGTGAAGCAAACATACATGAATCCCACCATGGACTGCAGTGGAGAGGCCTCAGATTTCCTGATGGTTTGTGGCCCATTTGTAGGTGCTGCAGAACATCTGCAAGTCCTGGGCAAATAGTGAAGCTTCCCAGATTTTCAGTGGGTGAGAGAACCCAGGGCAAAGAACAGGGCAAAGGAAAGGAGCCATGGCACAAGACTTCGGATACTTTTCAGGCTGGAGACAGGGGCCAATGTGGCTGTGCCAGACATCTTATTACAAGGTACTTTTTGTGTACCAAAGATTGCACTGCAGTTTAGAGATGTCTAAGATAGCTGGGGTAGTAGTAGCACAACACAGGCTGTCTACATTTGCGGGTACTGCAGCCTGACAGGAGTGAATCTGCAGAGAAAACGGTGCGAGGACCTAAAGTCTACAATGTACCCATTTCCTGATGAGTCAGTTTTAATTCAGATTAGCTCTCTTTCAATCCCAGTTGGCAGCTGCAGTCCACTGAGTCTGCTCCTGGAGGAGTTCTTTGAGGTTAGTTCAAACTGGATCCAGTTCTCATGGTACAGGATCCCTTGCCAATAAGAAAAGAGTGTCATAAGGGGAGACAATCAGGAGATTCACTTCAGCTATGTACTCCTCACCCAGACTAGAGTATTAAAATAGCTGTCCCAGAGAGGTCAGCATGAACTGATTTAGCCAGCCAAGCAGTTGGATTTGCTGGTCTATGCAGATGTCCATGCTGGCACAGCAGAACTGCTGGTGGTGTCTGAGCTTGCCAGCTCAGTTCACTCCATAGCACAGTGCGGGATTTAGTCAAGATCAAGAATGATTTCAGCAACATAGAGTCCAAAGATTGGGAAAGGCACAAAAGTTTTAGAGCTGCTCTCTTACTGTGTTCTGGTATTGAGTGTTGCTGACAAAAACTGATGTGCAAAAACCTTAGGCTGATGGTTTCAAAAGTAGTATTTGTCTTGGTGTCCTCATTTTGAGTTACAAGGCAAAATGATGACACCATCATGAGGAAGACAAACTGAGAAGTTATTTTTAAATATTTTGGCACAAAAGGCTTGCCCAGGCCCACATAGGAGGTCATAGGCAGAAAAATACAGAGTCATGTAAGAGGCAATGGTCCAGGATTTTGAAATCATGCAGAGAGAGCTATAGTATTAAAGAGCATCTATACCTTTAGCAAAATAGAAATAGAATTTGCTATTCACTTAGCTAATTACTGTTGTTGTCTGGGTAAAATCAGGCTTATTACTGTTGTTGTAGTAAGGCTTATTACTGTTGTTGTCTGGGTAAAATCAGGCATCAAAATTTGTAACTGAAACTGCTGAAGATTGCTCTACTTTACATTTTAAATTGCTTTTCTTTTTCATAGTTTGGATAAAGTAATTTATTTCTAGAAAAAAATAGAAACCTATTTACATTTTAAAAATATTTAAATAACTAAATGTTAATGGAAGCAAATGTCCAAGGAGAGAAGGCAATGCAGATACAGCTGTAATCAAAAACATTATACTAAGATCTCCACCATTTGCAAAGCTTCAGAAAAAAAAGTAAGTTACAATCAGAGAATAAATGTCATGGACCTTCATCAATGATTTTTATACAGGTGATATTGAAAGCAAAAGCATTGACATTATTGACATACAGCCATATGGGAAATGACAAAAGCTATTGCAGAAACATATTTGTCAATGCAGTATCTTCTGAGTTACACAGATGCAGTTGTGTGGCACACCCTGCAGTAAAGAGCTCTGGAGTCTGCAAGATGGCAGGCAAATTTAACAACAGGTTTTTGAGATGGGGGCAGAATCCCATGTCACAGTTCCTGAAGTTACAAAACACACATTGACAAAACACACATTGTCTGCTGAAATGTATTTATCCATTTCCATACACAGCAGGCAAACTTATATTGCTGTCTATTCACATTTCTAAATGGGTATTTGTTCATTTATTGATGTTTTTTAAAGCAGATAGAATTTACTGTCATCTTTGCATTAAAAATTGTAAAGATTTAGATTATAATCTCTGAAGGAATTATTTTTAACCCAAAATTTGTGCTATTTCTCTTAGTCATCTATATATAGATGTGCTTGAATTGTTCTGGCTCAGAACAATTCAATTTTCTGTGACTTACACAGAATGGTTGGATCAGCTTTTAAATGCAATAATTTAATTTGTTCCTGCAATTCATCTTAGGTAGCCTTCAGATTTGGACAAAACAACATGACTCAGGACATTTGAAATAATCACTGTGATGAAATACTAGGTGAGAGGAATGCAGCCTGCTGCCCTGCAGATGAATTCTGCCAAGCAGCTAACAACTCCCAACCAGTCCGAGTATCTTGCAATCTTAAATATTGTGCCAAAACTAAAGAATAGAGATGTGTTGCCCTAAAACACAGTATTCCCATGATAGTAACAGGCATGGAGTTTGCAGGGCCTCAGGAACTGAGGCTTGCCAGGTTTGCTCTTTTTAAACTTTTCTTGACCTCCCTCAATTTTGTTTTACATGGCTTATCTCTAACAGCAGCTTTTCTAATTGAAATGAGAATTAATTTGGTTATAATATGGAGCTGCAGACCAGTGAAAAAAGAGTCAGAGGTAACAGCATGTTAGCAAACGTATAAAACTGAATTAGGCAGATCCTAGGGGGAGAAGAAGAAGAAGCCATTAACATGAATATCATAGTCCCTGAAATGACCAATTCCAGATGCTACAGCTCACCATAAATTCACAAACCATCATCACCAGAATTAAACCACCAACTCTGGGACCTAGCAGAGCAGGCGAAAGGATGCAGGAGGATAACATCCAGAAAAAGAGTAAAAACTAGGATGCATATATAAGTTTTATCTGTAATGTTATTAATACTGAATTTTTCTCTGTTTAGACATCTTTCTTTTTCCACTACAATTACATCTGCTCTAGTAAGGATTCTTATATTAGACTCTTAAGATTCAGTTATAATAACTACAAATTCTTGTGTTTGTATATATATGTGAGGTGTGTGTCCTCTGTGCCCATAAACAAGTGTAACAATAGGCAGACATCTACATAAAAAACTATTGTTTCTACTGCTTTCTGGGATAAACTTTCAAAGGACCACTAGAAAGGAGCATAATTTATGTATGTATTTCTGTATTCAACTGTTCTGACAAATTATTGTACCTAAATATGAAAACAGAAAAGTGACAAGAGACCACATGCAACTGAAAATATTTCAGATTTTCTGGGGATATTTAAGAAAAGCACTTTAAATTTTTTCTCCCAACACCCAAGATAAATACATACCCCCAAAAAAAGTATATTGCTTTCATCTCCTTTTCTGTTGTTCATCGAAAGAATTCTTTGGGGTTTTTGGTCATGAAATTTAATATTTGGTCTGATGAAAGTGAAAAGTTTGGCATGTTATTCACAACAGATTGAATAAACACTGGGATTTTCCAGGGGTGAGGTAGGGAGTGTGTACAGTTCAGTAGTATTTTCCTCTTTCAGTGGACAATCATCACTGTGCAACTGGATCAGAGCAAGGCTATCTCTCAACTCTGCAATCTGCTGAATTTATTTGGTATTTTGAAGTTCAAGAAGAAATCTGAGTGATCATCCAGGATCATAGGATCTCAGTAATTAAGGTTCACACCAGGCCATGCATTCTGAGATGAGCTGGTGCTATTAGCAGCTTTCATCTGCATGCCTCCCGTTTGTTTTACTCTATGCACAGATGCACAGATGAACATTGCCTCAGGAAAAAGATCTGCAGAAACCCCTTCACTTGCAGATTTGTAGAATAAACTATTTGGATCTCAGCACAAGTATTTTCTCTCAGTGCACACGCATAATTTTCTCGTGAATGGGATTTATGTGTGCACATCAAAAGAGGAAAATCCCTAAGGGCTCAGTTTAAACCAACAATAGCAAAGAAATTCAGGAATCTCTCACCAGAGCATGCCCTGCTTTGCCTACTTTATATCACGAAGACTTTGAATGAAATCTGTGGCAGCCAGGCAAAACAGGACATGAATTGGCTTTATGACTGTTCATTTTTAAAGGCATACAATTAAGCCCTTAAGAATTTACTGGCTTCCTAATGAGAGCACATCAGCTGTGGGAGATAGTGTTGGTGATAGCTGGATGCAGGCAAGGTGAAGGAACCTGCACCCCCCCCACAGATTTGGGTGGCAGCACTGTGGCTGTACTCACAACAGTACCTCTTAACAGGTTTTGCCTAGCTATGAAGGGAAGAGGCTGTGAAATACAAAAGTGGTGCTGTGCAGGTGGCATTAGTACTGTGATGAGGATAGGGCTGGGGTGAGGGTGCCTGGGGTCTGGACCATTCCAGTAGCTATTCTTGAGCTACAGAGGCCTGACCCATAGGTCTAAACCAGAGGCTGAGTGCCG
The DNA here is from genome assembly GCF_022539315.1 of Serinus canaria. Taxonomy (NCBI): domain Eukaryota; kingdom Metazoa; phylum Chordata; class Aves; order Passeriformes; family Fringillidae; genus Serinus; species Serinus canaria. The sequence continues at coordinate 105,268,550 of NC_066315.1, read as the reverse complement.
TGGGTCCCCCACCCTGTGTGCTGGCTTCTCAGGATGCTGCTGGAGCCGGGGCCCACTTTAAATAATACTAATACTACTACTATAACTAATAACCACAACAATGATAGAGTAATAATAATTATGCGACAAAAATAGCAATAACATATAATTTTCTGTAATTATATAAAATTGTATGCTGATATAATTAGTATGTGTTCAAATACAATTAATTATATTATAATCTAATATAATAATCTAATATATCTGCTAGGTAATAATAATAAGAAGAAGAACAACGATGACGATAATAATAATAATAATAATAATAATAATAATAATAATAATAATAATAATAATAATAATAATAATAATAATAATAATAACAACAACAAAAACAACCAAATACTCCCTTCCCGCCCCAAAGACAACCTTTAAAGAGCAGTAGTGGCCAGCACCCCGTGAGCACAAGGTGCTGCGGGGGGAGGCGCCGGCCCCGCGCCGCGCCCCGCCCCGGCCCCGCGCAGCCCCGGGCGCGGAGCGGTGCGGACCAGGCTGCGCGGGCGGGCGCGGAGCGGAGCGGGGCGGAGCGCTGCGATGTGCAGGATGTCGTTCAAGGTGAGCTGGGCGCCTCAAGGGGAGAGGGGCGGGGGGATGCGCGTTTGGGATCCCGCTTTGCGCTTGTCATGCCGGCAGTCCGCGGAGTGCTCTGTCGTGTGCGTGGATTTGGGGGTTGATTTGTTTTATTTTTTGAGGAAAAATGACGGTGGTGTAGGGCAGAAGGAAGGAAGCAGTAACGTCCTTCCCGGGCTTTGGGGTGCCCCGGGAGTGCTGCGGTGGCCGCTGATGGAGCGGGCGCTTTTCACAGCTGACAGCCCCAAATGGGTGCGTGCCTTGTGTTACATAAACTGAGAGCCTCCGTGGAGCTTTACGCTGGCTCTGGGGTGGCCGGGCTCCGTGCTCTGGGTTTTGGTGCAGTCAGGAGCCTCCTCCTCACTTTTGCGACCATCTCTGCTGGTGCTGGTTGTGTAATAGTTAGGAGGCAGTCTTTTTCCGTGCTCTTCCTTTCAGGCTGTGGTGGCCACTGAAGCCAGACTGTTTCGTTCCCTTTGCCAGATGTGATTCCTGCCACTTTTTGTACACCTTCCATCCAAACCCACACAAGAGCAGTCATTTAAAAAGATTGCCTTAAAGAAGTTTTTTTTTTTTTTTAATTTAAGGACAGGATTAATAAGATTATTTGGCAAAGAGCAGCAATTTACTAATGATGTTAACAGATAATATTTGTGATGGATGATCTTCTCTGTTACGCACTTTCTGGATGCTGTGCTTGCCCTTCTCTTATTGATCAGCAGCTCAGTGCCAGTCCTTTGCCATATTGCTTGTGTTGCTTTTTTTGATTTGATGGATTATTCCCTGTACTTGCCTCTCTCCTGTCAGGGTGTCTCCCCCCTGGAATGCTGGTGCTTTGATGTCACCGTGTCAGTTCAATGGTGGCGCAGCAGGTGGTTCCCACCTGCAGTTAAAGCTCTCCTGTGGAGGCAGCAGAGAACCTTTGCTCCAGGGGCAGCTCAGTCTTACACTTGGTGGTGAAATCATAGAATGCCTTGGGTTGGAAGGGACCTTAAAGATTATCATGTTCCAGCTCCCTGCCATAAGCAGGGACACCTTCCGCCACACCAGATTGCTCAAAGTCCCATCCAGCCTAGTGGTGGACGCTTCCAGAGATGGGGCATCCACACCTTCTCTGGGCAACATGTTCCAGTGCTCATCACCTTCACAGTAAAGAATGTCTTTCAAATATCCACTCTAAACCTACCCCCTTTCAGTTTAAAGACATTTGTCCTTGTCCTATCACCACATGCCCTTGTAAAATGTCCCTCTGCTTCTGTCTTGTGGGTGCCATTTAGCCACTGGAAGGCCGCTCTAAGGTTTCCTCAGTGCCTTTTCTTCTCCAGGCTGAACAACCTCAATTCCCTCAGCCTGTCTTCATAAGAGAGGCACTCTCTCATGATCATCCTCATGGTCCTCTTCTGGATTTGCTCCATCAGGTCCAAATCCTTATGTTGGAGGCCCCAGAGCTGAACATAGTACTCCAGGTGTGGTCTTACCAGAGCAGAATTGAGGGAGAGAATCACTTTCCTCAACCTGCTGGTCTGGATTCTTTTGATGTAGCCCAGGATGCACTTTGTTTTCTGGACTGCAGTCTCTGTGGTCATCCCCTTTTTGGTCCTGAATTGGTCTCACACCTCTTTCTCTTTTTTTCTTAGTTTTTCTGTCCCTTCATTCTGTCTATGTGAGTTTTTGCCCACAATCATTACTCACAAGCATCCACCCTAACAGCCCCATGTTCCTGGTGATGCCAACGTCTTTTTCGTTCTTATCCTTTTTCTTATCCTTTCTTATCCTTGTTTATTTAACTTGTTCTTCAGGTCTCCGTTTCTGTTCTATCCCTATCAGCTTCTTTTCTGTGCCCTATTTCTCATATTGTATTCCCTCAAGTTTTCCTGTTCAAAGTAGCTCACTGCTTTCCCTTTCCTCTGAAGAACTGCAGACCATACCTCCCTCTCTCTGTTTTCTCTCCCTTTCCTGTGACATTTTGTTTGGCATTTTCTCTTTCTCTCAGATCATGAACTTAACTTGGATTCTTGGTTTGCCACTGGCTGTTCACATTTTCCATCTTATTATCCTACTTACCCATGGCATAGCATTTATCTTTCTTTCTCACACAAATATCCTCTCTTCTACCACATTTGGCCTGACTAAACAACATGGACTGGTTTGGAAACTAAGGAAGAGAAGGGACATTTCTTGCATTATGCCAGCACAAGGAACAAGCCTGTGGGCAGACTAGTGTTCTCTTTTTCCTTTCTATTCTTTCTATTTGTCTATAGCCCCTTTTCTTTCACCTGCAAGATCCCCGTTTAAGAACTGCACTCTTCCTCCTCAGCGGTCACCCCACTGTCACCTGCCCTTTCTCTGCAAACAGCAAATCAAAGGTAGGGCAGGGAGCAGGACCTGGTGGTCGCAGCATTTAAATTATACTTTCCCCCTCAATATTCCTGAAATGACACAGATACCTTAACACAATTCATTTTTTTCTGTATGCCTGCAGAGAAATGGTTTTGTCAGATTTATTAAATATATTTTCCTCTAGGCCATTTTTGGAAAAGTGTTTTTTCTAATTGTCAATACAGCATGAATATAATGCCAGCTTTCCATCTTTGGGTTCTCATAAAAGCAGACAAACAATCAAAATTATTAGCACAGCCAGATTTTAAATAATACTTTAGAGAACTTGATGAAGTGAAGGAACTTTTATCCTGAAAGTTGCTGATGCTGGTACAAGTGACAGAATGAAACAAGCAATTTTCATGAAAGCTATTAGCTAATCATTTTCAAATGTTTATTACATTCTGCTCCCAGGCTGTCAGTGCTGAGGATCAGTTGTTTACTTTGAGTATGCTTTGGGAGCAGACTAGCATTATGATAAAAATTACATAAAAATTTTGTCCAATTAATCTTTTGAAATTCAACATTACATCTCCCTAGGAAGTATCTGATGAGACATGACTGAGTTCATAACTGAACAACAGCAGTCACATCCTGCAGCTATAAACCCATTTATTGCTAAAAAAATAATTCAGTTCATTGGATAATTAACCCCAAAGTGCTGTCTTACATTTTGCCTACTACTGATGTCAGTATTGCTGATGAAAATGAAGATCACAGAGGTACAGATCCAGATATATAAACTGCCACACAGTACACAATGAGGCTGTATTTGTAAGGTGCTCAGATCATCTGAATGATTTTGCACTTTCATTCATCTTAGCACGTAAAATAGCTCAGATTTTCATCTGATTTTTCTTAATCCAATCACTGGATGGTTGATGGTCTGAGTGTGCTGTAGACTCTACTTTTATAGAAGGGATCCCAAGCAACACAGAAGCACAAGGTGAAGTAAAAGTGCTTAATTAGAGTCAGTTCAAATGAGAAAAAACTTAGTTTTGTGTCCTTGGTGCACTGAAGAATTCTTCCATTCCTTGAGTCTGAGCCAAAGTATAAGGACAACTCTGCTGGAGAGCTACTGTGGGACGTACAGGAGAGAAAAAAGAGGTAGGAATTTATGACTCATAAGGCCAAAGACTTTGAACTTCTACTTCCCATCCAGGGTCACACTGGACATTTAGTTCTCTTCTCATGTGACTGGTGAAAGCAGGTAAGGAGTTCCTGGTTGTGGATTCCAGTTCTTGCCTACCTAACCACTGAAATTGGTGGTGTCTGATGAGCCATAATAAAATTCAGTCTGCTACTGTGCTCTTCTAGTTAAAACTGGGGTGGATTAAATCAATCTTTCCCTTTATGGATGTATTGCCATACCTCTAAACTTTCTAAAACTTTAAGAGGTAATTTGGGACAATAAAAGACAAGGAATCTGATTGTCTCTTCTGTGAGGCCTAAACATAATTCTTTTGCAATGGCTTTCCAGTGAATATCATAATAACAAAGCAAATAAGACAATATTCCTAACTGCCAGCTCTATAAATAAATATCTATCTAGTAAATCAGAGCAGAAAAGGGCAACATGAGCCTCTGTGTGCTTAGGTCAATTGTTTGCTTTTACATAAAATTTTAGTGGTTCTAAGGGTTAAGATAGGAAGACACTACAGTGTTGCTAGCAAGAAGGGTATAAACTGCTATCTCTACTTTAATCGACATTATCTACAGATAGTCCAGGGAAATACAACAGCTGTGAAAAGAAGATCAGAATTTAGTTTGTTGTGATTGCTAAAATTTTTAGACTCCTGCCCCTGCATGTGCTGGTACAAGAAATACCACTATCAATTTATAGGAAGTGACTTATAATTTATTGGATGGTTGGAATGTCTCTCATCTGAAACAGCTGCCAATTTTCCAACCTATTGATATTAAAAATTCAACCCATGGAAAGTGTGACAGACCTGAGATAGATTCAGATTCATGATTCTTGTGTCTGCTGGTTTCTGCAAAGTTTATTGTCTTCATGTCCGTGAAGGAAGCAATTCAAACTGTGCTGTATTTGTGCATTTTAATTATAAAGCATAAAACTATTGAATCCTGATTCCCTGCCATATTACATGTGTACATTGACATTTAGACAAGAAGTGCCTATGTCATTTCTGAAGCTGAATGACTGACTTTAATATCCACTCTGCACTCTCTTTGGGTTACCCTGAGGGCAGGATCCACTACAAAGCAATGATCCTGGGTATTTTTGACTCTGCTTTGGTGAACTGATGTTTTACACTTCTGTTGGTGGTTTGGGCCCTAATTAAAAAATCAACAGCACAGGCCTGCTCTAGGATATGTATCATTGCCATCACAGTGTTCCCCCCCACACTTCACCCTTGACAGTGCTTACCTGTCGAGGCAGAATATTGGCAGCTGTCTGCTTTGGTTAGGTAAAGAGGGTAGGAGCAAAGTCCATGTCTTTTCTTTTTGTCCTTTTCCTGTGCCGGAGCAGTCATCATTCACTCCTGCCCAGGAGATATTGCACATGCCCACAGTCCCAGGGTGTTAATTCTAGGCAGGAGGTAGAACAAGCAGTCTGGGAGATGCATGAGCAATACATTTCCTGTATTGGAACTTTGTGTGAAAAAAAGGAGGAGATGACAGAAAGCTAATCTGACACCCAAGAGGATGTCCTGCAGCAGGACATGTCAGCAGGATGCTTCAGCCTAACTGTGGCCAGCCCCACCACAGAAGCAGACAATACAGGCATCACTGAGCATGTTGTTTTCTGTGATGTTTCCCTTTGGATCTGGCCTAGCATCATTGTTTCTCATTACAGAGCAATCTAAGAGAGATAGGCTGCCATGGACACAAGGAAGACTTGAAATAACATGAAGAAGCACAGGAAGACTGGTCTCTTTAATTGCAAAAAGAAATTAAATTAACTTCCTTTCTGTGCTCTCAGTTTGAAAGAACAGCACACTAAGCTGAAACTTTCCTGGCTTGAATGCAGAATGTATGGGATGTGTATGCTTGCCCAGTGTATTTTCCAAAGTGATTTATTTCTGTTTTCTTTTTTTTTCCTTTTCCTTTTTTCCACCAGAAAGAAACACCACTTGCCAATGCTGCATTTTGGGCTGCAAGAAAAGGAAACCTGGCTCTCCTCCAGCTGCTGTTGAACAGTGGGCGAGTAGATGTGGACTGCAAAGACAGCGTATGCACACCATGCAGCTACAGCCACAGCACTCATTTTGCATCACTTTCCATAGCCCACCATGCAGAGAGTGTAGTAGGGATCTAACATGAAACATATGAATGAAAAGTCTTATGGTACTTCAGGATGATTTAAAACCTTCTCCTGTCAGTAATCGAGCTTGAAATGTAAGATAAAATAATGTGATGATTTACATCAGTGGCAAGGGGTTAAGAATTTGCCAGCACTCAAAAATGTGTCTTACACAGTTATTTGTGGTGCTGACATTAAAAACACACATCCTAGCACCTCGGGCTTCTCTTTGCAAAGAAATGTCATTGCAGTAATAGATCACAGAGAAGAGTTGGCTGAATTGAGCCCAGGTAGCAGTGATTCTGTCAGCTAAATGATCTCATAATTAGAGCAACTGCTGTCCTCCTGAATTCTTCCTCCTCCACCTAATCTCTGGACTGGACACCAACATGAAGGCACAAGATTGCCAAGCAAGATAAGCCCAGATGCATGACAGATCTCATGGGAATTTCCTTACTGTGATTGACATGGGTTGAAATTTGTTTTGAGATCAGAAATGGGTTGATAACACAGATAATGAGCAGGTCTTTCTATTCTGCCTACAACACGTGGTGAGATACTTGATTGTGCTAAGCTGAGTCAAAAAGCAAGGGGAAAAGGAGGGTGAGAAGTTGCAGGTTCCTTTTGTTTGGCATTGGGACTGACTGACACAGAGTTATGCTGGTGTTGGTAAGGATTGATGCCACTTCCAGCCCAAAACATGAATTGCCACAGCTTCTCTCACTTTGAATACCTTCAAAGTTTAAGAGATTTTCTAAGCCCATTGATCTTTATTGTATCTTTTCATTTTCATTTCATTTTTGCCCTGTAGGCAAGTATTTGTCCTACAGCACTTCTGGGGCTGCTGCTATGACTGTCCTTCTGACAAGGGACGGAAGGTTGTTCAAATACAGGCTTGTAGTAAACAGGACAGAGATCAGTATGAAAAAATATAGTCACTACTGTTCATTTTTTCTCAAAAAAAGGCTAACTTTGGACAAGGACTTTCACACTGCACTGTAATAATAATTGTATCAGACATACCCATTTTCTAGACTAAATTCTTTTTTTTACAATTAAGATGGCATGTTTGTTTTTTGTAATGTCACCCATTCCTTCTTTAAATTGAGCTGTTGTGTGTGAATGGTTTTGAAGGATGTGTTTCATGTCCTTATGCATGTGGTTTCTGCATATTGTCCATACACTGCATACATATAAATCTTACTTCATTCACTGGAAGTGACCTTATAGTGTACTGAGGGAGTTGAACACAGATTTCTGTACAGAAATTTCTCTCTTATAATGTGAAGAGTCACTGAGTGAGTTTGCTCTCATTATTTGGATAGGGAATTGCTGTTCAAATCACCCAGCCCCTTCTCCTGACTATGACTCAGAATTCTAAGTGACTCAGCTGAGTCACTCAGCTCCTGTGTCTGAGGGTTATTCTTCTGGAAATGATGCAAAGAACTTTGAGATTCTCTGTTTTAAAAGAGGGGAAAAAAAGCTGTTTAGAACTAAGCCCATTCTTTTTATACTTGTTGCACTTATTTTGGGACAATAAGGTATCATAAGCTCCCTCCAGCTTTTTGGCAGAGATGCTGTCTCATCCAGACAGCCTGATTCATTGCTGTAGGTGTCTGTTGAAGGTACTGACTTGTTTTTCCTTACTCCCAGCTTGGCACAACAGCTCTGATGGTAGCATCTTACTATGGCCACATAGATTGTGTACGGGAATTGGTGTTGCAAGGAGCAGATATCAATCTGCAGAGAGAGGTAGGATTCAAACAGGGCTTGATTAAGCGACTGTTGGTTTGTTACAAAAAAAGAGTGTTGTCTGCTGCTTGTTGCCAATTGTTTCTTTGTCACTTGCTGTATAGTGTATTTATAACATGTACAACCGGCTGTTCTGAGGACATCAGGGAATCAGATACCTGGAGTTTACAATAGAAAATCAGATGCCAGAGGTAAATTCATAATAACTCATGAAACATTTTCAGCACATCTGGTTGGTGAGGGTCAGTTACATCTGGAATGTAACCCCCCAGGGTTATGCCATTTATGTAGTTGCAGTTTTACTTTTTGGCACAACAGTTTACAGATCTCCAGATGGTATAAATAATAAGAAGACCTTTACCTTTTGATTTGCAGCCGGGTCATTAAAACAGAGTGGATGCCATTGCTAGTACAGGGATTATTTTTGATCCTGTATGTTTTGGAGTTTCTGCCTTTTTGTCTGAGCCAACTCATCTCTAGCAGTCACACAGCTTTATCATCTGTACCCTTCCCTGCATCACTGCTTGGCATTAAAGGCATGTCTTGCACCATGACATCAGCATGGAAGATACATCAGCAACTGATTTTTTTGGGAAATTGCCTTTCACTCATACTCCATGCAGACAGTTGTAAGGATTGCAGTTGCTCTGGTCTGCGTGTTGACTGCTCAAAGAGCAGAATTGCTCTGGGACAACCACTGGTTTTAAGAGAAGAGGAGTGTAAGGAGGGCATAAAATTACATGGCATGGTGGCAGTCGTGCAGGATAGCAGTGTGCTCATTGCTCAAACAGTACAAGCCAAGGTTTCCTACTTTCCTCGGTTACCGGGAACCAGAGCATTAATCTCATACTGACATCTGCAAGTTACTGAGTCAGTGAATGCCCTGTTTGATGATGTAGATGTCTTTGCACTTACTGGCCTAAACTTGCTCTAACCATGATTGTTGGTGTCTTTCAGTGGGGTCCTGTTCTAACAAAACATGTACTTAAATACATCCCTTCCCTTAGGTAAACATTGCTTGGAAAGAAGCAACAAAAGAAAAAGTTAAGAACAGTTTTATGGGGCTGCTCTTGATTATCACTCAGGAAATACTGATTCAACAACCCAACAAAAAAAAAAAAAACACTGAAAGCCTCCAAACTCACTCTGTTGCAGAAAGGGAGCAAAACAGATGAAGTTTAAGTGCTAAAGACCTAGGGCTCTGTTCTGCAGCTAAATGCAGTTGCTCCAAACAGTGCTCTTGTTCTCTGAAGTTGTGAAGCTCAGGGAAGTGAGAGTCTCATAAATGTGGCCAGAAGAGAGGGCTCTGAAATTATCTAAATGGGCCAACGTACTGTTGTAAAAGCTTTGGGCCCTGGAGTGAATTTCACATCTAGCTCCCATTTCCTGTACTTTCAACATGGGGTGAGAGAGCCCAAAGGCAGGAGAGCCCTCCCTCCCTCCCAAATGTATGGTGCTGGACAGATTTTTCAGTGCAATGGGCAGAAGACTGAGTTAAGATACCTGGTGTCCTCTGGAGTGTTCAAATTCATCATGTCTTTTCAGTTGATATTCAACTGATTGAGCTCAATACTTTTTATTTGAAAGGTCTATACCTCAGTCAAGTGTGTTATGTGTTTGTTACTATTTTAATTCATTTTTCTTTTACAGTCAGGTGCAACTTCTCTGTTCTTTGCTGCACAGCAAGGCCACAACGATGTAGTGAAGTTTCTCTTTTCATTTGGAGCCTCCACTGAATTTAGGAATAAAGTAAGATGATGTGTCTATTTTTGCATGCTGATACATTCTGACAGTCAAGGCTGGGTTTTTGTATTTACATGAAACATGACAGGGAAGTGTTAAGATGATGAAATTTCCTCATGTAAACATTTTTGAGTAATGCGAAACATTGTGAAATATTAACTTTGGACTAGCTTTTCCTACCTAGACTGAATGGCATAAGTTCATCAAAGTCCCTTAATAGTGATACCAGTCTTTCTTCATAAGCCATCTTCCAACACAAGATCAAAGGGTCTTTTTGCACATACCAGGTAGGATCCTGACTTAGGTGTTTGTGTCCTCTGGTTGCATAGAACTTATATTTCATCAACATTGGGATGTCTCTGCATGCCACCATAGGATACATAAAAATATAATGCCTTCAGTCCTCCCTAAATTCCTATTTTCCTATCTTTGACAGGAAGATGAAATGCACCTCAGAGTTTTTATTTCTTTGTTCGGGCAGGTCCTTTTCCAAAATCTTCTTAGAATAGCCAAAAGCCACAGGTGGCAGGGCCTGGGTTCCTCACTCCTCATGGGGTCAACAGCAGCAAGATCAGCAGTTCATCACTGACAGCAGTACATCAACCCAGGTTTTTTTTGCCCAAGCCAGTATTAGCACCTCTGCTGTCAGCAAAAGGGGGGGAAAGCAACATATTTTCATTAAGTGTACTTGTCCTTGACATGCTGGCTACATTTTGAAGTGTTCCCATAATCTGGGGAGGAGGACACTTGCCAGTCACTTATCCTGGCGTCCCTAGTGATGTCTTTGAAGAAGCATTAGTTCTTTACCCCACAGCAATCCATTTCTCAAGATATTTTATTAGTCTGTGATTTGAATTATTCTCTCAATCCATACCTGCTTTCTGTAGTCCCTGGAAATACAGGCTCTAAATACAAGGGAATTGATGGAACATGAGAAACTCAGCTCCTTATGCTTTAGGGGCTAAAAATCCTTTTGTTTGTGGCCAGAGTTCACACGTGCCCATAGAGCAGGATTCTGATTCCCCAGGGAGCTGTGCTTGTGGTGAGCGACTCTCTGACTGCAGCAGCAACCAGTAATAAAAACATGAATGAAATTGTAGCTGTTTAACACAACACAACACAGAGTGCAGCTGTGAAAGTTGGCAATGAGGAGGTTGCAGTGTTAAATACAACAGCTGTATCTTACAGTGCTGGAAAATCTTATGTGGGACAAATTTCTTGGGTAAGTTTGCACGTTCAAATAACTGTTGCTTCTCTGATTTTTATTTCAGGGTATGGCTGGGGGTTAGCAAGATTTAGAGGGGTCATCTTCCCTTGCATTCAGCTGGCAAATCAGAGGCTCACTACCTTATTCTGTCCAGACAGACAGTTACATCTTCACTCAGTCTTTCCACAGCCTGTGAACTAGGAGTTTGTGAAAAGGCCAAGATTTGATCCAAGAAGTGAACCACAGACTTGAAATTGTCTGATCCTTCATGACAATCTTTTATGAAGCATGCAAAATATGTTGATGTGAAACACTAGCACAGATAAAAGAGAGCAAAGATTTCAATTATAAAAGAATATTCCTGTGTTCAGCTGCTCCAAATGGCTTCCATCTTTGGACAAATGCAAGTTTGGGGTCTACTGTTGTTCACCTTTAAAATTTCATTCCAGACCCTCTTTTCCTGCCTGACCCTGCTGCTGAACCCAGACCTGACTTGGTCCATATGCCAGTCCCAGGTGTCTTTTGAGCTGCTGGTTACTCTTCCTCTCCAGGCCACAGCTTTCTGTTACATCCAGACAAGCTGGTTGAAAGATAACACCAGCTCCCAATGGGTGTAACATGGGAAACTGGCATGTGGTGTGCATGTGAGATGATTTTCCAGCAGCATCACCCAGCGTGTGCCTGAGAAGGAGGCACCAGTCAGATGTAGTGCATGGACAGTCCACATCTTCCACTGTATGAGTTCAGTGTTCTGATTTTATAATGTGGTTTTCATAGCTTGGAATAATTCCATCATTCTGTTAACAGGTGACCAAGGTGACAGGCTCCTCTATCCCTCCCATACCCCAGAAACAATATAGTTGATAAAATAACCTTTTCAGGTTAGGGACAAGTCATTTTCTCACTAAGACACTCATCTGGGAGCAGCACTGGAAAAGATATGGCTGATCCTGTTTTTAAAGGGCAATGCAAAATTAATCAATTAACAAAGAATATATATGTATTTCTATTATAAATTACAACATGGATTTAGAATAAGCACACAAATTAAATGTATCCTAGAAAACAGAGACTTAGCTTAAGGAAATGCAAAGCCCAACATCTTTTTTATGCACTTATCTGTAAATTGTGATTACTACATTTATTACTCACATATGAGAATTCTGGAGAACTGCCGTAATACAAGCATGCTATTCTTGTTAAGCCTTGTATCATTGGAATTGATATTTGTTATGGCAGGCAAAGTAAAATTATTCTAAAATAGTGTGATAAAGTAATTAGCAATAAATGCTGATGTTCTAAAGAGAAGGAATAGTACTATTGAAGGTTAATTATTATATAATTATTACATATAATATTAGTCATTAATATTATTCTGCATTGTCCCAGTCTGACATCCACAGAAATATTTAACATAGGTTGAATCTTTTTTCTTTTATTCTGATAGATGTGATAAGCATGTGAGTTCTTAAAAAGCATGGTGGCACATTTTCTGAGCAGCACTGCAGGTTGAACAGTATGTCAGAGGCTGTTTGTCAGCAGGCAGTGATTGCAGAAGTTCAGTTCTCCTCTGTTCCATTTTAAGAGATGGTAAAAAAAGGTATAATTCTAATTCTATTTCAGGTGATGATGACAGAGGAAAGGGGTCAGCAAACAGATAGGGACCTCTACACCACTTATCATGGTGTTACCCAGTGCTGCTGTTCCAAGTATTTTCACTGCAGATTGGCAGCTGCTGTTATCTGCTGGCAGTGAGGGGGACAGACCCTGGGCAGGGCACAAAAATGGTTTCGGGGGAAGAATTGCAGAGGTAGCCGAGAAAAGTCCAGCTCCTATCTGAGCTGGAAATATTTGCAGGATTAATAGAAGCTTCATTTTGTCAGGAAAACAGGATATGAGCAAGAAGTGAACCCAAGGCAATGTGCCATCTCTAAGAGGTTGCACAGTGGCCTCCTGCTCACTGCAGAAGGGGAGATAGCCCCAGGAGCCCCTCAGTGCTTGCTCACATGGCCAGCTCCCACTTGCTGCCCTGCTCAGAGTTTCCAAGAGGCTTGCCAGTACCAAAGACGCTGCTTCAGCTTTTTACTTAATGTCAGCTGAAGCAAAAAAGGAAAGAGGTAATCACATGTCTGAAAGGGATGTTAAAACTCCGTCATTAATTTTTTTTTTCTATTCCCCAGAACTTATCTGCTTTCCCTATGGTCTGTAAGGCATTGGGGTCTTCAGCTAGAGCTTGCTGGAGTTAAGTGTAAGAGAAAACCAGATGGAAGCTCAACAGAGGCAAGAGGAGGACTGAGTAATAAACCATTGCACTGTTTGACAATTCCTTGATTTTACTAAGTGCTGTCTTATCACATGGTCAGTGGAAGTTTCCTGCCCCTAGCCCCCCTTTCTTACAGAAAAATGTATATCTGATTTTTCACAGTGGTACCTCCAACTCAGAGCATGCAGAGGAATCCTACTCCCTTCTGTTGAATGTGTTCAGCTTCATTTATCAGACAGACAGTAGAGCAGGTCTTAGAGCTCAGTTGTCCTCCTGATCAGGGACAGATCTTTGAGCCCAGGAATTGTTACCCACCTCTCTCTGCCACAGTAAATATTTGATTCAGAGTGAACACATGAAACTGGGGACCATTCAGTGATCCTCTTCTAATCCCTGGACTCTGACCAGACTGATCTAGGAAAACTTGGTCACTTTAGTCTGAAAGACCCAAATGGCATATTTTGGAATTGTGTTACTCTTTGGAAAAAAAAAAAAATTACTTGTCTAAAACTGTTCACTGGGTTGAACTAAACACTTGGTCAGGAACCCCTTTTTGAATTAATTAAACATGTCTTGAGAGAGTGTTGCCATTCTTAACCTCAAGCTGTCACATCTCCTGAGGTGGGATCACACACTGGGATTCCTGTTGGGCTTCAGCTCAGCTGTGCTAACTGGAGTTAGCTTTGCAGGCCTGCCTTTTACCTGGGACGTGTCCCTTGGTTCCCTACAGAAATTACATAATAACCAAACAATCTTCTAAAAATAACAGAAGTTTGTGGAGAACACAAGAATTTTAGAAAACAAAAGCCAGACCATAAAGCACTAAACAAACTTTTCCTATATGCAGCCAACTGATCATGTCCATTTACCCTCCATACGTTAATTATTTTTAAGCTTCCTAAAACTTTTCCTTCCCTGCCTCTCCACAGAGGACTTTCAGTCTGGATAGCACAGTTTCTTTTCTTAATTCACTAACCTTTCTCTCTCAACATCATTCAGGGAAAAATTCTTTAAAAATTTCTCTGTGTTTTTTTGTTTTGTTTTGTTTATAGCCCTTTGATCCAGTAAATCACCCCTTGAACAAAGTGGCTTTCACTTGGCTAGGGAGAGGAAATAGGTTACATGAAGCAATTAGCTCTTCCATTGTCTTTTAAATGTGTATAAGGTGTTTTTAAATCCAAGAACAATTGTGATTGCTTTTATGTTTTGTTCCAGCAGTTCCCATTAAGTTACAGTAGTTTAATTTGGCAGGAAGGTCTAATTTCTCATAAGAGAAACTCAATTCCACTGACCTGATTACACACTGTATTTAGTGAAATAATCCAGAATTAATAGGCAATTCATAGACTGTCACAAAACAGCCTCACATCTCTGGCTTTGCTGACACCCAAGCCTTCTTTTTTCAATGTTGTGGCAGGAAGGGTGAACATGAGGTTTTGGGGGTAGTTATAAATAGTTCCTGTGGGTTAGTTCAGTCATGTCAGAGCTTGAGTTTTCACCAGGCTATTACAGCCATGAAATTGCACCATTGATTAACAAATTTGATTGGCGCTTCTCATTATAAAAGACACATTTGATCACTCAAGCTGCAACTTCTTTTGTGGATATCTGTGTGGAAAATTTCAGACAACTTTGGGGTTGCTTCAGAGAACAAGTCTAAGCCAAAGCACAGTCTTGAGTCCACATTAATAGCAGCTCTAGAAACCATTTACATTAAACACTTTAGACAGTTTATTTTGTGGAGGATAGGCTTGAGACTGGGAGAAGGCTAGGGAGAAGAGAGAAGACCTGTGATGGCGACCTTTTGGGGTGTGCATCATCTTTGCCTGAAGGCTTGGTGCCATCCCAGGCAGACGACAAGAACTTGCTGTGCATAGCTGTTTCTGAAATACTGGTAATTTCTGAGTGGGGCACAGCACATTTAAGATGGCAAGGCCCATGTTTGCTGTCTCAGTTGTTTGAGCTGGTTTGGAGTCAATCACCAGTGACACTGAGGTGTTTCCCTTCTCAGCTGGCTCCCAAGGGAATGTTTCTACAAGCAGGGATTGATGCATGTGCCTAGGTCTCCCTTTAGTGGTGATATGCAACAACTCAAACTGCCTGGGGTTGACCCCACCTGCAGGGATCACTTCTCAAGCAGTAGTAACAGTGCTTTCACTGGTGGTCGTGCCTTTGGCCAGACTCACACATCCACAGTCAGCTAGCACACTTTAAAATGCTTCCTTCTCTGCTCAGCTTCAGGCCAACAAGCCACCAATGAGAGGCAGGACAAAACAGGGCACAAGGTTCTGGCCAAAGAAGAGCAGATGATCAGTAGACTCTGGAGCAGTGGAAAGGTGTGCTGTCCTTCCATCAGTGGAAGAGTTTGGCAGGCATGAGGAGTTTGGCTGTAAAAGGAAGAGACGTGGAGGAGTTTGAAGCTGTGAAAGGAACAAAGCTTCTAATGGCAAGGCAGAAGATGAGGAATGAAAAACAGAATTTTCTTCATTCCTTTCCCTCCCTAAAAAAACTCAGGAGAAAAATTTATATCGTGACTGAGCCAAGTTGAAAGATGTACATGTCAACACTTGGCATTAAAGTTATGAAAGATTCAGTAGCTACTCATCACAGAACTGCTGTGAGCCAAATTCTGAAAAGTCTTAAAGTTTGTCTCTTTTTATTTTTTATGGTGAAGTTCAGCCCAGTACCTGACCTCTCACCTGACTGTACCCATTCTTTTTTTGTTTTCACAGGATGGAGGCACAGCTCTGCTGGCTGCCTGTCAGTATGGGCATGCAAAAGTAGTGGAAACTCTGCTGAAGCACGGCGCCAACATTCACGATCAACTCTATGTGAGTTATTTGACACACACAATATTGACAATAGTGGTGGTGGAACAAATGTGCTGTTGCTTGGACAACAGCAGACACCCTGGCTCCAGCACAGACAGGCATTTGCCAAACGCTGCAGTTTTACAGAACTCTGTTCCTCTAAGATGTGGATTATGTTAACTGTCTGCTTTTCATGATGCTGAGAGAAGTAGCACAAAATCAGAAAAGATTCTTTGGCTGCCTTTGGGTTCATGATGTGTATGGACAATATGTACCAAATGTGGAACAGACTTGTGCTACCCATTAGCCCTGGAAGAAAGATCATGTCATGTTCTACCATGATATGCAGGAGACTGAATAGCCCTAGAGCCTCTGAAGTACATTAGTTTTCTGCCAGAAAGAATAGCAAAATTTAAAATATTTAAATTACTCCAAAGCAGTTTTTTAAAATATCAATTAAAATTATGTTATTTGGTATTTGTGAATCTCCAGTTTGCCAGTGTTTTGGGCAAAGTAAGGTTAAAATGGCTGAACTGATGTTGTTTAGTTGACTTTTCAGAAAGCTGGATTGAACCAATGAAGCTCTGGATTTAATTTACTCCAACATAGACACAGATAAGTTAAGCTTTTCAGCATTCAACAGAAACAAGTAGCAGATTTTGCCTCTGCTTCCCACCCCACTCTTTCCTACCCCAGGGCACTCAAGACTGACAAAGAGGAAGTTGTTTCTCTGAGATATATGAGTTTTTCAGCTGTTTCCATTGGCTTTGGATCTGAAGGATGCTGTTGCAATCCCTACTGGCTTGCAGGGGAGCTGAGAGCTGGTGACTGCAGAAGTGGTCATAGGGGGATCCCACCTCAGTGTTGCCTCACCCCTCATTTATAAACAAGGCTGTTCCACCCTTGCTGTTGTGCAAATTGTCTTTCTGATCTGAGGGCAGTGATTCATCCCTCTGCAGGGTAATCCCAGGGGCACTCAGTTTAAAAATAGCTGTGCTGCCACACCTGCAGACTCTTACCCAGAGGTCAAGGCAGTAAAATTACTTCCTTGTTGTGTCTTCTGGAAATGAGCAATATTTGCAATGAGATTTTAAAATGTACTTTTATTGCTCACAGACATTGGGCAAAGCCAGTCAGAAAGAGCTGTATAATAAAATAAGAATATTATCTCTTGAAATAAGTGTTGTCCAGCTCTTTTTATGGGCCAAACTGCATTTGTCAAGTGGTACCTGGATGGCAGTTTCACTGGCAGCCAAATGGGAGGGATTTTGAGCATACATTTGGATACGCCTCCCAAAACCATCAAGATCAATGTTTTAATCTTAAATTGACTCATGTGAGGGATCGGGAGAGCAAGAGACAAAAGAATACTCTAACTAAATAGTATTTCTTGTGAAAATGCTTTATAGCCTCAAAACAGCATTCTTATTACAGCATCCATTCAAATCAAATAGATACCAGTGAATGCAAGGTTCTCTATCTTGATTGATCCTACAATAAGAGCTTTTTAAATATTACACAATATTACTTTGTTTACTTTCTAAATTGAAGTATTCTCTGTCTCTGGAGGAGAGTGTTCTCTGGCTCTGGTACTGCCAGGTTTTTTCATCTACTCACACAGCAACCAGAGAAAACAGCCCACCAGAGGGCCCACGGACAGGCATTAATAGTTCCAGCAGACACCTCTTTTGTTTACCAGGATATTTGTCTTGAAATCAATGTCAAACATCCTAAATTCAGTCCCTGGGGCACTATATTCAGCTCATGCTCCCCCAAATCTGTGCTGAGTTTTTCAGCTAGGGGAGTAGCTGTGCACACTCTCTCTGCAGACAACAGCATTTAGTCCCAATATAGTGATATACCAACAAGGTCAACAGCAGGCTTTCACTAAAATGCTCTGTATTTTGTGATAAGCACCTGCCTGAGTTGGCATGAGAGGTGTACTTGCACATCTGAGATGAAGTAAAGGGGTTAATTCCTGTCTGTATTTAAATGAAAAGATTCTCGCCTCCTGGGAAAACTTGTCCTAGCACATCCTGTGCTTAGTGCTGTGGATGTAGGATGGGTAAACACCTGTCCCACCCTCGATACAGATTGCTACTTATAGTTGGTTAGATGGATTATAATGCTGTTTGAAAATGTTCCATCAAAACCACTTAATGAAATATGACTTATAATTTTTTTTCCTATGGAAGGGGTTTCTCTGAAGTAAACTTCTGAGAACATCTGCACATGAAAGACATGTCAAAGAAAAACAAAACCCTGTATTTGTTCACAATTTATTCTTTCACAAGCTTTTTTTGCAGGAAAATTCTGGTTTCTGATATGGCTACTTTTAGATTACTGTATTCTTGTAGAAGAACCATCACCTATATTACAGGTGAAGGCTCTTCTACAAGATGTGCCAGAACAGAAGCATGGTGGTTTCTGGGGTGGCACAGTAGTATGGCACAGGCCTTACTCCTTCAGCCTCAAGGGCAGCCTTCAGTGCTGGGGTCTGCAGTCTTACAAAGTACCTGACATCTCTCCACCATGTATCCATGTAGCAGAACACTTCTTCATGAACATATAAAAGCTAAATGAACCTGTATTGCTGTACAGGAGCTAATTTCTAGTTATGTAGCTCAATGCCTCAAAGAACTAGACTCTTTGTATTCCAGACACAGGATTTAATGCTGGATTTGAAATGAGATGGGAGCCAGTATTTGTGCATACTGGATGAAAATGTTGCCAGAATTTATTATGAACTAGACTTGGCATTTTGTTAGTTATTTCTTGAGCATGGCTGTATATCTGCTGTTACAAAGCATAATGACTAAAGACTGAGAACTTAATTCAATTTGATTTGGTTTTGTGTGGAAAAATGGCATCACTTCAACACAGTGTAAGACTGATGTGTTTGTTCTTAGGATGGAGCTTCTGCAATTTTCCTGGCAGCACAAGGAGGATATCTGGATGTCATCCGATTGCTGCTTTCTTCAGGAGCAAAGGTCAACCAGCCACGACAGGTATGATCAACACTTCAGGGCAGAATTTTATAGTTCTAATCTTATAGTTATGAAAATTAACACTGGAATTTTCTCCAGGCATTGAGTTCCTGTGGAGGTGTTTCATTGGAAGGTGGTTTGTAGCTGTGTCAACATTCTGTGTTTTAGTTCAGATTGGTAACATGATTTTGAAGTCAATAACACAGTTATTTCTGAAAGAATTGAAACTGGCTCTACATCTATATGTTACACCCTATGAGCCACCATCCCTGGAGGTTTTTAAAAGACAGTGTAGATGTGGCACTTGGACACGTGGTTTGGTGGTGGACTTGGCCCTGCTGGATTAATGGTTGGACTCAGAGACCTTTTCCAGCCTAAATGATGCTATGATTCTAGAGCAGATCAAACCACTGACTGCTCCTTTAAACAGGTTAGGACCACACGTGTGTTTGGATCAGGTGCCAAACTAAATCAAAATAAAATCCTCCACCAACCCTCCAGTATGGAATGTTGATGTAAGGGCCTTGCACTACCTCTTGCAACTACCAATCTGCTTGTGTTGGACATTACCCTTGAAGGTCCACACTGCCTACAACATCCCTGAGATTTTTTGAAAATTTTTTGAAAAGCTTTTGAAAATCTGGGTGCTCTAGGAGGAGGCAACACTAAATTTGAAATCTCCAGACCTTCAGACATGGTTTTGGTGTCAAAGTTTATCTTTGACAAATGTTTTTATTTTTAGTTTAACTTTTTATTTATTTGTTTGTTTTACTTTGCGTCATTCCTGTGCAATCTGAAATTCAAGCATGAGTGTTGCTTTCATCTCTGGAAGTTCTTGATACATATGGAAAGCTTTTTTCCCCATTTCCAGCTACTCACACTAGTGGGCCTGATGTTGCTAACACATACAAGCAGTGGCAGCTGTAAACATGAAATTAGCTCCTCTGGAAGCAGTAGGGCTGATGTTTGATCATTAAATGGGAAGTGTGAGCTAGATTTGTGGCTGGTTCAGACCTGCTAGGGGGTCAGGGGCTGGGTCCACTGTGCATCACTGGATGCTGGAGTTAGGTAAGGGTGCAAGGGGCTTTCTAGGTTTTAAACTAACTGTGAGATAGGTAAGCATAGGTAGTATACAGTATGAAAGCTCTCTTGATCTCCAAATAAAGGGGTTTCTTAATTGTTTAGCTGTTTCTTGACTCTAAAATCAGTGCCTAAACAGCCAGAGGTGGAGTTACACAGCTAGCTTCACACCCAGCATGTAGAAATGTCTGGTTAGAGATGGAGCTTCTCAGGAATCTCTACCTGCTTTAAGAGACCCTTGCCTGTGTTCTGCTGAAACCCTGCAGGCAAGGTAGCTGTCCTGGGTCTTCAGTGCACATTTGAAATTGATGGGATAAGGTCTTGTCCTTGTAATTAGTCATGCATGTCAGCCAGGTGGCTGTGATCACTGACTGCAGCAAGTGAAAAAGCAGAAGGCAAGAGCAAATGAGTGTGAAAACTCTAATAACAGTGGATAACGTGGCATGAGACAATCTCTGCCAGGTATTTTCAGTATTTCCTTTCGTGCGCACAAAAAGCCTGACAAATCATAGCCTGGCAACAGACACTGATCTATATGCTTCTGCTGCTTGTGTAGGTCTGTGTACACTCCTAGCTGTGGAAAGAGGATTAGTATTTTAAGTGCCTTAACTGAAATAGTTTTCCTGCTGCCCCTAGCCCCACCTCTGAGCACCAGAGCTGTGCTGGCAGCTACCCCCTGGATTGGTGCATTAGCTGCTTCTAGGTTGACTCCACACTGTCTCCCTAGAAAAAGCTTAATAAATGTTAAAAACTGTTAATTATGTCTAAAGTTTCAATGTAGAAGGAGAGACCAAAATATGCATTAATGCCTTTTGAGTAAGTCAAAATAAGGTTGAGGAGTTTTTGATCTGGCTGAATGCTGTTGCCATTAAAACTGCTTTCTGCTATCTGTAATTATAATGCAGCTAATTCTTTCTGACATTATTTTTTTAGCTCTCTAATCCAATTTCTGCAACACAATGTTTCACGAGGCAGTTTTAAATCTTAGTTGAGGCAAAGACTTGTCTCTGTGTGAATGTTCCTCCTGGCTCCTGTGTTTCATCTCCAGCAGGACAGACTTTCTTTGCTTGAGGGTACCTCCGATCCCTGCTAAGATTATGCCTGGATAAGTGCATGGCATTTGTATTTGGGCCCACTGTAATCTGAAACATTTCCTTAACAAATGGAACATTTTTACTGTTTAATTAGTCAAGTAATGGTTGGATGGACTGCAGTCTGTTTCTTACTAACAAATGGATTTGTACTTTGTTAGAAGGGGGTGTGTTGGTCATGAGGAATGTAGCTCTAGAAGGGGCAGTTTTGATGCCAGACAATTCTCATTTACAAGCTACATTGCTGTCACTGTGGTAAAAAACTTTTCCAGGCAACATTGCCTCAAATACAGGGCTGCAGAGTGCCAGGTGTGAGTTCATCTTCTCCTTCCTCGTGGTTTCCAAGTTTTCCTCTCTACCTAGGGAATTTGGTGGCTTAACCCACAGACTTGCTCATGTGTCTGCCTTCTATGTCTCCTCCTGCTGCTATGGTGGGTACCAGTTTCCCCTCAGTCTGGTGTCCCACCTCCCGTCCCATGGGGCTATTTCTGACACTGCAGAGCATTTTGGATGGTCCTGGCTGTCCACGTGCAAGCCCTTCAGCTCTCACAAGACCAAATAGTGAAGCTTCCTGAAAAGTTTCTTCCCTGGCAGTGTCCTTTCTCTTGGGTTGTAATTGCCTTCTGCTCTTGCCAAAATTGAGGAGCTGGTCAGGAATTCTTTTGTCATCTTTTTGTCTAGACAGAGCTGGGGGCAATGTCTGAAGCCTGCTACAGGAGATGTTTCTATGCTTCTTCGACTTACAAAACAAAGCTGTAAGATTCTTTGCCAATGCTGTTTTGGCAGTCTGTGTCCCAACAGGCTTTATTCTGGCTGGCTAAGCAGATTCAAAATAACCTGAAAATTAATGACTTTTTTCTTAGCACTTGATATGCAATTACACATACATGCAAGCCGGTAAATCCATATGGGGTTGCACTTCAGCAAGCAAGAAATTTGCTATTGACAAATTAGTTGTATTAGTGCAAGTGGACTAATAGGCAGAACAGTGGAGGATATGACACTGAGTAGCCTGAGAGTAGGGGTGGTCTGCCCCTGGAAATACCTACTGGAAATTTGAGAGGTTTGACCTTTTCTAAAATGTCAAGCCATCAGCAAAAGTTGAGATTCAGAGCTGCAAGATGAAGTCATTAGTTAATGGTAAGAGAAAGAACATTAATAATTTCAGTCAGAGTATATTTGGAACTTCTGGCTGCTGGATATAATAAAGTGTTGTCTGTATTTACTAGCTTGCAACCAAATGTGGAAAAAAGAACACCTTACAAACAGATAGGATATTTAAAATTATTCTAGGAATGTAGTGATCTGCAGTCTGCTGTCTGGGCAGAGGGACAAGGAAAGGAGGGTAGCTTTTGAACTGCATCTTTCCCTACTCTCACTTTCTTCCTGACTCATCTCTAAGCCCTGTGTATCAGTTTACACATGAATTCTCAGGTGACTTCTCAGTAAAATGTAGTATTTGCTTTGCATCCTTCACCAACATGACAATGGACAGAAAGCTCATCTACTCCATATAAATATAGATATTTGCATAAATTTGAGTGCTAGATGCTGTTTGCTTAAGAGAAAGAAGCTGACCATAGTCAATGTGAGCCCATCATTATCTTCACTATCTTTCTTCTCTTCAGGCTAACTCCTTCAATACAGCCACTCTTCCTCATAAAGTACTTTTGTCTCTATCCTATAGCTGAGGTGCTGAGGATAACGTCTGACAGCAATACTGTTATTGACATTTAACTGTAGCAGTGATATTACTCAACATTTGCACCTCCTTTTGCTCCTTTCCATACCTGAAAATAGGGGTTGTTCTTACAAATTTCACTGTGAGTAAACAAAAGCTACTTTATTTCCTATGCTGAGCTTGTGATTTCATTGCTAGTGTAAATACAAATATGGATTTGCACAGCATTGGTTCTTCACACAGATTAAATTGTGCAAGCTGCTCTCAGATATTTTCCAAGTTTTACAGGCTTTTTCAATGCACCTATTGCTATTTTCTAGAGCCCTCTGGTGGGGGGAGATTAGAAAAATATGAAACGCCAGCTTACCGGTAGGGAGAACACTAAAATAAATAAATTGGAGAGGGACAGGTTTTGCCATCAAACTAACATCACTTACTCTCTATACAAGACAGCCTTTGTTATTTTTGAATCACAAAGAGCACTTGTATTAACAGGATAATAACCAGAATGAGTTCAGTCACTAACTTCAGTGAGTTAATTTATAGAGAAATTATACAAGGGTGGGCAAAGATTGTCTTAATCACCATTTGAGAATACTGAAGGTTTCAGGATATGAATATGTTCCTTCTCAGAATCAGAAAAAGGGAAGCCCAGATTATTATATCAAAGGAAGAAATAACTTTTCTGTTTCCTTCAAAGGATTAATTCATAGTCCATGGAAAGCAGAGAACTGATTCAATAGTGGTTTTCTGGGTTGCATGAACAAGTCACAGGAATCTTCAGGTGGCACTAGGAAGAGAGACTATTTCTTTCACCAAGGTGGCAATATCTTATTTAAGGTAAAAAGCTGATTTCTCCTGAAACTTCTCATTAAGGCTGTTTTTGAAGTCTCAGTTTAGTTTGTCGTCCTCTTTCAAGCCAAGCCTACAGGCTGCAGAGGGTGGTGAGGGGAGCTGGCAAGCCCTAAAGGCAGAAGCAGGCACCCTGCTTTGTGAGGCCTCACTTCTGTGTTAAAGTCCATACAGGCAAAACCTTTTTTAAAGACCCATGAAAATTAGTTTGGCACTACATAACTGCTGGAGTCTGGGGAATCGAGCCATTTAGACTCAAAAAGAGGAAAAGACACAAAAAAAAACTAAATTCTGCTTGCAGTGAGAAATACTTCTAGTGCTTCAACTCACTTTTGCCTTTGGGGGGAAAATTCATCGCAAAGTTTAACTTACTCTGAATGTACATTTTCTGAGGCTTTGCCTCAAATAATGATTGCATAGGACTTTTCCAAAGCTGATTGTTTCATGCTGGATTTCTTGATAATTGCCTTGTATTGTAGTGGAGTTTTGAAGATAAAATTTCTGAAATACTTACCTTCACTGTAAGGCAGGATGTTTTTACCCAATTCCCTGAGGGTGGATAATGTAATTCAGTACTGAAGTTGGTGACCACCTTGCATTGCTCCCTAGCTTCTGTAAACAACTTTCACTCCCTATGTGCAGGCACCCAGCTGCAGAATCTGCCTGTGCATGCTGAGGTTTTCTGTATCCTCTGTCCCATCTAATCACCTAGAGTTCAAAGTACACAGGATACCTTTAGCCCCTGTGTTTCAAACTTCCCTGTGTATTTTAGGCATGGCTGGTGGCTTACTGGGCTTTAATTTCACTGAGCAATGCACATTTCTGGCAAACTATGCAAGAGAAGGCAAAAAGGGGGCTCTACTCCACAAACTGAAGCAGTCCTAACTTAATAAGCCAACCTACCACACGGGTTTGGACACAGCTTTGCTTTTGTCTCCCTGTAGGATTTGATTGAGTAATTGATGTACACCAGTTCCAGCAGGCTTGGGCAGTAAAATATCAGAGGGCCCTGAAGTGAAGCCATCAGCAGTCATATTTTGCTTGCAGGACGGGACAGCTCCCTTGTGGATTGCCTCGCAGATGGGTCACAGCGAAGTGGTGCGAGTGATGCTGCTCCGGGGAGCTGAGCGAGACGCCGCGCGCGATGTGAGTAGCGCTTCCTCCTGTGCTCTGCCTGCAGCTTAATGCCTCACTTGGGGGCTGTAAGTCTGCCTGGATGGAGGCTTGGTGCCTCCAGAGTCTGTCCTGTTTGTCAGGTTGCAAAGTCCCACCACAGCTTTCCTTTTCCCCGCTGTGCCTGGGACAGCTTCCTGGAGAGACCTTCTGGAATAAGGGAATGGAAATGTCCACATAGTTGAGAGACAAAGATGGTATATGGTGTCACTGGTTCATTTTATCCTGAAGTTTTCACCAGAGAAACAGTCCTCCAGGCACCCTAAAACCAGCAGCACGTGCTGGGGAGGTGCTCCCTCAAAGGTGATGAGCAGAGGAGACTCTCCTCTCAGATATGTGGGGAGAGCTGGCATTTCCCTCTAGCTTTTCCTTTCCCTCCAGATTCCCCTGATAGGGGAATGCAGGCAAGGCATTTTTGACATTCCTCTTTTTTTACAGGATGGTACCACTGCTCTACTGAAGGCTGCCATTAAAGGCTACAACAATGTGATAGAAGAGTTGCTGAAATTCTCTCCTACACTTGGCCTGCTGAAGGTTAGTAGTGAAACACAGAGATTTTTTTAGGCAGAACAAAAGAAGACAAAGGGTCTGATGAAAAATCTGTCATTTATGACTACTCTAGTGGAAGATGATAGGAATTTGAGCCAAAAAAAGTCAAGAAAAAAAAAGAAATTATCTTTTTTAGCCTTAATTCCACTCACAAATCTTTTTAAACAAAACTGTGAATTTAATTCTTGGAATGAGGAAGCACATTGTGTCACAGAAGAAATTCTGCTTTTTGTCACTTGATTTTCTTTCTACTTTAAGCAGATTACTCTTGACTGTACAATTTTAACATTATACCCAGCCTTTTATTGCATTTAGTCAGCAAAATAGTGTAAAAGTTCTGTTGTGAGCAGATTCTCTACTTGATTTTGTTTTCCTCTGAATTTGTAAAGTGACTTGAAAAATAACAACTATTTGGAAGCTGCTTTTTAATGGCTGACCTAATTTTAAGCGTCCATAAATCACATACTTTGATAGCCTCTGTGCATGCAAATGATTGGCAAACTTAATGTACTTGAAAATGTAGGTGGCATCAACTTTGTTATTAATTTTGAGTATGAAATAGCTTCCACACATATTTGAACTGTCAGTTTGCAACCACAAACAAACAAAAGGCCAGCCATAAAAACCCCCACCTATCAGCTGCCTGACACTGAGGCCATTAATCACCAGAGAGAGAAGATAAAATGCACAGATGGCTTCCATTACTGCTTGTGCTTCTGTTTCACTTGTTAAGGACTGATTTTGCCAGGCAGAAACAAGTGCTGCGTTCATGTCACCTCTGATCTACTGCCAAGGCTGATTCTTAAAAGGAAATACTGCTGTGGTAACGTGATCTTGACTCTCATTTTTATTAAAGCATTTAAAACCACATCCTTCATACCCCACTAAGGGCTGCCAGCACCCTAAATCAGACCCTATGCTTTTGATGACCTAATCTCTCCCACGTTACTTCTTTCTCACTCGTAGGTCTGTTCTTTGCAAGCATTTGTGTTTCACTGCCTTTTGCTTTTCTTCCCATGCACGGGACAAACACCTCTGCTGGCATTTCCTAGAATGGGACCTCTGCCCTCCATGCAGCCGTCCTGAGTGGCAACGTGAGGACAGTGGCGCTGCTCCTTGAGGCAGGAGCGGATCCGTGCCTGAGGAACAAGGTAGGTCCTGGCTCGCCATCCTCACAGGCACAGGGGAATGCTCAGCAATAGAGCCATGTGTGCCATCGAGGTGGGGACAGCCCATGTTTCTGCGTAGAATTCAGGGCATTGCCATTACAAAAAAAAACCAAAAAAAACCCACTCCCAATTAGATGCACCTTTCCCATATCTTACATAGATATGTTAGGGTTTTTTTATTAGTTTTGCATACTTTTGATAACAGCAATTTTTAAATTGCTCTTATCTAAGAAAACTTCTCACAGTTTTATCCTGTGAAGTGTTTTAAAATTACTTGTTTGATAATTCTGTGAATATATCTTCTTCTGACATGTTTCTGAACTATTTGCTGCTCAGGTTTCATATGGGTTTGTTAAGCTGTAAATTAATGATCTGGCATTGACTTCTGGGTGAGTGAAAGTTTGTAAAACAAGTAATCCAGGACATATGTTGTAAATATTTTGGTCATTTAATATAAAATCTGTGGCTTTTAATTTCTTCATCATTCCACTTGATGGCAGCACAGTTAATGCCACTCACACAGTAGTCTCTGTTAATAGAAATTTTGGGTTTGTAATATAACCTGAAAATGCACAAGGTTTTTCTGCTACTGATAATGATCTACAGCAGCAGGGGTGTGCAGTAGAAGAAAGTGTGTGGCTGAAGCCTCTCCTAGTGATTTTTTTTTTTCAATTTTTGTAAACAACATGCCATTTGGCATGACAGAGTACATTTGCAGGATAGAATTACTGATTTTAAGAAGCAGCTTCATCATAAATTCTTTGTGTTACCAAAGTTGTATTCAGTAAATAAAAAAAAACAATAACAAACTCATGTTCTATTACCAGCCTTACAGCATAGTGTTCTAAAATAGGGTTCTATTTTAAGTCATCCCTTGGAGTTTTATGGATATTAGTACATAAGGACCTGCCTCATCTCCCCTGAAAAATCAGCAGCTATGCTCTCCTTTACTTCTGTGGCAGAAGCATAGGGAACCCAAGGGCATTTAGCCTGGACAGTCAGCACAAAATAAGCTGTCACTCAAATTCCATTATGGGATTGTTTTGAAGACTTAAATGAGACTTGAATGCTGAAAGATGGTTTCCTAAGATATTTTCAACAGTGCTGGAGACAACACTAGAAAAAAACCACGTCATTATAAAGACCAGTACGATCTTCTCTAGAGTGTAATGCTTTCAACCATGATTGGGAAATACTCTTTTATTTCTGCTAACCTCAAGGGTTTTTTGTTCCAGGCAAATGAATTGCCAGCAGAACTAACAAAAAATGAACGCATCCTCCGACTCCTCCGTGCAAAGGAAAAGCAAAGGAAAAGCTAATGCAGCCCTACAGAAGATGCAGTTTGACAGAGATGTGCCCTGACCACAAGCAGCATGACAGTAATCCTAGGTTGGAACAGTTTGAGAACTGATTAGCCTGTCCAGTAGATGCTCCCTGAACACCACAGAGTTACCACAGGCTGGGGCCTCCGCCTGGCATCGCTGAACGCGGGACCGTGATGAGAGCAGGGGGTGGCCCAGGAGCTGCCTCTGCACCACAGCCCTGCCTGTCCTCTGGGATCCCACCGATCCCAGCACCCATGTTTGCTTCCCACTCCTCCCAGCACAGGCAAGCACCCCTGCTGCTTCAGACACACATCCCCACACTGTCATGGCACAACCTGTGACAGCGTGCATAGGGAGCACTCGGCCCTCGTGCCAGAAGGATACCTGGACCTTGCAGCTGTTTCGATTCAGTTGGCCATGGAGCAGCCCCATGACATCCCTGCCCTCCCTTTGCTGACAGTGACCATTCCTCTCTACCTCCAAGTGCCACGTGAGACTAGAGGTGAGATGCTGCCTGAGCCGTCACAACAGCAAAAGTTTTCCTGCCAGCCCAGGGCTGAGGTAACATTTTTGCTACTAGACGAAGCTCCATAAAAATGATCAAGAGTATTACAAATTATGCCAAAAGCTACCAACCAAACACAAAGCAAGGGGAAGTCTTCTCAGTTGCAGCATCTTGATCTGCCAATCTGTCCAGCAACAAAACACAGTGGAACAGCTTATTTCAAAATGCCTACACAGCTTATGGGGATCCTTCCCCAGTCTTGTGCGCCTTTTTGTGGGTAGAGGAGGACTGGTTGATGAGCAAACCAACAATGCCCAAAAGGGCATTTTTCCACAGGAGCAAGTACATCAGAAACTCAGCTGTCAGGCACATCAAACCACACAGATGCTACACAAGTGGTATGTGTATGTTCTGCACCCAGATATGTGACACTATGGTTTGGTACCCACAGCTACTATGCAAAGCACTCATTCCCCAGGTCTGTGGCAGGAGCTAAGAGAGAAATGCACAATGCACAGGTGTTCCAGCAGTCAGTGAGGAGTTACACTTA
Source organism: Serinus canaria (assembly GCF_022539315.1). Lineage (NCBI taxonomy): Eukaryota > Metazoa > Chordata > Aves > Passeriformes > Fringillidae > Serinus > Serinus canaria. The sequence goes on along the minus strand of NC_066315.1, from coordinate 105,239,557 downwards.
GCCATAGCTGAACAGACCCACTAATTATTGCAGACATGGAAAATGAAGTTTGAACAGCAGTTTTGGCCTTTATTGTGGTTAAGACACTTAGACATGCTACTAGTGCCTATGTGGGGAAGGCAGTGCAAATTGCAGGTGGCTTATGAGGAGCTATGTTTTAACCGTGTTGCTCTAAGACACCCCATTAAAACCCAGTCATTTCTGCAGTATAAACAATATACACCATGTCCTGTTAGCCACAAAAACATTAGAGATTAATTTACAGTGAGTTGTGGTAAAAGGTTAGTACAGTACATAAATCCAGGCACTTCACCCACTTTCAAACCTTGGCAAATTATTGAATTGCTTTAAAAGTTGAAGACAAGGAAGATTGTAAGGACACAAAATAATTCTTGCTTAAGAAATGTCTGCCTATGTTTCAGCTGAACTGCTGCATATTTGCTTTAGTGAGTTAAAAGGAAGTCTATAAGTGAGCTAACACAAATGAATGTAGTTTATGTATTGCACATTAGCCATATGAATTATCAAATTATAAAGTTATTCTTCCTGTGAGTTAGTTAGTTAAGAAGTCAGTGTTCTGGTGAAGAGAACAGAACCAGGCGTACCTTTTCTTGCATGCTGGAATTCCTATTCAATTTCTATTCTGCATTAAATAGGAAAGCTTTAAGTTTTCCAACAATGTAATAAGAACAATTTATTTGTTTAGGTAATTTATGCTGCTGTATTTTTAAATTAAAATAATGTTGTGCCTAACAGAAACTTGCAGATGAACTGGTACAGGACCAAAGAATTATGCAAGATGCTGACAGGATGACTGTATCCAGGGTTAACTTCTGCAAGAGACTAACAAATACTGAGCATGCAGAAATCTCAAGAGCCTTATTGGGATCTTAAATTGCACAGCATTACAAGGGACTGCACTCTAACTTCTTTAACAAACAACACTGGAGAGGACAGGTTTATTTGGAGCCTCTGGGCTGAAGATGAACATACTATTTTGGAGAACAGTAGAGGGACTCTGGGCACCCTGGCCTCAATATTAAACTTTCACCCTGCATTTTCTACAGATCAACAACGGGCAACAACCCCAATCTCAGTGAAAAGCCCTTTCATATTTCTAAAGGAGGTGAATAATAATTAGAAGGTCTTCAGTAGCTATGCAAGAAATACTCTTAATATCAGACAGGCTGTAGTAATCACACAGTTGTCCTAAAAAATGTGAATCATCCATTTTTGGTGAAGGTCTCCAATTTTTTCCTCATAGCAGAGCATAGGAGAGAGGACAAGGCAAGCCAACAGTGGTCCTGCAACAGCTGAAGTAAGGAAGCTGAGACAACAAATGCAGGTATCTGGTATCTACAGGTGGCCCTTCCTTTCTGCCAGCTGTGTTTTCTTGGGAGAGTTGTCTCATCCCAAAGGGAGCAGATACTCAGCAAAGAGCTTCTTCAGCTATGCCTGTGCATGAGAAGATGCGTGTCTGCTCCTCACCGCTTAGAGTAGGACTTTCCAAATCCTGTGTCCAGCTGTGAATGGTCACTGCAGCTGGGGATCTCTTGAAACATGTGAAGAACACCTGGGTCCCTGTGTCCCATACAGAGCATCTCAGCTGGCCTTCTGAGAGGATGCGGCTATCAGGTTTGGGGTTTTTGTTGGTTTTTTGTTTGGTTGGTTTTGTTTTGTTTTGGGTTTTTTGTTTTGTTTGGGTTTTTTTTTCTTCTTTTTGGTTGGGTTTGTTTTGTTTGTTTTTTGGTTTTTGGTTTCGGCTTTGGTTTTGGGTTTTTTTGAGTGATCCTGTGCTATAATGGGCTTTTCTTATTTCTGAGCAACATTTGAAATGCGAGGCTAGCACAGGTTAAAGGGAGAGATTTGCTGGACTCTTCTTGCTCTTGTTAGTGCTGGCTGATACAACACGCAGGCAGTCTGGGAGGAGCTGTCATGGAGAGCTGGCACTGAAGCCTTTCTCTGCCTGATTCAGGCTGAAGTTGAATCTAGCTTCAGCAAAGACACTGTTCAAACAAAATGAGACTTCTGGCATGGAAACCTTCTTTCTGGGAGCATTTGTTTCATCTTGGAGCCTTTGGAGAGAGGGATGGTTTCAGTTTTGGGCTCCCTGTAACCCAAAGGTGCTTAATCTGCCTGTATATGGGCTCTAAAGTTGCAATACTCTTTATCACCATGCAATTAATGTTTTCACGAAGAAACCTTAATAATTATTAGTATTTATGTAGCTGTTGTTATCTTTAAAGTGTTCAGTAAATACTGCTGTGGTTTGTTTGTTTGTTGTATTAAAAAGGAAGCCCGTTTTCCCTTAGTGGCCAAAGTGATTCACTAATACTGGCAGCTGCTCTTTGCATAGTTGTGGTGCCTTTTGTGTAAGGATTTCCAAGTGCTCTACAGACTTTATTTATCTTTGTATGTTCCAAAATGTATTGCTGAGGTAAGCAAGGAAGTAACTTATTTCATTCACAGACCAGTGAAATACAGTAGCTCTTCATCAGTTCATGTCAACAGAAAAGAGTAAATTTAGATTTAGAAATTATGGGACACTAAACTAATTTCATAGATAACAGGATGAAGATAGATATAACATAAAGATGTGAAATAGAACTGGGACAGCATAACACAACAATTTTTTCTGAGTTGGGTTTTGGGGTTTCTTTTCCCTTGAAAGTGTCATATATATCTCCATCTTACACCCAAAACCAATAAGCTCCACTAGCACAGATTTCAGGTTTGCCTCTCTGCACATTCAGAGGCCGAGGCTCAGCCTGCTATCCCCTCTACATTTATGCAGGTGCTGTTAGCCTGGTGACCTCCCATCTGCTGCAAGTGAGTACAATGGATGTGCAACCAAGTAAAAGGCCACACCAATGAGTCAAGGAAAAATATAGGGCATTTTCCTTCTATTTCACTAGAATCAAGCTGTCACTGTTGATCTCATTTCAGAGGAATGAGACACACTCTTTCAAGGAGAGAAAAAAGTTAAAACTTTGTTTTTCACATCCCTTTATACAGAGTTTTATAAACCATCTCATGTGTATCTCCTATTGGTTGGTTACAAGCTGTTACCCCGTAGTAATTGGTGAGCCTTGGAGAAGGTGTCTATGTTCAAGAAAGGGTTGTTTGTGGGATATTGTTTTTGTTCTTTTACTGAGACAGTTGGTATTGTTGAAATAGGTGCAAGGAAATAATAGTCCTGATGTGTAGAATTATTTTTTGCTGTTGCTTCTGTTTTCATGAAGACCTGTTAGCTTTTCCACGGCTATGTTGAACCAAGACTCAGTATGCAAGGCCTTACACAGGCCTGCTGCTTGTCACCACATCAAGCCATTGTGTGGTAGGGATGAGCACAAGGAAAAACCTGCAAGGTTTAGAGTGAAGTGACATCCCAGCATAGACATAGTAGTGGTGGAGCCTCAGAGGTTCCAAAACACATGGAGCTCTTCATTTAGATTATCACGGCAATGCAGTGTGCAGGGACATCTATTCAGTAATGAAACAAAAGACAATGTTGTTCCACTTGACTTGCACATGCTCTTCTTCTCCTGGAATGAAACCATCTCACTATTGATTCACGCACCTTTGTTTAGCTTAGAAGAGCTGAGAGAATTAGAGAATGAGATCAAATAGCTGCAGGTTATATTTAATGCTCCTTACAATGATGATGATCTGCCTCAGTGTCAGAGTTAATTGCAAGAATAATTCACACTTCCTTTTCCAGCCAGTCCTAGTGACTATCGGAAAATCCACAAGTTAACCAAATCTGGTGTCTCAGAAATTTCAGAACCGTAGTACAGAATATGAGGTAGCACAAACTCCAGCCCATTTGTACTTATTTGATATGAACACTGAACAGACATAAAATACAGCCCTTGTCTAGAGTCACTGATGTTAGAATGGTAATGTTTGCTACAGGCCTAACCAAAAGTAATACACAAGGCTCTTCTTCCCAGCAACAGGATATTGTACTGCACATCTGGGACTAAATGGAGTTGTGCCTTCTCACAGCAGCTCTGCTTTTGGCCCCTGGGAATGTCATGAGAGTTTCATACTGTTCTCAATTCTGCCTTTTTTTTGACCTGATCTTTTATGCATTTGATAAAGCATATATAAATTTATGTTGCTCCATGTGAGACTATTACTCTGCAACGGAATGTTGCTTTACTAAAATATGCTTTTTCATATAATTTCGACAAAAATATACTACTCAGATAATCTTGTTCTGCATAGTTCAAGATTTCTTTACTTTCTTCTCTAGTCTACTCTTTTTACAATACCAGAATTAGTTTCTTATTTACACAAAGACCACTTTGTTCTATTCCAGTCAATTAATTAGACTGTTATTGTTTTCCAGGTCTTCACAGATGAGATAGCATTCACCAAAAAAAAAAAAAAAAAAAAAAAAAAAAAGGTAGAAAAGAAAAAACAAATGGTGTGGCTTGGGAACAGGAAAACTTAATTTATTAATTTAGCATAACATAACAAGGTTTATTTCAAACATCCAGACATCACTGACAAAGCTCCCTTTACATTAACATCCATTAGGTCAGATCTCTATGAAGGGAAGACTATAAAAAGTAACATTAGGAACCAAAGGAATAAGAGAGTACTTTTAATTAGTTAAACATGTCTTCTGTGGTTCTGTTTTATTCCTAGATGTAAAACTGGCCTTTACAATGATCAGACATATTTCAGCTTAAAAAAGTCAACACCCTGTTGATATGCTTATTATGGTGTGCAGTGGATTATGTGCATTATAAAAAGGAAAAAGTCTACACTGAAGCCCATATTTTGACATATTTTCACTGTGTTTGACATCCCAGGCTTTTTGCCTTATTTCTTCAATTTTCTGTTGCGATGAGCTACATTTTGAGTAGCTCATCATCAAAAATTCCTATGGTCATAACTCAATAAAGCATCTCACTCTATTCAGAGAATATAAAGGGAAAGTACTGTGACTTGTTCATGGCCTAAATCACTACAAAGGATGATTTCTGGGAGTGAAAAGCTCCTTAATTTTGCACATGAAAGCATATCAAAACAGTAGCAAGAGGCTGAAACTAGACAAATTCAAACTTCAATCTGTGGATTTTCAAGACTGAGAATGATTATTTCACAAACAAATTGTTGAGATGGTTCCTTCATCATCTGAGTTTAAAAAAAAACCCAACAATTACTTTTCATTCTGAAAGATGTGTATCAGCTGAAACATTTTGTGTTTGATGCAGGAACTACTGGATGAAATTATATGACATACAGGAACTAACATTCTGTGATCATAATAGTCCCTTTGATCTTGAAATTTATGAAACAATAAACTTTTTGCTTCACCTCCTCTGTGACTTAGAGAGATACTAACTCTCACGGGATCAATAACAGGACCATTTGCCTAGCAACTGTGGCAAGATGAAATCTGCCAGAAACATACCTAAGTTGTCTCTAGATAATCCATTTTGCTCTCACAATGTTGAGAAGGCATTTTAACTGGACTAATGCTTTAATGTCCTGCTTTTAATGTCAAGTCAGTTGGTTCAGAACTGGCACCAGAGCTGTGTAGTGCTGTACCTTGCCAGGAACAATGATCAGCAGAGTGATCTGGGATGTGCCGTTGGGTAACATAGATAAGTGAGGAAGGAACATGGGACACAACTTTTTGCAATGGCAAATGGCTTGGATGCACAGATGGAGCATGACAATAAGCTACAGTGCAGAGCTGAAACACTCTGCAATTTTATACAGATATGTTCTTGTGTGGTATATACATGCACACGTATGCATGCATCTAGCATATGGATATAGGTTCTCATAATCCCCTTGGAAAAGTGATATCTTGACCTCATGATGTGCTTGCCTGGAATAGATTGCATTAGAGGCGGAAGAATTATTTTCCTTTTGAAGACTCCAAGAACAGTTTCTGCAGGTGGTGCCTTGGCCATGCTACTGCATCAGACCCTACTCACTGGGACAAACTGACATAAAACTGACAAAACGACTTTGAAACAAAATCAGTCTGTTCCTCAGGTGAATTGTAGTTCAGAAACCCATCTCCTGTTCTTCCTGACAAATCAGATTTTGGTAGTGCCCTTATGCACTCCTCTGTGACAGTTCTGCCCATATTTTCCACTTGGACAGCTAATTGTCACCATGTGGCAGCATGGTGCTATGAGAGCTCAGTAAACTGATGGTCATGCAAATCATACACAGCTCATAGGTCAAACTTTGAATTTGTCAGCATTTCAGTGCTTATGCATAGTGTCTGGCATGAGGACAAACTGCACATATTTGCTCACAGCAATAAGTGCAGAGTGTCTGGAGATTCCACTGCAATAATAAGCAGCACTTCTACAGTGTTTTCCTTCAACAGCTCAGTGGTTGACACCTGGTTTTGCAGCTCCTGGGCCACATATTACCATGCAATTGGCAGCTCTTTATAGAAGAGGAAATCAAATTGGCTAGATTGGAACCTGCTGGACACTTCATCCATCAAGTTTGTAGCAAAGCTGGAACAAACATTGAGTTGATTCAATTCAAGTCCCAAGCATTTGCTAGAATGCAATAAATAATTTTACCTAAGTGTAATAAAAATTAACAAGTTTCAATGATAAATGCAGAAAGGATGTGATTTAAGAACTGTCAAAGGTTAAATAAGGACACACTGGCACAAGTTAGTGGAGCAAAATACACTAGGGCAGATAAAAAGATGAAAAGATGATAAACAGACTTGATTAAGCATCACCTGACACTCTACTTGCATATTTAAGTGAGTACTGGCAGCATCAGACACATTGCTCTCAGCCCCCTCACTCTGATTTGATGCCACATGGTTAATCTGGAGCCAAGAGCATCTGACCAAAATGACAGGTACATTGAATTGTGTATAATTAAAAACCGAGCCGGCCTCCACAGTTGGGGAAGGCAGACAAATGAGAGCTTATCAAAAGAATACAAGTAGTTTATAACACCAAATAGGAAACACCAGGTTTGTTTGGTATTAGCATTATTCTGGTTTAGCTGGAGAAACAGTCTTGGAACAAGCTACAGTGGTTTTTGTCTGAGTGAGCCTACAAAAACCAGACATATGAGAAACTGGGTGAAACTTCTCACTCACCTGTTGCAACTTGTCTGCACACAGATTGCAAGACATCCCCGAGGAGAACATCCCGCTTTCCCATGTGCTTCTGCAGGGTGTGGCTTACCATAGCTCCCAGTCCTTGCAAGTGCCTCTGGGTGTTATTGCAATAGAAATAATAAAGGCTTATTATAAATTGTAGAGAATAAACAGCAATAGACATTTTAATTGATTTTGCTGCAAAACAGTCACGTACTGTGTTTCCATAGGTAGGCACAAGTAACTCGACAGACAGATTGCCATATAGAAATTGCAAAGTCATTACCACTAGGTGTTCAGTTTCTACTGGAAGTGGTAACACAGGTTTCATTTCTGCATTTAATAAAGGGATGGGTACACAGTAAAGCCCATACCTCTGCAGGCAACAGTCCCAGCTTTCCATCAAAGACACAGAAAACAAAGTTGTTTCACATGAGCTTTCTGGCAGGCAACTTTACACCATTCAGGGTATCCAGTGAGGGAATGGGCTGATTTGACCCTAATGGACAATTAAAGGACTTATTAAATTAATTAGTAGCAGGTTCTTCTTCCAGGCAGGAAAATTTTGTTTTGTATATGCTGGTGAGAACCAGAGTAAATGTTTCCCATAAACCTTCCAAGTCCGTAACAGTTATGTATAATCCTGGATTTAAAAGGGACCCTTACAAAACATAACTTAGTAAATGTCCTTCTGAAGGAGCAGGAAGGAATGAGAATGTTCTCTTTTGGGCTGTGTGTGTCACAGACAAGGCAATGAGCTGTTGTCAGCATGTTGACCAGGGTTAACTGTTCCAGGCTACTTTTTCCCTGCCCACAAAGAACGAGATAACCTTAAGGTGACACAGTCATGGTGCCAGCTTTGTCATTGATAACACTCATGCAATTGTACTTAAACGCCCATGAGGTATAGCTCTGCATCCTCATTCCCCAAATCTGGCACAGAGTTGTGACCAAGACCAACGGTTGCAGCAGGACTGAAGGCATACCCTGTTCTGTTCATGGGGCTGCCAGGGTATCAAGGCCACATAAAAACAGATACTTGTTTGAGTTTCAGCATCTGCCATGGCACAGGATTTCATTTCTTGTTAATTGGTCTTCATACTTACAGCACTTCAGCTTGTGAGTACAAAAAGGCAGCACTCGGAGGGATTGCACTGGAGTAACAGTGTGAATTTAGTCAGTCATCTAGATATACTTGTGAGAGAGTTAGATAAATATTAAAATACTACCCCTTCTCTCTCTTTGTGCTGTAGGTGGTAGACAAGGGTGATGTTACTTTATGGTGAAAGTTGTCCTTGCAGTAGCTTTCCTCTTGCTTGTTCCACAACACTGTACTTTGGTTCTCTTTCAGCTCTCATTCTTAAATCACGTATTATCTATGTAATTTATACAGAAAGAAAACAACATTTCTGTTCAGCCAGTTTTGCTATCCTTTGCATTTTTTCACAAGCACTGAAACAAGGTTCTTGCAGTTTTTTACCTTGCAGCTATGCAAGCTATGCCCACTGAATTCTCTGCTTAAGTGGAGTGCCTGGAACTAGATCTCCCGCTTCTAGAATCACACTGCATAGTCCTGAATAAATTTATTATTTATGACATGAAAATTAAAACACAATATAACTTTAACTACTCTAGCTTTGTTTGGCACTCGCCAAATGCCAAGTCTTGCATTTAGGGTGGAGTAGTCCCACAGAAAAGTACAAGCTGGGCAGTGGCTAGATGAAAACAGTTTAGAAGAAAAGAACAGGGTGGTTGGGTGAAATGCTGAACATGAGTCAGCAAGCTGCATCATCAGCAAGAGGGTGGTCAGTAGGTCAAGGGTTAGGATTCTTTCTCTCTTTGGGACATGTCAGACCAGAGCTAAAGTGCTGTGTCCAGGTTTAGGCTCCCCAAAACAAACAAGCAAAATAAACCAAAAAACCAAACACACCCCCCCCCCAAAAAAAAAAAAAAAAAAAAAAAAAGGAAGAAAAAAAGGAAGCTAACAAACAAAAAAGATACTGACGTATTGTAGCAAAATCTATTTTACTGCCCCCCCAACAGCTGGGGCTGCTGGAGCTGTGAGCTGCATTTGCTCAGCCTGAAGCAGAAAGCTGGCTGTAGGGACATTTTACTAATCACTGTAGCTACCAAACGGGAGGATGTGGAGAAGGAGGAGTCACACTCTTCTCAAAGTCAGGCATCATGACAGCATAAGAGGCAGCAGCCTCCAGATGGGAAATTCTCTTGAGATACACGAAAAACATTTTACTCCAAGTGTTGTCACTCAGTGAAAGAGTTTGTCCAAAGAAGTTGTGAAATCTCCATCTCTGAAGCTATTAATAGCCGGACAATTCCCTGAGCCACCTGCTTTAACCGGGTTCCACCCTCAGCGGAAAGTCGGATTATGTGACCCCGGGGAGGCTGCCGGCCAACACGCCAGCCCGAGTCAGTCTGGCTCTGACACCTAGACTAGTCTGCGTTTCCGTCAGCAGATGGCAATATCAGCTAAATTACATGTTTATTCCAGCACGGCAATGCGAGTTACCTGTCGAGGAAGGCAATAAAGAGGTGGGGAAATTAGAGACTGCATGCACAGGAATGCCTCACGTGCTGCTTTTATTGTGCCTCCTCCCAGCCAGGTCCCGAAATGATCCCAAACAGAGCCCAAACAAGCAGGGCCCAAGGTAACAGAGCCCAGACACGCAGATAGCTCTGGCAGAACGCAGCAAGCACTCCCAGCACTGCCGATTGCGACAGCGGTCAGCTCCACCCGGGAGCGGACCGGGCAGCGGCAGAGCCCGGGACAGCGGCCCTTGGCCGGGCAGCCTAGGTCCCCGATCATTGCATCTGATTGTACCCCCACGGCATGCGTGGCTGCCGCGCGTGGCCTTAGAAATCACCAATCAGTGGCTTTTGAAGCCAAATTAAGGCGTTTTTCCTAAACCCATTGGCTTTTAAAGCGACTCTTGATATTTACAAACTATGCGATTAAGACTTCCGCGCGGGGACGATGCTGCTGCCCGGCTGCCGGTGCAGCTTGGGCGGGATAGTCCATCCCGGAGGAGAACGCCTCCCTACCCGCACCGGGACGAGCTTCCCGCCGGGGCCCCACAGAGCATCGCCCGCCCCCCGCACTCTGGCGGAGCGGAGCGGCCGTGGCGTGATGGGCGCCCCGCCCGCCGCCGCCGGGACAGGCCGTGCCGGGGAGGCGCTGCCGGGGCGGTTTTTCTAGGCGGGCGGTGACGGGAAGGCGGTGCCGGGGCGGTGTTTCTAGGCAGGCCGTGAGGGGGGAGGCGGTGCCGGGGGCGGTGTTTCTGGGCAGGCTGTGAAGGGGGTGGTATCGAGGAGCGTGTTCTTGTTTCGGCTGCGCGGGGTGAGGCGGTGCTGGGGGCGGGCCGGCGGTCGCGGTTGGCGGCGGTGCTGGGGCGGCCATCGGCCTCTCCTCGAAGGGGCTGGCGGCTCCGCCCCGGTAGGCGAGAGCGGCCCTCCCAGACTGCGCTGGCGCGGCTGCCTCGCCGCCCTTCTCCTGTTTCCATCCGCTGCTGCTCCGTGCTGCTGCCCACAGCGCCTGCCGGTCATCCGCTTCAGCCCGCGCCGCCATGGGGACCCTTCAAGGCAGCCCTGGGCGAGGCGGCCTCCGGTTCCTCTTCCTCCTCCTGCTTCTGTCGCCCGTGCGGGTGAGTCCATGGGGAATATCGGGCCTCCCGGCATGGTGGGGAGGAGAGGGAGCGGCGGGTGGGCAGCGGGATCCCACGCGTGTTGCCTGGGGCGGAGGGAGCCGCGGCGTCCCGCGACCGGGGGTGTCCCAGGCGGCGGGGCTGGATAAAGGCGGCGGTGTCCCGGCTTAGGCCCCTGGGCTCGGGGCGGCGCGAAGCTGAAGCAAGGGACCGGGGTGTCCCCTCCTCGTCCCCGGTGGGGCTCGCCCCCCTTCTCCTGTGCCTCTGCTCCCCGTCGGGACGGGGCTGTCAGCCGGTGGCACGGCAGGCCCGCTGGGAAGCACCCGCGAACTTCAGCCTCTGCCCAGTCCCCGTCGGCTGCGGTCGCAGCCGGCAGCGGCAGCCCCCGGGATGCCGCGCTCCCGTGGCGTGCCCTGGTTATGCAATGCCCAGTGCATGTGAGTGGCCACGCAGTCACATGCCCGGCAGAGGCTTGCAGATGTCGTCGGTGTCTGGTTCGCTTTGCTTGGGGTGTAACTTACGCTAGGTGACGACTTCTTAGAAGTAATGGTCTGTGCGGAGTGAGAGCTGCTGTTTACGCATGTGCTAGTAGTAAGACCACATATTTCCTTAAAATTGAGGACTCGAGTGTGTCTTGGGAGCTTTAGGAAAAAAATATGGTAAAACATTCACTCTTCTCAGTCATGTTTTGTTATGCTGTAGCGCAAGATAGGAGCGGGATACTCCACATTCCTCAGGAGAAACAAGGAGTGTCTTGTAAGCCTTAGTGGTTGGCTTTCTTTCCCTCTCTACCTACTTGAAAACATACTTTCTAGGTCAAGTTTTATGATTAGCTCTTTTTAAACTTAGGAGCTTGTCATCTTGTGTATGTGCTGTTCTCATCCTCTTCGAAAAAACTTTTAAAGAGCTTGAACATAAAATGAGGTATTCATTCGTCTATTAGCACTGGAGAAGGTGATTGTTAGTCGTGACTTGTGATCTTCAGGTGAGTAAGTAATGATATTTCACAGCTAACCAATGCACCTTTATGTGATGTTTTTTGGAGGGAGATATCATCTTGGAGCAATGGGGTGTGTCCTAGGCTGGTAAAGAAATGACAGAAGGCTTTCCTTTTCAGGAGGATACTGACCTATGGGAGCTTGAAACAAGTTCCCCAGATATTTAGGGGAATTCTTGTAGAGGCTTTGTGGTCCCTCAAAGTAAATATTACAAAATTACTCTAACCATGCAAGTCTCAGTTGTGTACCGTAAGAAGGCAGAATCTGGTTTTATTGGAAATTTTTGCCATTAACTCTTATTTACAGCCTGACACTTCACAAAGAGGACCCTTGATATCTTTCAAAGAGAAGCTGGTCCTTCAGTTAGACTGAGCCTATTTAGTGTTAGATGCTTGCTGAAGAGAAGCATTATAAAGGTAAACTGTTCTCTCCCTCAAGTGTACTGCTGGTGTAATGGTTTTGTGCTTTCAGTTGTGATGTTTGTAATCCAAAGTGCCCTGTGTCATGTTTCTTTCTGCTTCAAAGCAGTCGGTGGGCTGGAGTGGCACTTCAGCTCACAATCTTTCCACTATATATGTGTTCACAATGAACTTGAAGTGTTCAGTATCTTTCACTCTGAACAGTGCATGGTACAAGATTTCTGCCAGCTATCCATTACTATTTTATTTTCTTATGAATGTCCTAATGCACTAGATGGTATTTGTGTGCTTAGTGGCCACTATTGCAATTGATCTTTGTATAATTGTACTAAAACACAAGCTGTTAAATCACTGGCTAATCAAGGTTGGATACAGATTTCCTATCAGCAGCTGGGGTCCCAAGCTAAATTTGATTTTCTGAAATCCCATGGGAAAGTGTTAATGACAAGTGCTGCTCATGCCAAGTGGCTGCAGTGTGGTGTTACCTGACCTCGGACATGAAGTTCTGAAATGTCTGTTTGGAGCAGTTTCCTATTTGGAGCAATGTCTGTTGGAACAGGGATGGCAGTGTAGCTCCAGAACAAGACAGTAACCACTTCATCTAAATTACTTCCTGGAAAATCAGGAGTGACTTGTTCAGCCTTTCTGGATGGTGAGGAAGCTGCCTCAGAAGGGGAGAGATGACTGAAGGGAGTGACTGGTAGAACTGAGTAGTACCTAGCTGGGCAGTAGCCAAAACAATCCAGGTGTTGTACAGTAGTATTATTATTAACCTGCAGGCCATCAGAGCTGTTTTGGTGCAGATGGACTTAGCTGCAGACAGGTGCTAGTTGGGGGCCCTACACTTCCTGATCATGCATGCATCCTTGCAGCTAACATCAACTTGTCCCCACAGATACTGAATTCTTACTGTTACTGCAGCTTTCTCTTCCTACTTGACTTTGACTTTACTGTGGCATCTGAAATGCTCTTTGATAACTCCAGAGCTTGCTTTGCCTGACCAGGAGTAGTAATGATATTTCCATCTGAAAGGAAACAGGCTGGTGAGCAAAGGAACTGGAAGAGCTTGGCAGATAAGGCATGGCTTTGAACAAGCTACTGAAATAGACAAAGAATTACAACTAAACCTGTAAAGTTTCCTTTAGTCCATGCACCTCTTTCTCCCACAGGAAGGGTTGTGAGGTAAAACGCAACTTCTGGGACAGATCTCTGAATCTGACCTGCTCTCCTGTTTCCTTAAGCCAGTCTTCACCCATACACCACCCATTTATTAGGGGTGGTGTAGTGTTTCCTTAGAACTCTCAACCTAGCTGGCAATAGCAGATATTAAGGGATGCAGGGGAAGAGTGTGCTTTTTCCTGGATTGATCTTTTTGCCCTGCAAGATCCCAGATGCATCATCCTAGATGAAGGAAAGGGAAACAGCTGTATCTGATGCTCTTGCCTTTTCTATACATTAGTAATCCTAGTTTGAAGAATCAAACAGTGTTCACTTGTCATCTGGTATTTGTAACACCACAAACAGTTGCTGTTTCTGTGTACAGCATCATCATTGTTCTTTGTCTCCTTAACAGTATGTATTCATTGGTGGTGGTGAATGCTGCTGGAAGCATCAAAATTTATCAGTGTGTTTCAACCTGCAGTTGAAGAAACATGGGCTGAATTAAATGTGTTTATGATCTGTTGGAACTCTAGTTCTATTACAAATGAATGGTAATGCTTGGGAACCAGAAAACTCTTAACAGAACTTCTGTAGAATGCCCATACTTGCTCATGTGCAAGTTCTTTTTAAAGGCTCCTAGAGCCTTGGCCTGAGGTGAAATTTCTCTTCAAACAGGCTAAGCCTGCCAGAAATAGGAGTACAGTTTTCTGAACTCTGAGGATGTACTGAAGGTTGGTGTTAGTGTACTGGCAAGTGGTTTCTAAGATATGCTAGAGGCAGGAAGGAACAGTCTTTATCTAAGGTTATGTTGCTTTATGAAATACTTAGGAAAGTCCCATTCTAATATAACAAGTACTTAGTCATGTGATCTTAAAAGGAAAACATACAGAGAAGAAAAAAAAAAAACCAAAACAAAACCATGAACTAGCCCTGTGTTACTTATGGAGTGTTTTAAGTATTTTGCCTTTTTTTAGAAGGCAGTTTGGTTTAACATAGCATTTCTCTGTTACTTTTTTTTTTACTAGGCTTTCATCCACTTAAGAAACTTAATACCCAGGTAAACAATTATCTGACCTAAAAGTCTGACTCTGCAAGCAGCATCTTTGTCAACTATGACTTATTTACAACCACACTTAGTCATCCCCATCTCACCCTACCCTCATAGGAGCATTTTGTCCGAAAGAATGGAAAGAGCAAAGTGCTTGTCTTACTCTCTAACTTAATCTAGCTTTTACTAGAGGGTTTTCAGAGGGAAGAACTGTCAGCTCTATCTTATCTGTGGTAGTGGAGTAGTTATGTAGTTATTTGTATCCCTGAATGCTGTTTCAGCCATAGGAGACCAGTCCTCTCCTGTATTTTGGGGCTGACTCAATGGTAAGCAGGCTATTAACTTGTTAATGTTCAAGAGCTGTGTTGTTCAATTTAGGCTATTGATGCATAATGATTTGGTGGTTTTTAGGCTTATGGACTTGGTTCAACTGCTGTAAATCAAGCATCCCCAAAGCTTACTGGTTCAGAGGACAAACTTAAGCTTTTATTAGTGAAATCCTGCTAGGTAATGGTATAAATGTAAAATCTTGAACTGTTTCTGAAACTATGTTCTTGGTGTTACTACTGAAACAGAGTATTCAGACTTACAGTTCTAGGCCCAAATGCTCTTCTAATAGTTTAAAGCAGCTGATCTGTTCAGCTTTTCTTAAACAGGCTGAAAGTTTGAGTGGCAAACATTGTTTTTTCCATTGTATGTTTTATTGCTGTGAAACTTCAGGAATGTGATTTGAAATTCTTTATCCAAAGTCAAATATAAACTAATACTAGACTGAACTTTGTCTTGCTTTATTTTTCTTTTGTGATTAGCTGTTTAATGTACCTTTTGGTACATTACCAAGTGTTGTGTGCAAATAAGTTGGTTTATGTTCTGTCCTGAAAATGATGACAGAAAGCCTTGTAGGTAAATTTATAAACATAAGACAGATTGTATTATGTTTTGTATTCATGTAGCTATAACCAAGGAAGTGCTGCCTTGAAACACAGATAATGTTTTTAAAACAATTGAACTATCAGTCCGACTGACAAGGTAACTGAAATGTACTCAAGCTTTTCTATGCAAGAGGTGCCCTGATAAGTTTTTTGTAACTGTTAACTACATTACCAGGTTTCCCCACACATTCCACTCTGGAAGAAACAGTCTTTCTCTAAAGAGTAGGCTGATTACTTTGCGTGTTTTAAAAAATAAGAACTGCTAGATACCAAGATGTAATGAAGCACAGGAAGTGTTTTTCAGAAAGGATGCTTACAAATCATTCTAGACTAAATACCGAAGCCAGCCTGATATGGAAGAAATAACTAATCCTTTTCTCACGGGCGTTGCAAAGCAGCTCCAAATTCCTTGCCCTTTTGCAAGAATAGTAGTGAATCTGTGCTTCCTCTTGAAGAAACCATTCACTTCTGATGCTGGTACAAACAGCAGAACATTTTCACTGCTAGTAGATTGTTTGCTGTTAAAACTGGGACGTATAGGTGTGAGGAAGCAGAGTTGAAGATGATGACTTCTAAATTTGCATCATAGTAGTGTTAACTTCTTGGATTAACTTGATGTATGAACAAATTTACAATGGGGTTTTGAGATATAGTCCACAAGTTATGGAATTTTGACTTTTTGGCTTATGCTGGTGTTAAACATTCAGTGTTTATAAGTGCAATCTTAAAGGGTGTTATCCAGCTTGTATCATAGAACATTGTAATACTTAACAGCTGGTTGTGGGTTTAACTAGAAGATGTTCTAGAATAGACAAATGAAATGGTGATCTAGATGAGTGGCACTTAAACTGACTTTTAGACGGGCTTGCAGTGAGTGACTTTGAATTGGCCCTGGTTAGGGGAAAGAGGAAACAAGTCTTGGGTTGGGTAAATTAGTGATGGTTATTGTCCCTGATAAACAACCAACTACTGATGTACTTTTTGAAGAACTGTCAGTGATGTTCAGCACAAAAATGGATGTTACGGAGGCACTGTGTTTCTGGGTAGCTATCAGGTATTGTCAGGACAGCCTTTCAGGGGCCTCTCTGGTCGGTAAACAATACTATTCATGGTCAAGCACAAAGCACAGCAGTCTGTCCTTGCAGCAACAACATATGGTGTCTCTAAAATGCTAAGTCAAGGTTGTTTTGGAGATCAAAATAGGTCAGTTATATCTCAGACTGTACTAAGCAAACTCCTGATCAGAGCTGGCAGAAGTGTAGCAAATGTTCGTGCAGTCTGCTTTGCGGCTCAGGTAGTAGGAAAACTTAGGAGCTGTATTAAAGCTTTTGTTGTAAATAGCTTGTTATTGCATTAAATGTTTTAATTTCCAGCATAAATATTTTGGCTTGGTATCTCAGACGTTTCAGTGTCAGTACTACTGAACAAAAATGAAAGGCTTTCAAGGTGCCACTGCCCTTTTTCAATTTTTTTTATGCACATAATAAAGAACAAATTTCTGAATTTTCAATAGTCCCTCCGTTAAATTAAAACATCTTTAAAATTAGGATCTTTTCTTAGCACCGTAATGCCATTTAAATGTTCCATGCTTAGGCTTGAAAGTGGTGATGGAGGGCATCCTTTGAGATTGTGACAATGTATGTATGGCAGATGCAGAGCTATGAAGTTCTGTTTCAGAATCCTCTCTGTGCTGCTGCTTCCTCAATCTGTCACTATAATGAATTTTTAGGAAGGATCAGGAGGTGGCAGGAGGAAGTGAAATTGCACATAGGCAATGAGTTTCTCTCCATGTGCACTGACTCGTGCTCTAATGTGACAGTTTAACCCAACAATTATTGTGTTGTCTTGCATGAACAAATTATTTTCTAAATCACCTTGTTCTTGAAGATGTTTTTCAGGTATTGTTTAGGTTCTTCTTAAGTAATTCTTATACTTGATCTTAACTATAGGTTGTGCACCTCCTATTTCTGTAATGATCAAGGGAAGGTGGGGAGCTGAGCTGAAGATCAGTGGTGATGTGCACCATGTCAAAAACACCTGCTTTTGTTGATGGGTGCTTTATGTAGTACACACTGATGTTTGAATTAGCAGGAAGTTATCAGATCTGGACTGCAACTGGTTTTTGGAGTAGTAGCACATAAATTCTACAATAGCTGAGATATCAGCAACTATTCCTTGCAGTTATTCACTTGTTTTGTTGATTAGGTACTTCCACAAATGTGTGTCTGGTATGGAGAGTGTGGAATTGCTTCTGGAGACAAGAGATACAACTGTGCTTATGATGGGCCACCAATAGCACTACCAGAAGATGGCTATGACTTAATGCAGGTGAGCTTCTCTTGTAGGTTTCCTGCTGAAAAAAAAATTCTCCAACAGTAGAATTCTGTATTGGGCTCTTTTGGACCTGTGCTATGGACCTCTCATCCTAACCTGATGAGAAAGTAGACAGACTGTCTCTGATTTCTCAGGTCCAACTGGGTTAAGGTAATTTACCTCAGTTTCTTTTCAGAGGTATGAGAAGTCTCTCTCTTCGTGCACAACACAGCATATTGCCAGATTTTCCTTCTGACATCTGATAGTTCAAAGCTTTAAAGAGTGAAATAACTACAGGTTAAACAATGGTTAGACTGGTGAGAGGAGTGACTTCATTAAATATGTAGGTCAGCTGACTGCTGTTGTGTATTGTTTCTGAAGACTTAATGTACAGTTCTTGTATGTTAGTATCAGTTGTACTTGTGTTAAATGTGTTTGTCTCTTCTACAAACTGAACATGAAGCACCTCTTCCAGGTAATCACTGGTTTTATGGTTAGTGCTTGCCTTCTGAGACTTTAAAATCTGATACTATCCAGAAGGAGTACTAGAGGATAAGCTGCAGGAATACTTTCAACTTGGATAAACATGTGTTGTCCTCTTACCAATAGGCTCTCAAATGCCATTATCATTCTATATTTAGACCCTGGTGAGTAAAGATCATCTGAAGGAGCTTTTCAAAAGGAAGTGCTGCCTTGAATGAAAGAAGTGAAAAAAGTGATTCTTCTCTCCAGTCTCTAAACAAAAATCTTGTTTGCTGGACTGTTTTTCTCCTCTGTGTCTCCCACAGCAACAGCTACTGTGTTCTGAAATATGTTGCTGCAAAACCTATGACTAGAATGAGTTTTGAAGTCTTAAACATGCTTTTTCTTCCTTTCCACTTGATCTCAATGTTGTTTGTTTTTTGGTTTTTTCTTAAGGAACTCTGTCCGGGTTTATTCTTTGGCAATGTTAGCACTTGCTGTGATGTTCATCAGCTTCAGACTTTGAAAAACAACTTGCAGCTGCCTCTGCAGTTTCTCTCCAGGTATGCTAATGAATGACAAAGCAACTAATTTAATAACAGGATATCAAAACACTTGTCTTCAAGTAGACTGTAGAAAAGGAGAAAAAGTGGTAATTTCATTTAAAGGATTATTGGAGCAAGCTGCTGGAGTGACTTTCTTATCCATAGCAGCGGGCTGCAATGTCATGAAACAACTATTTGCAGTCTGGATTTATTTAGCTAGTAAGAATAAACATTCCTTTAGCTTGTCTCAAGCTACTTTATCTAATGAAACTTTCAGAAGAGGGTGACAATGTAGCATTTGGTCTTGTTCTAACTAAAGCATTAAGAAGTCTAGGTCTTTCTACTAGCAACATTTAAGTTTTTTTTCAAATTCTAGTAAAATTGTTTCAATCTGCTATTTGAGGCAGGCAATTTTATTAGTGATTTATGGTGCTTAAAATTGTTCATCTGTAGCATCAACAACAATTGTCATATTGCTGATTAAAGTCTTACAGAATTTAAATATTTTGTTCTGTTGCTCTGAGCAGAATGTTTATATTTGCAAGGTGTATCTGACTTGACCTACATAGCACCTTTACCTCTTAATCTGATTGCTGTTCATTGGCTTTCCTACCAATTGGCTTTCCTTACAGATGTCCATCATGTTTTTACAACTTGATAAACCTCTTCTGTGAACTGACTTGTAGTCCAAATCAGTCTGAGTTTTTGAATGTTACAAGCACCATACCTTACTATGATCCCGTTTTAAAAGAGAACAAAAGTAGCATTACAGAGCTGCAGTACTTCATTGGCGATCGATTTGCAAATGGTGAGTAAACAGTTTGTTAATTTACCTTGGTTTTTGTCCAGGTAACCAGTGCTTTTTCAGAAAGAATTTGGAGGGGGAAACATCTCTCTGTCTTTCTGAAGTTTGAGTCATCACATAGGTAACAGTTGGTCCCCCTTAAAACTTATGGAACACTTAACTTCTGCCCGGGCAGGGGACATTCATTACACTGACACTGTTAAATAACAATGTTTTAAAGGTTCAGTTGAGGATGAACATCTATACAAATGGTTAATAGCTGATAACCTTGATGACTTTAACTTCACAAAAATTAAGGTTTTTGCCAAGTATTGAATGTCCAAAGTCTACCTGATACTAAAACAGTCTGGCAAGCATGTCAACAAAATTTGTACACACAGTGGTTCACTAAGAGGTACTCAGTCTTGAAATGGACTGCCTTGTCCTTTATCAAAATTAGATGTTTTTACAGAACAATACATTTGGGTTGTATTTTGATTTTGTAGCAAGCTTAAAGCATTAATTCAGTCTTGTTATGCTTTTTGCAGTAAACTTTAATAAAATTGAGACACTGGAAAGTCATATACTGTCTACAAGTTGAAAGCACCTTAAATGCTTTTCCTAGCTTTCCCTGAAAATAATATTAGGTAATGTTTCCTGTCAAGCAGAAAAGTAGGTTCTAGCATAATGCAGGTTTGAGTGGCTTTCTCAGAGCAAGGTAGCTGTAACAAAGCATTGCAACCTTGAATACTACAAATACAACTGAAAGCATTAGTTCACTATCCTAAGATGGTTCTACTTGAAAACTGTATGTTCCTGGAACTTGGAGAGTCTATAATGTTGGAAATACTTGGAATGCTTACTCAAATTATAAGATTGGTTTAATGACTTTTCCCAGCAATGTACAATGCCTGCAAAGATGTGGAGGCTCCATCGAGCAATGTCAAAGCACTGGGGTTGCTGTGTGGGAAGGATGTTAAAGACTGCAATGCAACCAACTGGATTGAGTACATGTTTAGTAAAGATAATGGACAAACTCCTTTCAGCATAATTCCAATCTTTTCAGGTAAGAAACTGAATAGTCCTTGCCTTTGAAACTCCTGTCAAAGGCTGGGTGCTATGGCTAGAGCATTGATTTTTAAACGGCTGCCCAGCAATGGAAGTCTGCAGTCACAGGCTTTCAAAGCAATGTGAGATTAACTTACTGTTTTTTATTTCTGCTTTGGGTTTTTTTCTATACAGCTTCTTCCTGTAGAAATCTATAAAACTCTGTGGTAGACTGAGCCTAGGTGACTGGCTACTTGTATTCCTTGGGAAATGGGCAGTACCCTCATCCTTGAGGATTTCATTAACTGGAAATTATTGTTACACATTTCACAATCTGAATAGATAAGAGGGATGACAAATCATTGCTGGGGTGATAGAAGTATGTGCTTATTACTTTTACAGACTAAAGTGTTATAGACATGACCACTCATTTAATTATTAGACAACCGTAAATAGTTGGTATCTGCTGTGGAAAAGGCAGTAGATTCTTCATCTGTAAGACCAAGAAATGCTGCTGTACACAGGGGCTGTGGGCTTTCATATAAAGGGTTAACTCACGTAACTGGGAAGGCCTGAATTTTTCCTTGTAGTAAACTGGCTCTACAACTTGTGATTTGTCATAGATGTTCCTGTCCATGGAATGAACCCTATGAATAACGCTACCAAAGGCTGTAATGAGTCCATGGATGATTCAACAGGACCATGCAGCTGTCAGGACTGTTCAATTGTCTGTGGTCCAAAACCTCAGCCCCCTCCATTGCCTCCTCCTTGGCTATTGTTTGGTTTGGATGCTGTGTATGTCATCATGTGGATCTCATACATGGGCTTTCTACTCATATTTTTTGCACTAGTTTTTGGAGTCTGGTGTTACAGGTAAAGCATTCAAAACAAGCTCTTCAAGTTAATTGTTTATCTCTGAGAACTTCTTTGCCTTATCAGATGCTTATGTCTTGACTACTTCAGCCAGCCAAAAGTCTGTTTTGTAGCAGATATCACATATACTTACAAAAAATGTTCTAACAGCTAAAACAACCTGGGAAATAGCGATTGCAGAAGTTGGTTTAGTTGATGCACGTGTCATAGCATTCTTAGCTACAGAATTACATACACTATTCTTCAACTTTCATAACTAAGTATACAGAAGTCTGGGAAAACAGACATTCGTAACAAAACAGTCACTGCTCTATTGCAAATTAAATAATGAATACTTTTTCCTATTTTGAAAAAAATTAAATGAAAGCTAAGCTTTCAGTAATTATAGCATCACACTTGATCACAAGGTTGGAGCACCTCTCCTATTAAGACAGGCTGAGAGTTAGGGCTGTTCAGCCTGGAGAAGAAAAGGCTCTAGGGATTCCTTACAGCACCTTCCAGTAACTAAAGGGGGGCTGCAAGAGAGCTGGAGAGGCACTTCTTCAAGGGCATGTAGTGACAGGACAAGGGGCAATGGTCTTAAGCTGAGGGAGAGTAGATATGGATTAGATCTTAAAAACAAATTCTGTCCTATAAAGGTATTGAATCAGTGGAAAAGGTTGTGCACTCACCGTTTCTGGAGGTGTTCAAGACCAGACTCGATGGGGCTCTAAGTAAACTGATCTAGTGAAGGTGTCCCTGTTCATGTCAGGGGAGTTGGAATTAGATGATCTTAAAGGTTTGCTTCCAACCTAAACCACTCTGATTCTATGGCTGTTCAGTTATAACCAGAAAACTGAAATTGCTCTATAATAAGAATTAAGTCTGCTTGGAAAAGGATAATGGGTATGACAATTTGATATGTTTAGTGGCCTTACCTTAGTTGGCATCATGAAGTGGTGTGTTTGAGATGCCTGGTTCATATTTTTAATGTAAAAATCTTTTGCAAATATCAACTTAGGATCAATTTAAAGAAATTCTTTGTGTTGTTAATGCTAGTTATCTTCTAAATGTGCATAAAGAATTGGTGCTTGATGTAAGCTGAAAAAGTTTCTTAAGTAGCTGACATGGTGTTCCAAAAGATCACAAAGCTGGAGACTTGTACAAACAGTACACAGTACAAATGCCTTTTTGGACAAGCAGGATAACACAGCTTCTTGCCTTGCAGGAGGCGGCACTTTGTCTCGGAGTACACCCCAATTGACAGCAATGTAGCCTTTTCTGTGAATTCCCACCGTGACAATGGTATGTCTTGGGTAACAGTAATAGGTTTATTACAAACTCAAGTGCATCCGTTTCCTATGGTTGGGCTCTGGAGTTTTAGCTTTGTTAGGCTAAAAAAAGGCCATTCTGAGAGGGCCTTCAGCCTTTTGACCAGCATCTCTCTTCTTTCAGAGTAGTACTTGCCCCTATTTCCCTGGATGCTGAAAGCCCTGGGTACCCCCTCATGGATCTAGCTAAGCTGCAAGGAAGTTCTGGAGAGCTTTGTTGTAGGAGTATATGGAGGACATGATGCTAAAATCAGTTTGATAGTGTTTTGACTCATCCATATATCCATTTAAGGCATGCTAGGAAAAAACTGTACTGTTACTTGTGTACCAGCTAAGGTAGCTTGTTTTATTGCTTATATATATTTTAGCTTTATTTGCTACATCTGCTGCTGTCAAACACAAACTTACATTACAAGAGCAACATAGGTATGAGCTGTTTTCTGCCCCTTGGCCTCAGTTAGGGATTGGTCCCAGGATCTGTCTGTCAGTGGAGACATAGATTCTAGTGCTTCCTACAAACAATAAAATTTCATCTTTCTGAGTGGACTCCAAGAAAATGCTACTTTACTGACTTCTCAAATATTTACTGTTTTACTTGCTCTTGCAGGAAACATTACCTGTGGTGAAAGGCTTGGTGAAAGGTTTGAGAATGGCCTGAGGATGACATTTACATCATGGGGGGCTTTCTGTGTCAGAAATCCACGTCCTGTTATCCTCTTCTCTGTGGTCTTCATTGCAATGTGCTGCTCAGGCTTTGTATATATAAAAGCAACTACAAATCCTGTAGATCTTTGGTCAGCCCCAAGCAGTCAAGCCCGCAAGGAGAAGGAATACTTTGACACACACTTTGGACCTTTCTTCCGTACTGAACAAGTTATTATTCAAGCACCAAAGAGCCACCCAGACACCTACTCACCTTACCCATCAGGAGAAGATGTACCTTTTGGGCCTCCCCTTACCAAAGATATTCTCCATCAGGTAATTGGGATTTACCAAGAGCAAAGACCTAAGCATACTTAACAGATATAACCACATGAAGTTGGTTTCTACCTGCAATGTTATGTATCCATCAAAACAGTCACTAGATAGTCTTATTAAAAATCAGAGCCTTACTATAAAAGCTTTTTTGCTGCAAACCCTTCTGTTAGAGAGACACTTGCAAGCTAAGTCTCTGTTCATAGTATAGCACAGAAATATTGTTTTTGTAATGTGTTTCTATTGATATATGCCTCTGTCTCTGGAAACTTGCAAGAATATAGTGTGCACTTAAGTCCTGTTTTGCAAGGGAAGTGCTTTCTTATGCTGCTCTAAAACTATGGTTTGTTTTGTTTTAAAGGTACTGGATTTGCAGGATGCTATTGTCAACATAACTGCTTCTTATGACAATGAGACTGTAATGCTGAAGGACATTTGCCTGGCTCCTCTTGCTCCCTACAACAACAACTGCACTATCCTGAGCGTACTCAACTACTTTCAGAACAGCCATTCTGTTCTGGATCACACTGTTGGGGATGAATTCTTTGTCTATGCTGATTACCACACTCACTTCCTATACTGTGTTCGGTAAGCAGTACAATTGCATGTGTTTTAATCACGTTGACAGTTATGCTTGGTTTGTGTGGATGCTGGCTCTGGTTTACCTTAAACATGTTTTCAATGCTACTGGAGAGCTCTGAACAGAAGATCAGTTTCTAAGCTTTCTCTTTAGTTTGTAGTTCAGTTGGTTAGGAGGTGCTCCTGGTCTTAAAGGCTATAAGGCAGACACCTTTAAAACTGTATTTAAATTCAAAGCAAATGCAGCACAAGGGCAGTGTACTACTAGCAGTCTTGTCTTGTTTGTCTTGATTTTCAGTTGTAACACAACAGCTTTTTACTGTTTTGTGCTTTTTATTGTTCTGTACCTCAGCTGTCAAGCAGAAGCTAACAGTTATTGCTGCTGATCTCTTTAGGGCTCCAGCATCACTGAATGACACAAGCTTGCTTCACGATCCCTGCTTAGGAACATTTGGTGGACCTGTATTTCCATGGCTGGTGTTGGGAGGATATGATGGTGAGTGGAAAAACAGTATTGCAGTAGAAGTCTGAGAGTACATACTTACGTGCTGTTCGTTGTGCTAAAGGTACGTTTTCATTTAACACAGATGTTTAAATGCAGTCTAGAGAAACTGGAGTTTTGTTAAACTTTCAGTAAGTAAGGGTGTTTTAAGTAAATTTTCAGTAGACCAGTGCTGGGATTAGAGGCACACTACTCTGGAAATGCAAAATGCAAGCAATCTGTAATTAAAACATACTTGTCAACAGGAGAAATGTTTGGTCTGCTTTGGGCCTGGTAAAAGATAAAGACATGAAGCAGCTCAGGTTGACATGCTAGGACATATGTGTATTTTGCTTTGAGTTAGAATATTTTGTCACTGATCTGATAAAGTGATTGAGAATAGATTAAAGTGTTCACAAAGGAAATTCTTTCATAATTGTTCTTGAGCCAGGTTTTTGTTCAAGCAATTTATCGAATTAAACTTGTGTTTAATATATCTAAAATAGTGTTTAAAGGCAAGCGCTTATTTGTTAAACTCTAGGGGATTTGTATTTGCTTTGAGTAAAATCTGAGTATGCAAGAGGTACAGTGTTTAGGAAGCCACGTTTCTCATTAGATGGAAAGTCATAAGCAGTGGTTATATAGTAGCTTTTTGTCTTAACTGTGCAACAATGTAACATTGTGGTGCAATGAACTTGTTAAACAATGAATAATTACTCCGGAATGCATCTGTAGTGTTTATCAGCTTTGGTTCTTATTTCAGTAGGGTGTTTGAGAACTCAGTGGTGTTCAGTGGAGTTGTAGGGGTGGGATTGCTTTGGACAATGCTAATTTTAAACTTACATTCTAGTACAGCAGATACAAATAAGTTCCATATTTTAATGCCAAACATTTTGTTTCTTCTATAGATGATAACTATAATAATGCTACAGCTCTTGTTATTACTTTTCCTGTCAATAACTACTACAATGACTCAAAAAAACTGATGAAGGCCTTGGCATGGGAAAAAGAGTAAGTAGTCTTCCTGTGTTCTGAAATGCATGCATGATTTAAAGCAGCTCTAAGTGTTGATTAAAAAAACCCACCTGCACTGTACTGACAGTTTTTTAGTATAACTACAGGGACATTTTGAGAGGCAGCAAAACTGCTTAAAACCAGACTATGCTGGTCATAAGACCTTCAGTTTGTCTGGCACACTTAATTTGCTTTGAGACATAGGTTCTAGTCCTCTTAGTGACCATCTAGCCCAGTACTACTTGCCAATAAGTAACTTCAGAAAGGATTTATTTAATTGTGGCTAGAATTACACAGGTAGTCTCTTTAATTTACTGGACCATTAACCATAGGTGGAAAGGTTGAGCCTGATGCTGTAGTTCTTTACCTTTAATTTTTAAAAATGTCATCCAGATGAAGATCTAAGGCTTTTGTCCCCTCTACCACCTTGAAGAGCTAGCTTACACAGGCCAGCTGCTCTGGCTGTCAGTTCAGATAAAAACTACTGTACTAGAAAGTTTGTGACAAAATAAAAGTATGACAAGCATCTGCCTGTGTCACAAACACCTCCCAAGCTGGGGAACTGAAACAAGGGCTAATAAATTGTCCCAGTACTGTAAGCAAGATGCAGTCAGCTTTCATGTGTGTATTTCTAGGTCTAGCTTTGAGGAAAATTGTACTTAGAGTTTGAAATAGCTCATGCAAAGTAGCTATTGGTCCTCACATGCTAAAAGAACATGGAAAGTATTTCAATGTAGTGTATTTCTAGTTCTTAGAGTAGAGTTCCAGGGATATGTAGCCAGCACCTCTCTTTTACAACTGAGAAAAGTTCCCTCAAACTATCGTCTGGCCAAAAGGTACTCTTGTACCACACAGATGATGTACATTTGCCATCAACTGACTTTGAAGTATATCTAGTGGAAGATGTTTTATCCTTTCAAAGTGTGATCAATCTCTTGGTTTTGTTTTTTAGATTTATTAACTTTCTGAAGAACTACAATAATTCAAACTTAACAATATCATTTTCTGCTGAACGGAGTATTGAAGATGAGATCAACCGCGAAAGCAACAGTGATATTAGCGTTGTGTTGATAAGCTATATTGTGATGTTCCTCTACATCTCCATAGCTTTGGGACATATCCAGAGCTGTAGAAGACTGCTGGTATGTGTATAGTTTTCATTGCTATAAAGACTGAAGCTAGAGTTCGCTGATAGCTATAAGTGACTTTAATATTTTTGCAGAATGCTGATGTTCAGGTTTTTATTACAGCATTGAGTCTTTCCTGGGCAGGAGTTAGGGGGAGCATTATTTTTCTGCTAGACAATTCATGTGTATTTCATAGTCTCAGCTAAGTTCTTTCACCTGATGTTCAGTTAACATCAGCTTTAAGGCAGCTTCAAGGTTGATAATTTTATTTTTAAATATCTGAATCTTCAAAAAAACCCTGAAATGTTTTCTGCTACCTAGACTTAATGTTCGAATACAGCTTTTGCTTTTGCAGTAATCTGTTCTGTGGGATGATGCTTGTTTGGTTGACGTTCAGTACAACTTTTTTTAGGTGGATTCGAAGATCTCTCTGGGCATTGCAGGCATCCTGATTGTACTGAGCTCAGTAGCATGTTCTATAGGCATTTTCAGCTACTTTGGAATCCCACTGACACTGATTGTGATAGAAGTAATTCCTTTCTTGGTGCTGGCTATTGGAGTGGACAACATTTTCATTATGGTTCAGACACTTCAGGTATTTATTCTTGCATACAGAGTCCTCTAAAAGCGCCTGTCATTTTTGAAGGCTGTAAACTTGGAGCAGGGAGTCTTCTGTGTTCCAGTGCTCAGCTCAGTGTGAGCAGCTCTGGACTCACAAGATATCTTGTGAGAGTGGAAGAGAGCCAAGAATCTGTGTACATTCTACCTTCACAAAAAAACCCCTAATTTATGTCTCTGCATTTTTTGTATTGCTGCTTGATATCAAAATAGTTGTAGAACTCAACTGGTATTTTGATCACTTGTAATTTTAGCATATTGTAAGCAGTAGTCATGAACTAAACTATATGTTTAAGACTAGGAACTTCTGACATTAAGTCTTAGTGGGTAACAAGCTTTTTAATTTGACAGGTTCAATAACCCACTGAAACTGGTACTGCCTCTGATACATGTGTAGTTTTATCTGAAGTACTGAACTTAGTACTATATTTTAAATTTGAAGTAAGACAACAAGTAATGTTCAGGCTGCTCTTGTTTTACAGTCTCAGCTGTTTTTTTATCTAACTCTTGTTAATGCAGTGGAAACAACGGAAGATAGCTTAGGAGATCTTAAAAGTTTCAGGTTTTTTAAAGCCATATGAAATAGCTTTATAAATTGCATGATTCATAATAATAGTAAATTATTGCCTTAAAACAGAGAGATGAACGCCTTCAGGGTGAAACTCTGGATAAACAGATTGGCAGAGTCTTGGGAGATGTGGCACCCAGTATGTTTCTCTCATCCTTTTCAGAGACTGTGGCATTCTTTCTTGGTAAGACTCCTTTAATATTTGAAGATAAGGGCCTTATCAAACTTCATGTTTCAAGAATAAATGCAATACTAAAATATAAAAGCAAAATAAGAATTTGTAAAGGCTGTTTAACTTAGTTGTTCATTGTTACTAACAAGTTAAACTTCTGCTCGGAATAGGCATTGGAGTACTTTAAGAGTCTGGCATAGTTAAAAAGATCCAACTCTGAATCTTTCAAACTTTTCAGCCTGAAAGGCTGGAGGTTTTTACTGACTTGCAGGGGTTGACAAGTCTAAATTTGACCTTAGGAATAGATCAAATACCAGGGTGTATGAACTCCTATATTGTGTCTATTCATCTTGCCAAAATGCCCCTTGGTTGGAAAAATGTCCCTATGACAGATTTATGTTTGAGGCTCACTTTATAATGTTTTAGAAGTAAGTCTTTTGTTGCCTTACAAGTATAATTTGTCCTTGTTTCATAATGGCTTTGTTTACCTGCAGAGTAATTTGTCATTGGATCAACTTGCATTGGAGTGGCTTAATATTGAAGCAAGATGTTGCCTGACAGCACTCCCTAACTGCCCTGTTACACAGTCTGCACCTAAATTTGGAATTGAGAAATGGCTTAGAACGAGTCACTCCTTTGCACAGCCTCAGTGCTGTTAAATAGGTCAAAGACAGCAGCTGTAGCCAGGCTTGTATGGGCTGTTTCCTTTGCTCTGGAAAGAAAGGCTCTTTGTCCTGCTATAAGGCTACCACTTAAACTGGATGTTTGTCTAGAAAATGCTCGTGCATTTCTAGGAGAAGGGAGCTCTCTTAACAAACTGGGTCACTTCCTCCAGGGACACTGTCTACGATGCCAGCGGTTCGCACGTTCTCCCTGTTTGCTGGAATGGCTGTGCTCATAGACTTTATTCTTCAAGTCACTTGCTTCGTCAGTCTCCTGGGCTTGGATATTAAGCGTCAAGAGGTGAATATAAGTGCATCTGTGACTGCAGTGTCACAGGGAAGATGACATATGCAGAACTGCTCTAACTCTGGCATTTAATCTGTTTTCAGAGTAATAGACTGGATATTCTGTGTTGCATCAAAAGCAGTGAAGAAATGAGTGGAGTCCAGCGTTCTGAGAACATGTTATTTCTGTTCTTCAAAAATCTGTTTTCTCCATATCTGCTTAAGGATTGGATGAGACCAATAGTAGTATGTATAATCTATTTCAAGTAAGCAGTCTTCTAAACTTGAGCAAAAGAGCAGTAAGCCTGAAGGCCTAAATACGGAAGAAAAATCTTCAATACAGGGAAACAAATGAAGCTTCTGGTATATTTTTCTGGTTCTCAGCATAAGAATAGAAATAAGCTTTTATAAGTGCAAAAGTATTTCAGTAAATAGAGGCTTGATTGTGGATTGTCTAAAGCCCAGATTTAAGAGTTGTGTTGCATTGCAGTCAATCAAATTACTTTAGCCTATGTAAAAAAACAGCATGTGTTGGCTTCTACACTGCATTAATCCAGAGCATTGTTGATGAATCTCTGATTCAGTTTAAGGTTACCATGCTTATTTACAGGTGTTTGTAACCTTCACTGATGATTTCTAAGAATAAATTTCCTCACAGTTGCAAAGGGACCCCTGAGTAGCTGTGTTGTACTACCATTGTTGTATTAAGCCTGGGTAGCATATTTAAACTAGAGCCTCTTTGCATGGCTCCTATTAGCTTAACAAATGACTCCTACTGCCTGTTGTTTCTGTACAATTCTCACTTAATGGATTTGCTTTTTTTGCAGATAGCAGTGTTTGTGGGTATCCTGTCATTCAGTGCAGCAGTTATGCACAATGTAGAGATTGGGCTGGATCAGTCTCTCTCAATGCCAGATGTAAGTCTTATGATCCTGTTGCTGTTCAGCAGTTTGTGCCTGAATTGAAACTTTGTTGTGCTACCTCAAAATTCCATAAGAGTAACTCCAAGCTTTCCCTTGAAGGACTCCTATGTAATAGATTACTTCAGCCACATCAGCAAGTACCTGCATGCAGGTCCCCCTGTCTACTTTGTCCTAGAAGAAGGACACAACTACACCTCTCTGGAAGGGCAGAACATGGTGTGTGGTGGAACGGGATGTAATAATGATTCACTTGTCCAGCAAGTCTTCAATGCTGCAGAAATTGGTAGCTAGTAAGTCTTTCATGCTTGTCTCTGCATAGTTGCATGGAAGAGATGTAGCTGAGCAGTGTGTCCACCTGATTTAGTTCAGGCTCAGCTGCTGGTTGTAAACTGACATTCTATTTTATTTGCTTTATATTGTGGGTTTGGGAGGGAAGGGGGTTGGAAGTAGCTGTGACAGTCTTCTAGAATGAGGATAAAACCTGTCTGGACTGATGGGGGATACATTGATGTACTTGGGTTTGGAAAGGGGGCTTGATCCCCCTTGGGGTTATGGTGTTTTGGAAAATGGCTGCATGCTCAGCTTCTAAACCTGGTGAATAAACTAGACTGGCCTGGGAAGACTAAGCTGGAATTTTATCTGCAGCTATCAACTCAAGGAAGTCTTTTCCCAGTTAATTCCACTGTAGTTCATTTCAGCCAAACTGAAGGAAGAGCTTTGCTTGAAAACTGAGCAACAGGAATAGGATGGGGAACAGAGTGGGCAGGAAAATGGAAAGCTGAGCTTGGCAGAAGAACAGGATGCAGTAAAAAAGCTCCTTCTGTTTTCTAGCTGCAGTTTTCTGAGCTACCTGAACATTATGGCTCTTGGATGGGGTACTGGAGCATGGGACTATACGAAGAGCTGAGTAGATTTGACATAGCATAAATTGGCACTGGAGAGATCAAGTGATATGTTTTGGAATTAAACATAAAATTACTGATGATGGATATGTTGTGTTATTTTTAGCACAAGGATAGGCTATGCCCCATCATCCTGGATTGATGACTACTTTGATTGGGTGAAGCCACAGTCGTCCTGTTGCAGAGTCTACAATACCACTGGCCAGTTTTGCAATGCTTCAGGTATTGGCATCCATCTTGTTGCTAGTGAATTAGCTTAGTTTATAAGTTTCAGAGCCAAAACATTTTCTCATGGTATGAGTCAAGTGAATACCTTTTCTTGCTGTAAGTAGGAACCTCTTGAGTTGTCCTCTTAATTTATTTGAACTGCTGCTTGAGTGAGTTTAAGTATTCTACTGGAATGCTGCAGACTGAAAACAGCCTACCTAGACAGCCAATGTAACTTGCTATAATAATTCTGATCCTTCTGTTCGCTTTCTTAGAGCACACAAACTTGGTGCTCTGCTTTTCAGGTCCTTCAGCCGGGTGTAATTCTCATCGGATCTAATGGAGATAAATGCACAAATAAGAGTTCTCTGACAGCCCTTGCCTTAGTAGCAATAAATCAAATGAAGGGCTACAAATCTAATATGGAATTTCAGGATGGATCAGTTAGTTCATCAGTAAAAATGCTTTTTATGGAATTGCATCCTGTACTAATGCAAGTCAGAAGTTACTAGTGTTAGGAAAAAGAATACTTGACCCTGTAGATGACCTTTTTCCTGTCTTTCTTCAGTCAGCGATCCATCGTGCACTCGCTGTCGACCACTGACTCAAGAGGGCAAGCAGAGACCACAGGGTGAAGATTTCATGACCTTTTTGCCAATGTTCCTATCGGACAACCCTAATCCTAAATGTGGCAAAGGGTAAGAGCTTTATTCTATAGACCCTGCTTAGACCTATGTGTCAAATTGTTCTGGGTTTTGTCTGGAGGTTTGATATCTAATGTCCTCCTAAAAGCCATACAAACATTGACATCTCTCCAGTTATGTACTATTTTCTGAAAAAAACCCAAATGCGTCATCAACTAAATGGAACAGCAGTTTTCCCCTGCACAAAGAGAGACAGTATCTATGGTCAGTCTGTTCTAGAATATCCTGTGCAATCTTGAAATGTATTGTGCTCTGAAGCTTTTATAGTTTTAGAAACTGCTAGAAACAACTACCAGCTGTTAGCCCTCTAAAGGGCACCTACAAAAGAGCTGGAGAGGGACTTTTTACAAGGGGATGTAGTGATAAACAAGGAGGCATGGCTTTAAAATGAAAGAGGGTAAGTTTAGAATAGATGTTAGGAAGAAATTCTTTACTCTGAGGATGGTGAGGCTCTGGAACAGATTGCCTAGAGAAGCTGTGTCCCATCCCTGGAAGTGTTCAAGATGAGTTGGGATGGGATGTGAGCAGTCACAGTCTAGTGGAAGGTGTTCCTGCTCATGGCAGAGGTGCAACTAGATAGATGATCTTATACTCCCTTGCAACTCAAACCATTCCATAAGATTATTTGTTTTAAAAGCTAATAAATTTGAATGGTGCTGACATCTGATACCTGTTTCTATAGAGGACATGCTGCATATAACTCTGCTGTCAACTTTATAAACAACAAAACTGAGGTTGGAGCCACTTATTTTATGACTTACCATACTGTATTGAAAACATCATCTGATTTTATTGATGCTATGAGGAAAGCTCGGATTATAGCAGACAATATTACTGAAACCATGGGCATCAAAGAGAAGAACTACCGGGTGTTTCCTTACAGGTATGGTTAGATCTACCTTGCCTCGGTGACAAATGCTTGATCAACACAGAAAAGGTGCTGGCTAATAACATATTAAAAACCTGAGTTTTGTCTAACAGAAGGTAATGCAGAGACTTGGGGATTTCTAGTAAAACTAGGAAGATATAATTTGTATCCGTAGCACTGGTCTCTTTCTGCCGTCATTGATAACTCATTTAAATCCTTCACTACAAAGGTATGACTCCATTTTGGGCGTTTCATAGCTTTCATAGTAGGGTTTAATAGTTCAAACATAAGCAGATATGTTGACATGGGTAATGGCAAGCTGTGATGTGAATGTATTGACTTCAGATAAGTTATTTAAATGTAAAGCAAATGCAACAGAATTGTCAAGTATAGGAGTGCCACACTGAAATTGAGTTGGAGTTGATATCTGTGCATCTGAAATACTGATCTCTGCATCAAAAAATCCTACCAGCACTTATGGCCCGCCTGCAGTAGCTCCTGTAGATATCACAATGGAGAACCTGCCTTCTGGTATCTACTATAGCTGCTTATATTGAAATATGGGAATTACACTGACTTTGAGACCGTGATCTTTATTTGATGTGTTAGTGAGGAGTTAACTCCTACAAAATGCTGGCTGTTACATGACATTCCACTGATACAAGGAAGCCAGTTTCTGTTGGTGACTTCTGTGGAGGGGTGGGGGAACTACTTTATCCTTAGCACAGAAGCTAAT
Organism: Serinus canaria; assembly: GCF_022539315.1. Taxonomy (NCBI): domain Eukaryota; kingdom Metazoa; phylum Chordata; class Aves; order Passeriformes; family Fringillidae; genus Serinus; species Serinus canaria. Next base: position 105,206,077 of record NC_066315.1, on the reverse strand, counting down.
CTGATATTAGCATATAAAAGGGAAGATGCCTAATGACAACCTTTCTTCTTTTCTACAGTGTGTTTTATGTCTTCTATGAACAATACTTGACAATTGTGCACGATGCTATCTTTAACCTCTGCATCTCTTTGGGATCAATATTTCTGGTGACAACTGTGCTTCTTGGTTTTGAAGTATGGGCTGCTGTTGTGGTTTCAATAACTATTGCTATGATAATTGTCAACATGTTTGGAGTGATGTGGCTCTGGGGCATCAGCTTGAATGCAGTTTCATTAGTAAATCTTGTCATGGTAAGTCAACAAGACCTCTCTTTGCTTCTCTTTCCAGTTTTAAACAGTTCTGTGTGCTACTTTTATACTTGTGATACTGAGCAGTATTCTGCTACTAAACTTTGAGAGGCCAACAGTAGTGGAAATATCTTAACACATCTAGAAGAGAAAACAAGTTTATTCTGACAACTAGTCCTAGTACTAATAAGATGTAGGAGTTGAACTATACAGCATCTGGTATGAAGCTATACTGCATCATGGTGGAGGTCACTCTTGTTTTGCAGCAACAGCTGCATTGCCGCTGTCTAGGCTAGGTGCTGCTCCACATCAACACGGGTGGCTCATGATGAAGGGGAGGATGCATATGTTTGTCTGCTGTATTTATGTTCTACAGAGTAGATCTGGGATGTGCTAGCACCAGCAATGTTCCCACATAAGTGGATGGAATCATCTGGGCAGAGAGAGCCTTGGTAAAGCACTCCAGAACTAGCTCCAGCAAGCAGATTGCTCTGGCTTACCATCTTCTCTAGAGGTTTATGGCAGGTCTGAGGGCTAGTGTAAACTGTTGGCCCATGTTACAATGAGATGTATATCCAAGCAAGTCTCTCTACTAGATAAGGCTAAGATTAGAGATTAGCCAAGTGTTCAGTTAGTGTTGCAAATGACTGACCAGCTGAATTGTCATGGTATCAAATGAGGATGTATATTCAGTGTTATTCTAAAGCAGTGTTATTGCAGCTAATAGTTCTAAACTGATTATAATGTTCAATGTTCACTACATGCGCAGCATCAAAGCCAGCTTGCTTCAGCCTCAGGAAACTTGACCTCTGAAACAATCTCATGTTCCACTTCCTGTTTGTCTTTTAGTAATGACTGTGGTAAAACACCACACAGTGTTTTTACCTGTGTGGTAAACACCTGCAACAGCCTCTGGGAAGCAACACTAAGTTTGTAACTTCCCATGGTACTTTTACTCTGGGGACTGATGACAGCTGCTGGGAATCTTTCTAGGTCATCCAGAATTCTGAGTAGAGACATTGCCATCAAGTGCTTATTTAACTGAAGTTTTCACATGTTTCCTTTCACTCTCCAGAGCTGCGGAATCGCTGTGGAATTCTGCAGTCATGTGACAAGAGCATTCACCATCAGTACCAAGGGCAGCAGAGTGGAGCGTGCAGAAGAAGCTCTGTCTCACATGGGCAGCTCAGTGAGTATCTGCTGGGTGGGGAGGGGAAAACAAATAGCCAAGTAACAGCCTTACTATTTTAAGAAATGTTATAGTTGACAGTCTTAAGTCATAAAGGTGGCCTTGCTTTTTCTTTTTGGAATGCTTAAAGCTCTTAAGGTCAACGCAGGCTTCTACTAGTAATAGGGGTTAATCTGTTGTTACTACTACCTCATAGTAGAAGAGAGCTAAAAGCTTTAGCTGAACTAGTAGTTTTGATAAACCTCAAATTGTCCCAATAAAATTCAAATGTTTCTCTTCCAGATAGTCAGAGGTGACTAGGAAAGGTGGTTGTGAATATGGGATGTAGTTGGAGCTTGTAGAGAACAGGCAGGACTTGGTGTTTAGGCAGTAGTATCATGTCACTTGTCTTAAGACTAAGTGACTTGTATAGGGTTGGAATGGCCAGTTCTTGTGATGTGTGTACCACACCCAGGTACAGAACTTAACTGGAATGTGAGTTAAATTAAGTAATGGTTTTCACTTGTATCTGCCTGAAGCAAAAATTAATTAGGTGGCTGCACAGATCAGAGTGGTTTTTTAATAATACTGAGCCTGTCCTGTGGGACCAAAAAGATGAACTTTTCTCCTGAGTGCATCTTGATTTGGTTCTAGACTGGCAGGGCAGGAAGTATACTGCATATAGGAGCCTTAGATTATGCAGAACATGCATAATCTATTACCAAATGCTAAATAATTGAAGGAAATGGATTATCTAAATTCCTACTTACCACTTTTTTATTGCCAGGTGTTCAGTGGTATCACGCTGACCAAATTTGGAGGAATTGTAGTATTGGCTTTTTCCAAATCTCAAATCTTCAAGATATTCTACTTCAGGATGTATCTAGCTATGGTGGTGCTGGGAGCAATACATGGACTGATATTTCTTCCAGTTCTGCTTAGTTACATAGGTAAGATGTGACAGTCTGCTCTATACCACACTTCAAACAAAAATAGCCACCTGTGGACTTTCCATGACATGGAAAGGCTTGCAGAGATGAAAAGCAGCACTTGAATGTGCTTCTCTCATCCAAGAGGCCTGTCCTTTGGAAAGCAGAGGCTGACTGGTGGCACTGCAGGCTCACTGTTGTGGGCTTGCTGAACTGAAGCAAGCACTGCCTGGCCCACGTGGTTGCATTTTGCTGTGTTTTGTGAAGGTGCCTGCTGTCCTACACAGCAGCATGATTAGCATCTTTCGACCTGGGGACAGGATGGTGGGTGGAAACAACAAACCTCCTGTGAGTTACTGTTCCTGCATCTGCAGAAACAGTCTTGCCTTTCAGTGAGGATGGGCCAAGCACTGTCCTCTTGAATTTGATAATGCATGTATATAGTATAGTCCTTAAATAAGGCTCAGTTTAAGTCTACGTTTAATGGGTTTAAGACTGATGGGGATTCATCTACCACTGCCTTTGTTGAGGCTGACAGCTATTAACAGCTGAGCTGAAGCAGGTTTCTGGCTGTTAAGCTGGCCCTAGACAGTAAGATGATGCATGCTTCCTGATGACTGATCAGCTGAAATACGGAGCCTTTGGATAACTGTGTTCTCTCACTCAGGCCCATCAGTAAATAAAGCTAAAACTCGTGCTGCACAAGAGAGGACCAGAGGTACAGAACGGGAGAGACTCCTCTACTTCTAGTTTTTAACAGTGTTCAGTGGACTGCCTGAACTGTGGCTTAGGCCCAACTCCTAAGAACTGAAGCGCAGCAATGTTCTATGACTATCACACTGTAACCACCACAGACTTGACTCCTGCACAGATTCAACTAGAAGATACCAGCTGCAGCTTTGGACATAGCTTTAAACTCAGGAAATGCTAAGTGTGGCTCAAGTAACAGTATTATAAAACTAGATGTGTTAATAAGATTACTAAAACACTTCTGTTTTCAAGAGGTTGCATCTTTTTCCTTCAGAAACCCAAACCAGCTGTAGGTGATGTGTATGAGAATGGACTGCTAAACCACTGACACTAATTTTAAATGCAGGTCAATGCAATTTTTGTCTCTATTTTTAGGGGGAAGCCATCACAAGTTGTAATATTTTTAGTACTATTTGCCAAAATGTCTTGTATATACTTTATTATAAAATAGCAATTTTGTAGTTCAAAAATCTACTTAAATGCAATAAATTAAGTTTATACATTTCAGTTGAAGAGTCTTTCAGAATGTTGTGGGTTTCATGAGAGCGTGTTCTCCAAAAACTTGTTTGAAGAAGGTGACATGTTCTTCACAGTGCTCACCTACAGGAGACAAAATAAAAATTCCATGTTCACTTTACAACTCACAAACCAAGAACCAAGATTGTGTAGTTTCACTTAACTTCATTTATCTGTACTAATTCTTATCTTTAATCCGTTTGAGTACCAGAGTTGAACAAACAGAAAGCATTGGAATGCTGAAGTCTTTCCAGTCCTGTGACTGGCATTCTTGAGGTGAAGCAGATGTTTGATCTAGTTCATGGATCTAACCAGCAGATTCACAGCCATGAGAGACCTTTACTGTCAAGATGCAAGAGTGTAGGGTGGGATTCTGCACCTACAGAATGTCTGGTGGTTACAAACATGTTGCTGGTGCAAGCAGTTTGGCTTGGCTTTTAAAGAAAGAACTGTAGTATAAAGCAGGCCTTGAATTTTTGACAATTGAACTCAAAGGTTTCCCAGGCTGGTTGCTGACTTCAGAAGAAAGCACTAATTGGAGATAATGGCTCTGCTAACCTAAGCAGTGAGAGCAAATGCAAGTCAAACAGGTTCATCTGCAAGTTTTAGTTCAACCTTTTTACTCCTGGGTGCAGTAGACAAAGGAGTAAGACAAGTTAATTTGGAACTGTGCTTAAAGGTGAGCATAAAATATAGGCTAAACTATGCCAAGAGTTTTATCATCTAATACAGGCTTAACTGGATTTTGCACAACTGAGTATCTTGGTCAAACTGCTTATTGCTCACCTGGTGTGAAGCTGGGGTTTCCTCGTAACCGCTGGTTTCTTTGTTCAAAGAATCGGAATATGGTGTAGAAAAGCATCTCATCTTCTGCTTGTTTTGCTGCATCGAGGAATTTGCGGGCTGAAATGCTGTCGTGTCCTCCAATACCCCTGATGAATCTCAAGGCAGCCAAAACTTGGTGTTTGGACAACAGAACTTCCACTATTTCATCATTTGCTGTGGAAAGTCTCTGTGAAGTCAAGCACACCTGTAAGACAATGCTTCTAATGCATGCAAATGATTGGTGCTAGTTTATGACTTCAAGCCTGGTCAGGGAAGCTGTTTGACCAGTCTAACCCACATCTGACATGGAGTTATTAGAGTCAGAAATGCTTACTTTTAACATATCCAGTGAGAGCTGATGTGCAGGAGGGTAAATGCTTTCCAGGGACAGTAAGAGACAAGCCTAGGGCAAAAGTAGAAATAACCTTAAAATTCTGAAGGCTTCCCACCTCCCTCACTAGCTTATTGGAGCTACTTGTCTTACATACCAAGGGCTTTGAGTCACTGAGCACATGGTACTGCAGAAACTGATGGAGCATGTAGAACAAGTTGTGTTGAACAAGGGTTTTGATGACCAGCTCATACAAGTAGTGCTGTGAATGTAGGAAGAAGACAATCAAAGGCAGGTCTCTGTATGTGTTTTTAGAATCTACAAGTCAATATTGTATAGAACTTACATATGTGACCAAGACTGGACTAAAACTGCATGTAATTTCATGGAGTGGGGCAATGTACTTAGCACATAAGTGATTTACCTGAACTGCAATCTGGAACTGGTTGAGAGAGCGAATGTATTCCATCAAGACAGCTATAGTGAACTTGTGAGGTGCTTCCTGGACAAAGAAGCAAGTGTTAGGTGGAATTTGCATGGCTTCTCTGTTATTAACCCCATAAAAGTAGGCATCAAAATACCCTAATCCTGACAAAGCTTCCTGCAGCCAATTTCAAGCCATCAACTTAGCTTGGCTGATCTGAGACTGCTGCCAAATTAGCCCTTAAATTTATTTCATTAGCCCTTAAAATTAACTTACCTTCTTCTCTGTAAAAACAGATAAAACATGTGTGTACATATCAGACTGGTCAATAACTGCTTGAGTGCGGACAGGACGTTTCAGGAGTGGATTACTTCTACTCAGGCCTGTTTCTACCACCTAGGAAGAAAAAAAGGTCTTTTAAAAAGAAAACTGTAGTGTAGTACAGTTCTGAGTCAATCTCAGTTGTACAGACTGTTTTCTGTTTGAAACACAACAATAAACTTGTTGTGTTAACAAGAAAATTCATATCTGTGGCCATGTTATATCCGATACATCTTGTTCAGTGGGGATTTCACATTAAATTTTAAAATGCTTTTTAAAGTTATATAAATACAGCTGCTCTTATATACCTCAAAGCCGGGAGATGAATCTAACTACACTGACACAGGCCCTCAGGCTTAGAAGAGTCATGAGTCACCGAGTTAGTGCTTGAATTTGGTACTTTAACAGAAGTAACTGAGATGTATCAGGACTGCCTGTTATGCCATGCTACAGTGTGCTGTGAAATCAGTGCTTTGGAAATCAAGGTAGTAGGTATTGATTCAGAGCTGCTTTTTCAGCTTCTACCTTCTCTCTGCTTTCAAGCTGGGGTACGTCAACTCATCACTCTAGAGATGAGCCATGCAGCACCTGCCACACAAGGGTCAAGTGGGGGTCTTAGTGCATTTTCCACAGTAGACTTTTACTTGAGAGACTGAGGCAGTCAGGACTTTTTGAGGTAAGCCCAAATTTCCTAAGTAGAAAGGAGCAAGCCTTCACCTTGATGCCACCTGAAAAGCAAAGAGCATTGTCGTGTCTCTGTAAGCTGCTATAGCTAACATGGTTTACCATTGTATAGCTTTGCTCAGCTTCCAAGTACTTCTTATATTCCTGATTCAGTTTGTCAAAAACAGTTGCAATCACAGACAGTGATCCTCTCTCTGGCTCACTGAGCACTGAAAAGATAAAAATAAATAACTATGAGAAGAAATAACCAGGAACCTGAAAGTTACCTTTTTCAAAAGGTGATTTCTATTCTCTATCTGATTTTTAACTTTTAAGAAATACTTTCAATCATGTCAGGTGTATTTGAATTGAAGTGGGGGGAAACGTAAATTTTTCATGCTGTTACATTCCTTCAGAATAGTGACTGAGGGTAGTTGAGGCAAATGACATCCGAAGGACCCAGGCAGCTTCAGAGGTGATCTCATCTCTAAGAACAACCAAGCTAACTTGAGTGAGTATTTATGAATAAGCAGTATTGTACTTTCAAGATACAGAAAACGCACTTGAACTTACTTTGAGAGCATACAGACAGGATAACCATTTTGCATTCTTTTCTTTGGAGAAGAAAATCCATTAGTTTTCCTTTATCTAGCAAGAGGTTAACTACAGGTTCAAGTTTCACTTGAAGACTCCAGAGGTAACCTTGATTTGAAGGAGTAAACAAAATTAATTGTCTTGCACAGTATAGCCTAGACTTACAACTTTTCCACCTTTAAATGAAAACACATTGAGACTGTTTACTTGCTTTTCTAAGCCCATATTTTAGAGCAGCATTATCCTTGAAAAGTTGTAGTAGAAATAGCTAATCCTCTAGTTAACACTAGCAAGAGCAATCAACTCAGCAGATATACCTAGTAAGTCCCTTCAGTTTTAAGCTGCTTTGTGCACTGCAAGTGTAAACTAGCCATCCTGATATTGAATATTGTAGAGTCCAAGAGCTCACCACTTACCTTCACTTGCACTGATGATAATATCAGGTTGAAAGACAATCCAAGATGAAGAATCTAAATGTTAAGGTTTTAACACCTATATTAGCATTGATGCTAAATTGTTTCTCCTGAATTTACATTACTGTAGAGAAGCAGATCCCATTAATATACTTTCATTTACTGTCACTTCTACTTCTGAGGCTTTGAACCATGCTCTTGGAATGCTATCTTCAATTTTATAGTGTACCTATTCAATAATTTCATACACGTCTCAAATAATCAGGAAATGTGGTATTATACTAGACTTCAGTATTTACAACTCTCTGAAAGCATTATAAGGCTACTATGAAGCATATTTTGTCTTGAAGTACATGTGCATAATCAGCTAAAACTGCTCTGTTAAGGAGCCAAGGTAACAAATGCTACCTTCTTCCCTGCTTGATACATAGAATGAGGTTCTTACTTTTTGAGAGGATTTAAAGGATACAGAGTTTACACGGAACAGGAGCCTGACTTGTCACAGAAGCTGGGCCTGCAAAAAAAAGAACATCAGGTGAAGAACAGTAGTAACTGGGAGCTCTCCTGTACCAAGTGTTTTATGCCAAAAAGGTAAGTTGAGTGTAACACTCTAGCATACAGTCAAAAAGAAAGATCCATTTCTCTGTGTAGCCAGATCTACAAAGACAATCTGACATTGAGAAGGCAAACAAATCCTTCAAAACATGACTGTTTTGTTTTTCAGCCAAGTGAAATAATGTATGTAGAAATATTCCAGCTCTAGTACTGTAATTCTAAATACACAGATTCCCTTTGCTGTATTTAAATGTATACTCTTTAAAAGGAAGTGGTTGGTACATTCTGATCCTAACCTTTGTTTAATACAAATCTCCATCTGCAGATTTATCATACTTGTTATCAGATATTAGAGCTTTTAATGTGCAATCTTTTTGTATAGAAGCATCTTTCTCTTCTACAAAGACAACCTCACTGCTTTCTCACCTGCTAGTGAAACTATGCTCAGGCTATTTCTATATTCCCAGCTTGAGGTTTAACTTCCTGTCACACTTCTAGGACTGGAGAATAGAAAGGTAATCCAAGAAGAATCTAAGCACTGGAGTCCTAACATTGGTTGATTGTAGCACTACTTTTAAACTGGTGCCAAATTTGATTCTGAGCTTGTATTGTCTTTCAGCCTCCAACTTTGTAAGTCACACAGTCCTGACTTAAGCCAGAAAAGCATGAAGTGCTTTTTGAGCACCCACAAGCTTTGAGATTCATGGCCAAAAACCTCCCCACACCCAACACTTTTCAAGTGTAAAAGCAAAGTACTATAGGAAACGTGCACCTTAAACAGCAACTCTTCTCTAGCTGGCACACACATTTGGAACACCAACTTCTGCTCAATTGCTTCTTACCTTCTTCCTTCCTCACCCTTTCTCAAATATGTAAAACTGAAGTGTTAGTAAGCTGAAGCACTTCTGTATGTGAGCTGTTACATTTAAGTACTCTTGCTAAGTGTTAGGTTATTCATTATATAGTGGTTTTACCTGCTACAGGTATTTGATAGGGTTGTATTGATCGAGGTGGAAGTACAAACTGATGGATGGTTGTGGACCCATCAAATTCTCCTTTTAGCTTGATGTCAAATATAACTGAAGTCTGCAATTAAAAAGAGGAAGTTAGTATTGATGGATGTGAATCACTACTCACTTGCATGCATTTGGTCTGCTTTTCACATTTCCATCTAGTATTCCCTGTTGGAATCATAGAATGGTTGGAATTGAAAGCGATGTACTGGGGGATGTAGTGATGACATTTTTCACTGATCAGGCTGCTCAAGACTCCATCCAACCTGGCACTGAACCCTTTCAGCAATGGGGAATCCTGTTCCAGGGTCACCCTCACTGTAAAAAGCTGCATCCGTTGCATCCCATCTAAATCCATCTCCCTTTAGTCTAAAACCACTGCCCCTAGAACTGTCTCTACACACCCTAGAAAAAAGTCTCTAAAAGTCTCTCCCAGTCTGTCTTGCACAACACATGACTTTGACACTGCATAGTTAAGGATGCTAGAAACTCTGAGGAAAACTGTCTATCTTCCTCTGATATCCTCATACTTCTACTGTTCAGTCTTGTTTAACTCAAGTCACTAACACTTCTAACCCAGTATGGACCACTAGGGAAAGCAGCTTTGCTTTCAGTGCCAGTGAAAATTCAATTACTGGTGTCTCCCAAAGGCAAAGTGAATAATGTTTTCTGGGGTTCTGTAGTCATGTTTATAGCTTGACCAAAACACTGGGGAGGAAGTGCTCTGGGTTAAATGCTAATGTGTAGAATTAACATGAAATATAACTGAAACATCAACTACTCTTCCTAAGGAGGTAACAAGCCCCAGTTCTTGAAGTTGTCCAAGAGAGGATAATACAATGAGTCCAAGCCTTCTGCCAAGTTAAGAGCAGAGAAGCACTTTAGTTTACCCACTGACCAAGCCTTGCTGCTGGGACTACAGACAAGAAGTTTTACCTGTGCTGCCAGATGCACAAGAAGATTTGTGTTCACACAAGTTTTTAGAGAGCCAGGCCTTCAGATTAAATGAGCATATGTTTGTGTCACAGAAACATTATCATTCAAATGTTTGTGATATGATAAGTTTCCCAGGATTGACAATTTGGTATCCAGTTTAACTCTACTTCTTTGTATAATGCCTTAAAAGCCTGCACAGTGGAGCAGCAAAGCATCATAAGAAATTGACAAGAAGCAAAAGCAGTGTAAGAAAAAAGCAGGCATTACCAGCAATCTTGATTATATGTTAGCCCATCAGGATAAAAGGATAAATTTGAATCTCTTACAATATTCTGGTTTTGCTCCTGCAAATACTCTGGGTTTTGGCCAAGCTAAGCCCAAAATTATTTTAATTCAGAAATTATTTTTCTAAGTTATTAAAACCTGCCCCTAACTTCTCAAAGTTATGGCACAACACAATAAAAATAAATCAGACCTCAGTATCCTGATGATGTACTACCACCAAGTTATCCACTACATTCAGTGCAAACTTCCCAGTTCTGTTGAGCTTTAAAATATGTGTCTTCTTACAGGAGCCCTCTCTATGGAAACAAAGAGAAATGAGAACTGGTCAACAAGCCAATATAAGATGTCTTTTTGTCCTAGTTTTGCTGGGATTAAGTTTATTTTCTTCCTAGGAATTGGTACAGTGCTGTATTTTGGACTTATTATGAGAATAACACTGATAAGACACTGATATTTTAGTTGTTGCTGAACAGTGCTTACTCTAAGTCAAGGACTTTTTAGTTTCCCATGCTGCCAGCAAGCAGGTGTGCAAGAAGCTGGGAGGGACCAGGGCCAGGACAGCAGACCTGAACTGGCCAAGGGGATATTCCATATCCTAGGACATCATGCTTGTATAATAAAGTGGGGGAAGTTAGCCACGAAGCACAGATCAATGCTTGGGACAGGCTGGGTGATAATTTTTGCTGTGTCACTTGCTTTTCATGGGTTTTATTCCCTCCTCCAGGCACTTTTTATTACTACTACTATTACTTTTTACTTTATTTCACTTATTAAACTGGTTTTATTCAACCTATGAGTTTTACCTTTTTCTGATTTTCTTGCCCCTCCCCCAGCTGTTTTGGGGGAGCAGCTGGCGGCACTTAGTTGTCAACTGGGGTTAAACCACAACACTGACACAGATGTTTACTGCCACTAAAGTTCTTCATTCTGCTTTTACCTGGGTAAGTGATAGAGCACTACTTCTGCTCCTGTACTGTTGGAAGTCCTTGAATGATGCCGCAAATAGAGAACGTAAAGCTGCCCGTATCTAACAAGACAACAGGATTAAAGCATTATTTTCAATTAAGAGCTCTACCAGTCTCTTAGGTAATCTCATCCTTTCTTCTGGGAGAAAATGTTTGACTCTAAGTCAGGTAGTCATTTAATTAAAAGTGAAAGATTAAACAGTACTTGCATGACTATAGGCCATGCATTATGATTTATCAAGTCTGGCATCTGTGAAAGATTCCTCTACCAAAATATCAACTAAGAAATGAAACATTCTCCAAAATTCTTGGTAATCCATAACAATTTAATGTAAGACTTCTCCCTTAGCTTCCCCTCCCCACCTTGCCCCAAGAGAGCTGTTTACATGTTTTGTTTAAGGCAGTAACTGAAGTGCTTTAAAGCAACAGCACTGCTAAAACAAGAAACAAGTGCAACCATTGTTATGTCCTTCCCTTCTTCCAGCATTCCCAACCTGCCCCACCTTCCCAAGAAAGACCCGACATACGTACATTGTAGCCATAGCAATATCTCTTTCAGAAAGGCTGAGCTTGGATGACTTGGGTGCTGCAGGCAACTCAATTTCAAATTTTGATAGTTTTGACATGGTCCCACTCTGTTGAACGGCAAAACAAGAACTGTCACGAGTGGAACCGAAAGGGAGGAGCCGCCTTTGCCCAAAAGCTGCATCACCAGCGCCCCCACGAGGCGATGGGCGGTCATCGCCCAAATGAAAGGGTTTATACTTGCTTTCCTTAAAAACACCCAAGTGATTCTTAACACACACTTCTGTAACTTCAGAAGCTTTATCGTCTCGATTTTATGACTTCAGCTACAAAAATATTACTATTTCAATTCAGTCAAGACAAATTTGTATGCAAATCCCACGTACAATTGGTCTGGAGATCTCAAACAGCAGTTCTCTTTACTTACTTTCCCTGTTCCAGAAAAGTATATGCTCCAATTCTTAACTAACTGCTTCCTGGGAAGGAGAAAATATCACTACTTCCTACCAGTCACACTCTCCTTTAGTTCCTACCTTCTACTTAGAGCATATCTCTTCTCCTGCCCAAAGCTTCTGCTCTCCTCTTCCTCTTTTCTATGGAATTTATACCTAAGTAAGTTTTCACAGTTTCCAAAGCTTCTACTGAAATTAACTTCCTGTTCTTACTGATTCATTCTTGAGAGTGAAGTGTGAATACTACAGAACTATTTCCTTTGCTAGATCTCTATTTTCAAGCATTACTTTAGTACAGGATCTTTCTCAGGAGATCTTTAAATATGACCTTCTGAACACAAGATAAAAATTATTTAGCTTCAACCTACAACTTGACACAAAATGTGAAGGAGTGGGAACCATAACCTAAGTTGTTAAAAAGAAAACTGTGAAAGGCTAGTAGGTTCCTCCCAGTCACCTAAGGGAACATA